>NC_071576.1:15841835-16143545 GCF_024509145.1 Vidua macroura | reverse complement strand
TAGAGCAATTATAAGTCTTACGTACAAAGCGGATACACTACAATGCATTTTTAGTAACTTTCTAGGATGACATGTAAAATCCATATTTTGCACCTTCAAAAAAAAAGGCAACGTGTTTCTGAGAAGGGAGAAATTTTTCAGTGTATCTAAATAGAGTCTCATAACTCATCAACAGCTTCACAAAGTGATTTGCCCTTGTAAGTACTAATGTCACTATTTCAAGCTAACATACTGTAATATTCAAATCATACAAACACCCTTTCTCAGAGTAACTATTTTTAAATATTGTACTGCTGACTGAAGTATTGCTATGCTACTACATGCCCCCATGCATTTTTAGTAATGTTATAATAGTGCTAGTTAAAATATTTACAAGTCGTGGGACCATATGCAAAACCATGAAGAATAAAGCACAAGAAGACTAGTTTGTCATCTTACCTTAACAACATTTTGTAGCTTGCATATTTCACTTTGTTCAGCATCATGTGTGCCTTGCACTTTGGAAGACTAAAAAAACCCAAACCACATATCCATATGAAAATTGTGATAAAGAGATGTATTTTTTATCTAAGTCGTTCCTCTATTGATACTCAAAAGTGGAAAACAACAAAGCTAACATGAATCAAAATAAAAATCCGCAGTAATTTTCATTTTTTAAAAAATACATTTTAATGGAAATATTTTCATTTTTCATGGATTTTTATTATCACATTACTCCATATAATGGGTAAAGGTTTCGAGTGGGGGTGTTGCTCATAGTAAGACAACAGGGTTGCTTAGTTTTGAGTACTTTCACATGGAAAAAGTATACCTCCAAAATCAGGCTACACCTGAAAAATGGTAACTCACATGAGCAGCAGCTTGAAAGATTATATCTATTTTTGTCTCAATAGACCATGAATTCTAAGTGACATATCAAGGACTGAGAGAAGAGGAAGTATAAAAGCATGCAAGTATCCAGCTATTACTTTGAAGAGTACTGTGCTATCAATAAAAATCAGTAACATAACAAGAGAAAGGGAAGTATTTCTCTGAAAGGCTGAACAAAAAAAAAAACCCTTAAGTAGCATTCTAGGTGAATGTTCATGAAATCCTTTACCTAACTTGACAAATTATGCATAAAAGCATCACAAAAAAGCATTTGGAAGTTGGTCACTGAATGTGTCCTTAGTGATGTGACAGCACAAAAGGTTTCAGCTTTTCCATAACATGTTGCTTCTAGAAATTTTTCTTCATGAACTTTCAAAAAATCCACCACATGCAATGAAAACAATAATTTGGAGGGGAGAGGGAAGGGCAAGGCAGAAGAGAAACCACTCACCACTGCAATCTGCTTCCAGTGGTCAACCTCTGATTCGAGCCTGGAAACTTCATTGGACAATCTATTTATTTCTTGTTGGGACCAGATTATATCTCCAAAATCCATGTCATCTCCTTCAAAACCTGAGGAATGTCTGACTTCTGAAACATAGGAGGCCAATGCAGTGGCTGCTGGCAAAACACCAGCTGCCAACTGAGCAGTCTGAGCAGCTGTCTGTACTTTCTGCAGTTGTTCCTGTAGTGCATTCTGTCTGGCTTTTAGATGGCTGATTTCCACCTGCATATACAAAATAAAATGCATTGTCTGAATAAAAAGAATATCAAAATACACTCTATTTTACCCTTTGTGGCCTTATGAAATGTGAACCAAACAACACCCCCAGCACAAATAACTGATCACTTCCACTAAAAAAAAAGAAAAAAACTTCAAACATTCTCATAATAGAGAAAAAAACCACCCTTGGCTCAAGTGTTATAAAGTACCTCAGACAAAGACACAGGGGTTTTTTTAGCAGCAAAGATACACAAGCAGTACAGCAATATCCAGGCTAACTAGTTATAGTAAAAAAATTAAATATATAAGAGGGTATTCAGATATGAAAGTTAAGCAGTATATGATGATTTTCTAGTTATTTTTATTACATTTAATTTCTTTTATGCTTAACAACTCAATGTAGTGAAAATTTACTTACTTACAATAAAGTGAAATTAGCTGCATATAATTTTCTTGTAACAACTCTGTTATTGTATTTAACAAGCACAATTTCAGACATCTCATAGTTCCACTTCCTCTAGTTCCCACATGAATTTGTGAACAAATCAGAAATGAAACTCTTTTTTGTGTAAATCTCATCATACTGCCAACTTTCTTTATTTAGGTCTATGAAATCTCATACAACAGGCTATAATGCTGATGTTTCCAACACAAAGGGACATTTCCTGAATTCTGAAAGCTAGCTCTGTTCTCTTTAATTGTATATTGTTAAGATAAATAATGATACCTAATAATTAATTGTAAAGATAAATAATGATACCTAAAGACAAAATAATTTCTTCAAATGGGAATTTGTTCCTGTTGCCTTCTTTTAAAGTAACTACATCAGAAATACAAAACAGTAGAGTGTCTGTTCTCACAGTGATCCCAGAAACAACAGAAATTCTGACAGCTGCACAACATTCCCAGAGCATTTTCTCTTGTCTCAACTATCTCCTGGCAGCTTGGCTTAAATTACACGATTTGATGAGATATGTCTTAGTCTACATTAACAAACCAAGAAGTCATAGCTGTGACCAGTATTTCCCCTGGAAGAGAACAGGCACTAAAACAAAGGCATTAAACAGCACAGCAGGTAAGTTTATTGGACATACTTACTCAGAAATTTTACTGTGTCCTACCTCTTTCTGTTGAAGCTGATTGCGGTACTCGATAGACAACTGCTTTATCTGTAGCTCTGCTGCTTCATGCTTTTCTTCTAAGTCACTACAGACTTTTTTCAGTCTATCATTCTAGCAAAAATGAGAAATGAATGGTGGTAAACTCAGAACAGTCCTTAAAGAATCAGAAAAGCACAAAGCTACTGGACAGCAAAGAAATTAAATTGTACAGATTTCACATGTTACTTCATTCAAAACACACAGTAACAGCAATGTGTGGGCCCAAAATCACAGTCATGTCCAAGCTTTCCATTTTTATATAGCATGGACTCCAGCTCACTTCCAGAAAAAAGGGCTGTGACAACCAGAGATAAATACCAAGAATTAAAAAAGTCAGGGCTGAATCACATCTTAGCAAGATCCACAGGCAGAACTTTAGAACAACCGCAAAGCACAAACTGGAGCTAATATCCAGTGTTTTCCCTCTGACCTCAGCCAAAAGCAGATGGCAAGAAACTAGAAAGAGGACATGCAGGAATTTGTGCCCCCAAAATAGTATCTTAACTTCACAATGCTCTTGAGGCTTGAAGGCATACATGAAAGTTATTTAGAGACAAAGAAAGTCACAAGACCAAGAAGTCCTTTATAAGAGTGCAGAAAGTCACTTCAGTGCACTATTTCAACTTCATACAAAACAAATCCTATGCACTGCTTTTAATTACAAAATAGTGATCTAAAATTTCTTACTTCAAACTTTTGTGCTGCATTAATACTTTCTATTTCTCTGAGTCTAGAATTGGACACATGGAGTTCTGTCGCTGCATCTGAAAGTGAAAAATTTCATTTTAATTACAATCCTTTCAATCTGTTAATACCAGTTATTAATACATATCTTACTTCAGACTACTTTCATGTTCATTCCTAGGTAAATATCAAAAGCTGTTTTTACCAGAACACTGTAAGAATTATTTTTCAGACAGTCTTTCTGCATCTAATTTAGCTCACTCATATTTAGACTTTAAATCAAATCAAAACCCTAACAGATTAGTATGGATTTAAGCTTTAAAATAAGGGAGATAAAAATGTTTTACTTGACTATTTTGTGTCCCTGAATCTGTTTCTCATTTCAGACTTGACCTGACCTATGAGTTGTGTGTTTCTCTATAATGCAATGCAAAGTTTCAAAACAAGTATTAATTCCATTAAATACACATAACAGTGATTGAATTTTCAGAAAAAAACCCAAACCGCCCACACCCAACAAAACATCAACCCCATAAGACTCATTGTCTCTAAAAAGGTGATACATCTACCATCCCAGTTTATCCAATAGAAAAAGCATGTAATTCCAGATACATTTTAATGATCAATCATCCTCAAAATGACTATGTTTGCTTCTCCTGTGTCCCACCTTTAATGGACAGAAACACCACATTTCCTTTTAGCAATGAGAAATCATCCTGAATTGACTATAAAGCAACCTTGACAATAGTTCAAAATTTGAAATTCGTACAACTTCCAAGTAAATACTAAATTTCATAATTTCCCACCTGCTGTTTAACACTGAGACAGCTCAAGCACTACAGAGGAAACAATCTAGGCATGAGAACTGCAAAATGGAAGACGTGCAAGTCCATAATCCGCAAACAACTGATGGGAGTCAAAACACTGAATGTAAGGGATAATAATAAAACCTAGCAAACTTTAACCAATTAGGAAATTACAAAACCCCAGACTGTAAGGAAGTACTTGATAAGTGTTGTTAAGGCCACATAGTATTTAAAGGATTTTACAGAAGAGTACTTGGATGGCACTAGATTTTTTACACCCTGGAGTCTAGTCGCCCATATGAATGTACCACCCTGAAATTTTTAGGAGACTGAAGTTGTTCACAGCAGTATCCAGCAGTGAAGTACACATGGAAGTAACTACTAAACATCAGTACATCTCTCTTGCACAAACTCAGGCACCAATATGTGAGTTCACAATTTATCTTTCAAAAAGGCAAAGCAAACGCTCTAGATGACTGCACAGCTCAGGAAAATAAAATAACTTTCCAAACGAAACTACTGTAGATTTTGAAATTTAAAACATTTCTAAGTAAGTCTTTCAGAAAAGTGGAAAAAAAAAAATCACAGTTGTCAGAATTTTTCTCCTCTGAGCATTTTACCTGTACACCAAAAAGGCCATCCATATGAGACACATTACATCATCTTGCCAACAAGGTTTATACAACATATGTTTCTATAATATTCTTTCACAATGCTTGATGAGAGATGAGAGATTGTAAACGAAGTAGAATTGCTTAATTTCATATTTAAGATGACTATTCAAAAGTCTTAGCTGCTTTTTGTAGTTTCTATTCTTGACATTGTTTTGAGAAAGCTAACTTTTAAAGTAATTTATAGTTACAAGATGATAATACTAGGGATATTAATCTATTGCTACTCATACACATTATACAACTGCTTTACTAGACTTTTTTTCAAAAAATTGCAATCTAAAGTCATTATTAAAAATACGAAGAAAATACTATATTCTAGAACAGATTTGCTATTGGTTTACAGAATATCTTACTCTGATGTCTCTGGGTTTTTTTGTTCTAACTTTCTGTTTTAAAGAAAAATCGTTCTAGCCTCTAATCCTTATAAAGTAAGGGCCATATTCTACTTGGCTGTAGGGGAATTGTAGAACTCGGTAAGTTTCTCTGGGCACAAGTGAAATATAAACAAAAAAACGAGAAACATTGAACCTTTGCCTCTGTGACACGTCAGACTTAGATCACACCAGTGGCAAAACAACCTGTGTACTACAACTCTGCAGTTTTATGGAACCGGTGTAAAATCACCTAATTAACTGAGAGTTTAAATAAACTAAGCAAACAGAAAGGAAAAAGAGTGTTGTTTGAGTGCTGTCATTCCGGAGCAACATAACACTCCACGGAATTCAGAAACCTCTAAATAATAAGCCTAAAACAGGTTCATCTGCTATTAGAGCCTGAGACTGTATTTGTGTATTCTCCAGATTCTGAGATCACAAGAGCGGAATAAAAACAAAAACAAAGGCAGCAAAGCCAGCAGCATTCTCGAAAGGCACCAAGCCGCGACCAGCTCCCTCCCGGCCGGTGCGGGCAGCGCAGGCCCCGCCGCCGTCGCTCCGGAGGAAGAGGAGGCAGAGCCCCCTCGCGGCACCAGGCCCACCCGAGCCCCCTTACCGCCCACTTCCTCCGCGCCTTCCAGAAGGATGTCCTTGGTGAAGCTGGAGATCTGCCCGGTGAGCGAGGACAGGCTGTCGCCCACCTGCCCCAGGGACTGGCCCAGCCCCGAGCCCAGCCCGCCCAGCCACGACGCCATCGCGGCTCGGAGGGCTCCGGGCCTCGCTCGGCCCTGCCGGGCGGCCCCTGCAGCCGGTTCCCGCGGGCCAAGGGGCCGCCTCCGCCTCGCTTCTCCTCGCTACAGCGGGTGGCGGTTCCTGCTCCGAGCTCAGCACAGCGGGCTCGGCAGCTCGTCCGTCAAAGCCGCGCGCATCCTCCCGGCTCCTCCGGCTCAGCTGCTCCTCCCGGCTTGTCTCGTCCCGTCCCGGCTCAGCGACTCCTCCCGGCGGCTCCGGCCGCTGCCACCTCAACGGCCGCCATGACACCCCTCCCGAACACCATCGAGAGCGGCGGCCCGGGCCAGAGCGCCGCCTCGGAGGCGGATATGGCGTATGGGCGGCAGCAGAGGCTGCCGGGATGGTGGCGGAGCAGCGGGCGGCGGATGGCGGCGTGGAGCGCCGTGTCATTATCGGGAACTCGCCCGCCGAGATGGATCTGGGCCGTTAGCAAAACAGTGCTGTGCACGAGATTAGACACGATTTGTGTCTGAATACGCGTTCTCACAACACACACAAGATCCTGAAGCCCCGGCTGCTTTGGAGGTACTCGGAGTGGATAGGGAAGGGAAGAGTGAGGGGACCTGATCGATGTCTATCGGAATCTCAAGGAGAGGTGCCAAGAGGCTGCGTCCGGGCTCTCCCCGCTGGTGCCCAGCAATAGGACAAGAATTCTGCAGCGGGCAGAAGCTGATTCACAGGAAGATCCACCTGAATATCAGGAAAAACTTGTTTACTGTGCAGTGACTGCTCGCTGGAACAGATTGCCCAGAGAGGCTGTGGAGCGTCCCTCACTGGAGATACTCAGGAATCATCTGAATTCTGTGCCACGTGCTCTAGGATGACCCTGCTTGAGCTTGGACCAGATGACTCACTGTGGAACCTTCCAACCTGACCCATTCCGTGATTCTTGGTTGTATTTCCAGCCAGAACCTCAAAGCTGCTCCAATTCAAAGTTCTTTTTGTTTTTTGATCAAGTGAGGTATTTAAACATGGGACTACAAGGAGTACTGCACTGTTACAGAAAGAGCACTTTTGTATCAGTCAGAATGATAGTTATAAAAAATACTGATATAAGTACAGGGAAATGTATTTATACATTTACATATGTATTTATACATACACATAATGCTGGAAATAAAATCCAGGGCAGCTGGATCATTGCCTGTTTCAAATTGATAACTACATAAAAAGATGCATAATTAAAGCACCACATCAACGGCAAAATGAAGCTGAGAAGAGCACTTCACAGGTGAAATCTTTTTTAGAAGTCTGAGAATGCAGCAGGCACAAAACACAGGCTTACAAGCTGGCAAACATTAGCAGAGATGGAACAAGCTGCCTGTTGCTTCCCCAAGAGGATCTTGCAGAGCTTGGTGAAGGGCTCATGGCTGGCCTGCAGTGCTGTATTTCCTTCTAGCTTTACTGGCCTCTGTCACTCACAGGCAACACTAAGGCTGGGCATGGTATGTGGTTCAGGAGTTTAGAAGTTGAAAGTTCCCTAATAAAGATTGTTTTCCCTCTTCATGGAATAATTTTTCTATCAGGTGTCACTCTTATGATTATCTACAATAAAACCAATCATACACCACTTCAAATCCGTTTCTGGCTTAAAAAAAAAAGGCATCAGAATTGTAGGAAGTACTAGTGCTATGATATAGCATGGAATGTAGACATGTACCTTCATCAGTTTTATTAATTTGCACTATTGGGTTTAATGGAGATGAAAAGTTTACAATACTCTGAAGACCCCTTGTCATTGGTTTAACAAAACCCGTGTGGGTCCTTATGACAGTAAGATGTGTCATTTAGTGTTTGGCTAAATAGTTTTTATGGGAAATTCTCTTAGCATTTTTTCAACTAAGATCATGGATGTCCTGCAGACACTTAAAATATTTAGGGATGATAAAAATGTGTTCTATGATAGTTAATTTTATAATGCCAAGTAAGGCATGTAGTCAATAAAGTAGCACAGAAGACTTTTTGTACCACTCTTTTTAATTATTACTCTTGCAAAACTAGAAACTATTTAGCATTGCAAGTAATTTTTTTAGCTCAATGACTTCATCAACTGTTAGCAAGGGCATACAGAAATCATCCAGTATACTGTTTTGATGAACTACAAGAGCAATGCATTGTGTCACAAAGAGAATGAGTATTCTCGCAGCAAAGCAGGAAATTGTAGCTTTAAAAATTAGAAAGTATACAATTTTTAAAGATGTAACATAACTATAATTGGCACCAACTTCCTTCCTTAACAGGAGTGTCTTTACACAACTTCTGGAGTATCAACAGATGCAAAGACTCAGAGATAATGAAATGTCAGCAACAGAAAACTATCCCACTGTTCTGTCCAAATACCTCTGGTGCAAAGCCCACTGATACCAGGGATGAGATTTCAATGTTTGATGATTCCATGCCCAATCCACAAGTAAGGGAAAGCACATATGCAAATACTTAAGAGAGAAACATTAGAAGCTATAATCATATTTATTTAAAAAAGTGATATCAAATACAACCATATATATTCATGCCTATTTGGAGAGCATTTTCAAAATATCGAACAGTGCTGCCATTTTCCAGTCAAAACAATGACAAAGCATTTCAGCTTTCCCTTTTAAAATCTTTTCAGTATTCTATGCTTTATATACACAAAATAGGCAAAACTTATACAGAAATCCAGAGCCAAAGATGTGATAGGAAAACAGTCTTGACAAAAAAAAAAAAATCTTACTGAAAATGATTTGTAAAATACACAACTATTAGTTAAGAGATGAAAAATTATTTCGTTACAAAATCCTAACTACGGTGATTTGTACACAGGGGGTTTCATGTAGCAAAAAGTAAAATTTTATCAAATCTTACATGCTTTAAAGACAAGATAAAGGTTTCTAATCTTCTTTTGTTTTCATTTTGCTTTTGCACTGTGGCATTTAATATTCCATCCCTTTCTTCCCTCCTGAAGTTCCCTCTTGAATTCACACAGTGGCTGTACTGAGGATGGGGGGCGATTAAAAGAAAGGTGTAGTTATAATTATTTTTTTAACAAAGAAAATAATATGTAAGTATTTTGATTTGGTGAAAGCAGTTGAAAAGTCACATGTACTAACTGTCTGAAGAACTGTAACTGGGGAAGAAAGTGACTATGGCAGGTTAAATACTCCAGCATTCCCTCCATCTTTGAAATGCAAATAAGGCAAAATGTGTGTATGAGGATTAAAAAAATTTATTGCAGAAGAGCTCATGCTTTTAAGATGAAAACCTGGATACAAGATAAAGCTACCAATTCTAAACTGAAGAAGTAGGATTTGGACCCAGCCAGTTTGAATGTATTAAGTATTGTTCTCACTTGAACAAGTGATTGTGTATATGGAATAGGTATGTATTTATTACATGTTGGACATATATTCCTTTTTTTTTTTTCTGTAATGATTTGTGAATAATTATCAAGATTTTCCAGGACTTAAGTTTGTTCTATGCAAGACAGTAATGGCTTAACAAGCAAGCAACATCATTTTCTATCTAAGGCCTTAAAAAAAGTTTCCACATGAGTTATTGTCTTCCTTGGATTCTTATTTCAATTCCTTTAAAAGTGAAGTGCTAGTAATGTGAATTGCAAAACAATACTTCTTTGTAAGTCTGAGTTCTAATTCTCTGATCCTATTCCCCCTATACTGAATTGTTCTGTACAAAGGCCACCATTTTTATGTTTTCATTATTATTTGAACCAATAATTCATACTAGAAAATTCCACATTTTAGAACTGTAACATGTTAATTTTTAAGCCAGTCTTTTGTAATAAGACAAAACAGCTTGCAAATGATAATATTTGTTTACTAGACACCTGCAGAAGCCATTTTAACTCCCCCATCATTCTGTAAGTTTGTAATAGAAGCAATAGTCCAACATTAAAACACATCATAGATTTAAATTTATATTGGTTATTTTCAAACAGTCTGCAAAGTAATAAAGTATGATAAGTCAGAAGAGTACCTTAGCTGAAAACTACACTTAAATTTGCTGCAGTTCTTTGAAGGGCACAGGAAGCCCAAATGTTAAAGTAAGCCAGTATCATATCATATTAGTTTCAGGTCTAGATAAATGTAAGCATTTAAACAGCTCATATTTGTACTTGCTGTGCCTAACAAGAATTGCATGCCAGCATGACTGCTTGTTCCTCCTGCCTTCAGTGTAAGACCATGAAAGCAGCTTGCAGAATTACACTTAGAGAAGTAATTACGGAAGATATTTATTGTATCACTCACTCCCCTGCCCCTTTTATTTCTACTGGCACAAAATCGTAATTTATGTCACATGGAACATTCACTGGAAAACAGTAACATCTGTTGAATGAATGAAGTCTGAAATTCCATCAAATATAATTCTACTATTTAAAAAAAAAAACCCAACAAAATACCAAAAAACAATGTCTGCTCCCTTACAATGGACTTTGGCCTAAAGCTGTAACATGGGAATAAACCCAAGCCTTCAGCTTGACAGGGTAGGTAACACTGGAAGTACGCTCTAAATTAGTAAATTAGAAGCATAGTTAAGTCACACTGATAACTGTTTATCATTGAAAGAATGAACACCAAAAAATGACAGCAGTGTTTTATTGACAGCTTCTTGGCAGGTCCAGACATTTTGAACTTGAGACCTGGATTATAAAAGATATACTGTCAGCAATTAGTATGAGTTTTTTCCTTGGGTACAGTTCAAAGAGAGACCCTGTCACTCCCTACAAGTCCTGAAAGGAGGTTGTAGCGTGGTGGGTGTCAACCTCATCTCCCAGGTAACAAGTGACAAGATGAGAGGACATGACCTCAGTTTGTACCAGGGGAGGTTCAGGTTGGGTATCGGGAAATATTTCTTCCCTGAAAAGGTTGTCCACCATTGGAACAGGCTGCCCAGGCAAGTGGTTGAGTCCCCTCCCTGAAGCTATTTAAAAGAGGTGTAGCTGTGGTGCTTAGGAACATTACAGTTAGTGGTGGACTGGGCTGGATTAATGGTTGGTTTCTTGCACGTCTTTTCCAGTGACAGAATTAAGTCAATTAACAGATGTAGCTTAAATTGCTCTCTCTTAACTCTTGTCTAGATAGATATGCCTACATCATTCAACTTGACATTTCACTAAAAATCAAACTGGTATTTGCTGAGTGACAGCATTTCTCCATAGAAAGGGAAGCAGTTGGCCCTGTGATCACTGACTCAGCTGTGCCTTTCAGGCACTGACATTTCCTATTTCTTCTATATTAAAATACTGAGGCGATGAAGTGACTTATGATATGACATGAAAGTTCAAAGGCAAACCTCCATGTTTTAGTGATTATAAAATCATGTAGTTGGCCTGGGTTACAGTCAGTGAGATTTAAGGGGCTGAGTTTTTTTGGTTTTTTTTAATATAGGGCTGCTAGAGCTAGAAATAATATTTTTGTTATGTTCTTATAATAGAGAATAAAAGGTCTGAGTTCCAAGTGCTGGCATCAGCTTGCCAGTCTACACCTATTTATAAAAATGAGTCTTATTTCAGAATTAGTTTATGGCACAACCAAGAAAGGAAAATTAAGCTGTGGTTAATTGACAGATGAGAAAAAAACCCCAGTGCTTTAGACACCTTTCTTGCTTTCAGTTTCATAGAAATTTCAAACTGAAAGCAGAAAATCACACCCTGAAAAATACAGCATTTCAAAATGGCATATGCATACATGGACTTTTAAAGTAATTGTTTAGCTATATTAATTTGAGACATTACAAATAATTATAATGTGGATGACAGGATTATTTTAAAAATACAAAAATCAGTTTTTAAAAAGTAGTGCTGTTTCATGTCAAAATCCATATTGTGTAACATATACCAGTGGTTCTAGTGACATTGGTGAAAATCCACCACATAGATAAGAAAAACAGAATTTAGCCCAATTATGTATACTATAATAATATCCCAAGCTATCAGGAAACCATTGCTGTAAACAAATCTTTACTGAGAGGTAAGAGCCCTTTCATGTACAGTACTACTTGATGCTGAATGTGTATTTCCATCTAGCTACCATTCATTTCCTACTAATTTTAATTAAATGTTACTATTGTGCAAAGATGTAACTTTAGAATACTTTGATAAAGAAATTTGGGGTTATCTTTGAAAGATTCTTAGAATGCCTGTGCTAACTGTTAATGCTTTAACTGGACTACAGCTTATATACTCTATCTACAACATATTTCCATAGAATTTATATGTAAACAGAATTTGTATTTCAAGCACCATTTAGGAAAATGAAACATCTCTATTTTGTTGCACTGAAGATCAAGGTCAGGTTTGGTCACCCTGTTACACATTCATCCTGGACATCAAAGCAAATGTCTTACAACCAATAGCCTAAGCTATCTCACATACTTTGCTTCCCAATTTTTCTCAGGATCAGAAACAACGTAATAAAAAAGTGTAAGGTGCGTGAATAAAGGCCATTCCTGAAAAAACTGCAACATTCTGACAGACACTCATAGAAAGCATTTCAGAAAGAACATCCACACAGGCATAAATATTCATTCTTAAAAGAGCTACTTGCACAGGGGTCATTTCAGATTGCAGGAGTGCATTTTATGCATGTGGCACTGACTTTATGGCACCTAAATCCCCTCCTACTTTCTCCTAGACTCAGTTACAGCTGTTTCATACTGAAAGGCCATAATGAAGGGTTGAGCTTGAAGAGGAAAATTCTCTGGAAGAGGTAGAAAAGAAAACCTATTCAACCCAATTAAGTATACGCTGCTTTTGTAGTAAAAAGAAAGTGGCTTTAACAAGAAAGAACACAAGAAAACAATAATTAAAAACAAACAAGAACAACAAAACCCCAAGCTAAATAAGGCAAGTTATCTGATAAAAGACAGTATGTTAAACATGGATCTAAAATTTTACAACTGGAATTGAAAGTAAAACCAAAAATTGTTAGAAAACATTAGTCAGAAATCACTGAAAGACTAAGGAGTAACATTATAGTCAACAATACAATTTTGTCTTGAAAAGTAAGAAATTTATGGGTTCTTGTTTCTCCTGCAGAATGGATCATTTAAAAAGTGGACAGCAGGATCAAAAAGTTGACGTTAAGTCATTCATAATAAACAATCACAAAATAAATTATTTAAGATTAATGGAATTTAATTACTCTCCCCATTTTAGAGTGATCTATTAAAAATAATTTATAAGCATAACTTATTACTTGTATCTGTTTTTCCATTAGTACTGAAGAAAATAATTTGATGCTGTTTTCAGCAGCATTTGTATCTTCTACAGAATTCTTCAAAACAATTTAAACTTGCTTTTTTAATGCAAGCTTTAAAAGCTTTACTTTTTTAAGTTACAGCTGGTACTCTTGTCTAACTGTGTGTGAATGGTTCCAGTAATTTTAACACCACTACTCTTGTGAGCAGATGTTCTGTAGTAGGAGTGCTACAGTTCTCTAAATTAGTGCAATCTTTTTGGTATTTGCAGATCCTCTCTAAACTGACCTCCAGCAGCCCCCCTTTCATTCCTGCTTCCAGAATGCTGAAATGAACCCTGCTTGTGCAACATCCACACAGTAGAATTCTAATGGAGACTTAGCATTTTGACAATGAGAGGGAAAAAAATGATGTTATTTCTCCTCTTCTGAATTCAAGTGGTTTCTGACAGACTCCAGAGACATATTCATGGCTGCTTGAAGCATGTCTTCTTCACTCATATCACCTCCTAAAGACAATACATGCATATCAGCTTGTAATAAATTCACAGCTTGTAATAAATTCACAGCTCTTAATTATAGTTAAATGCATTTGTTGTTCCTTTTGTCCACACCCACCTTTTCCTGCCCTGCTGACAAAACTGGTTTTGTTTTTAAAATCACTGAATATTTTGCAACTAGTTTTTCACCAATGGCAGTCAGTTTCTAACAATACACACCAATTTTGGATCACCAATACCTGACACTGGTAAGGCCTACACATGTTCTTCTGAAAACTGGTTCCAGTAATTTTGTCAGATACTTTTCCAAGTTGTCATATAACTTTAAAAGTAATTTAGAAAACGAACAGTTGGGGTAATAGCCATGCTCTTCACTTTGAAATAGGATATTGACATTCAAAGGGAAACAGGCTTTTAAGGAAAGTGATCCTTTCCTTCACTGCCAATACAGAAATGGCTGTAACGCACAATTGGAATGGCTGCTGAAGTGACAAAGTAGGCAGACAAGGAAAATTAACAAACAACACAAAGATGAAAAAGACACATTTCAGTGCTGGATGTAAGGTTAAAAAACAATACCTGAGCCAGGTTCTGGAGTGCTTGAACTAAGAGTTGCTTTGTCCTGTAGGTTTGGAGTCTGGTCTTGCTGCTGTAGCTGTTGTTGTTGTCTGAAAGTGTCATAAATTTGTAAGAGAATAAGATTAACACCAGCATGAGACATGAGTCAAGTTCATTTCATTGTAAGGAAGGCCAGGAGTCAGAAGTAGAAGCTGTTTGGTACAATAACACCCCTGTGCCCAAAATCTCTTTCATCATTTCACCCTGCTAACCTTCAGATACCTATCTTCCCAGTATTATACTCCAAGCCACAAGACTATTTTCCTAGGATTCGGAAGCTCTGCATTCTTATCCTACCATGTGGAGTCTAACTCTTCCCATCCCTAGCATTTCTCCTTGGTCTTTATTTCCTCTATTACTATAAGACACAGATAAGGAAAAGCTTCAATAACTCAACTATCTATTAAGAAGGTATACCAGAACAGTAACATAAAATATGTACAATGCTTTTATATGATGCACATGAGAAGCATCATTACCCAAAGCAAAGTCTTAGAGAAATAATACTTTTTGTTGGGAAGGTAGTTGCAGAAATTTACAGGATTTCATTTAAAATACTTCTATAATGTATGTTTTCTTTCTTCACAAGACTTGCAGCAGTAGCAAGACTTATTAATAAGTCATAATAATAATAATAAGATAATAAGACATTATTAAACACCCTCTTACTAGAGGTTTCTCTGTAGGAACCACCTGAGAATAGTAAAATTCAGGTACTGTTAGGAACACATATGAAGACAGGAAAGTTGAGCTGGACCTCAGTAAGAAACCCATCCACACCCCAAAAGCACTGAAAAAGTACATGTACTTCCACATGCAGTTTTCTATCAGCTACTTTACTTTTCAAAATATGCTTGTCTTCTCCTTCGCAGTTCTTCTGAAGAAAGGGAGTCTGTCTGACTGCTGTGAGACGACTGAGGCACGTTCTGTGGTAATGAGCCTGAGAGCTCACTTTGACGGCTACCTAAAAGCAGAACATGCCATATCCTACTAATTATAGTAAAATGAAATTAGTAAATAAAATATAACTTAAAAAATGTCCTCAAACTTGAGAAGAAGAAAGACTTTTTTGAGAACTAAGCACCTAGAAGAACTTTGCTTGATAATTTCTCTTCTCCTCACCTTAGAACTGTTTCCCTTTCCTCCTGCTACCCTTTGCCAATTTGTTCTTCCTTCCTAATAATCAATGATGACATGCAAGTTACAACTTTTCAAAAAGCAGGAAGGAGATAGTTATGGGCAATCCTGGATTGTCTTTCCATGCCTCAAACCAGTCTTTCCACAGATATTGACACATGCTGGAAAAAGTGCCTGACAAACTGACTCCAGGAGCTGCTTAAAGCACTACAAGAAATTTAGACGAGCACTGCACCTTGTATGCTGAGCTGAATGGCTCTGCGAAGATCAGCTTCTTCATCCTCCATATCAATTTCCTGCCTACTTAGAGCCAGGGCTCTCTGAAAATTTTCTTCATCTTCATCTAACATGCCTGTTCCATCAAAAGGATGGTTAACTTCTATTGCTTGGTCCACATCACTTCTGGGTAGCCTGTGAAATTCACGCATTCATAGCAAAATTCAGACAGAAATTATATTAGATTTTATCATGAGGTTTAAATTAGTACGTTCTGCCAGTTTAACTCTAGGTTTAACTTTGGGAAGAACATTTTTCTTGTGAAAGTCTGTTACATAAACAAGTGTTTTCCTGAGAAATGAAAAAGCACAAGAGGGCTGCAAGCAACTGCAGAGCAACCTTAACATATATTTGCCACACACAGACCTCTAAAGCAATGCACATGTTAGATAGTAAATTGCCAAACATGGTAAGGCCACAAAAAGCCATGATACATGTTACTCAAACCTACTGCTATTTAAATAGTTACATCAGCAGAAAAGAGTGCATATAGCCTCCTTCTCAGGAGGCCTTGAAGGCCACACTAAAGCAACAGAACCCATGCAAACTGTACATACTTTCCATGTTACTGCTAATTATTCCATCAATTTACAACATCAATTTACGTTTACAAAGGGGAAAAAAGTAATTCCTGTGAGAAGCCTAAAGCTTTTTTATCAGTATGCAGTTTGTTCACTATGAAAAGTCAGTGAAATCATTGCAGAAGTGTATAAAGTACTAACTTTATATGCTTTCAAGGATGTTTTCTCGTTCTTTTCTACTTATGACAGAATGCACAAACCAGTCTTCATTATAAAAGAATTACTATTAACCATAGTTTATAAGATTTGCTAAACAATTTTCCTCCCTAAGTCAAAAATCTGCACTATAATATGCTTATGCACATGGAAAGACTCAATCCTTATCAAGGCAGCTTTTGCCCACTTAAAAATACACCATTTGTTGTCCATCAATTTGCTTTTCCTCTGTGCAACAGCAGTAAACATTGGACTAAAGGTATTTCTTATTACTTCCAAATTACAAACCAATCATACTGAACATTATTAAAATAAAATCTTTATTTACCTTACCTCTGATCTCTTGACTGTGCTGCCTCTTCTCCAATCAGTTTTGGTCGCTGCATTTGCTGTACCCGAATCATCTGCAGCAGCTGATCAGCCTCACAGTCTGGCAGATCACCTTTTACTACAAATATGGAATAACCTGAGAAAAAGAAATTGTAAGTCTACAGCATTAAAGTGCAGATATAAACACTCTAAAATGCACACTACATGGAATTCAGTCACGTGCAATTTAAGATGTAAGACTCTACCTTTCATTATAAGGACTTGGGTTATTTCACTATTTCAATCATAAAACTAAGAGTAGTTAACTGAATATGTAAGTTCTAAGAAATAATGCTTATTACCTACTTTTAATTTATGAGATTTAACATCTGCAAGTTACTATTACCTTCCTGTTGTAATTGAGCCAAGAAAAGTGCAAGATATGTATCTGATATTAGTTCTGGACCCATCAAGAGAGAGTTCAAGTTAAACCACTGTAATTAAGAAAAAAAAAAAAAAGGTTGAGAGAACAAATTAGCATTAAGATTACTCGGTAAACCATTCCTGTACATTGTGGTAATTTTTTATTATGGAATATCTAAATAAATCTAATAAAATAAATGATCAAATGAAAGTCTTTTGAAGTATAATACCTACACTGCTAAATGTTATCCCTCAACTACTCTAACAGGACATCTGAAATGTGGAAATTACTGCATGTTCTGTACCATTACTGAATACTGGCAGCAGGGAAACACATTAAAACAGATAATCTTTAACCGTTGCATTTTGATTTGTTTCAGACATCATTCTAAAATTATGCTTAATCCTAGTTTTAAACCTGAGACTAATGCAGTAAGAAACCCTTCATCAGTTAATGCTATATGTTAAGAAATTAACAGATACTAAAAACAGACATTCAATTATTTCCACTAAATACTTTCATGGAACATTATAACTTTAATAGCTGGTGATGCTGAAAACTAGTGTTTACCCTTCTCTCAGATAATTTTTAAACTTAAAAATTAAAAAAAAATTACTCAAATTTGGTATGCTGAGAGTACAGCACTATATTACAACAGGGGACGCTTCATTTGAACATACACAACTCATTTCTAGTTTCTCATTTCTCATTTCTAGACCATAACTAGTAATTTATAATACTTCTAAACAGAAACAGTATTATACTTACATAAAACTTCTAGAGAGAAAATATATTCAATGTGAAACAAAATATTCTACCTTTAAACCCCCACATATTTTAATAAAGCTAAAGGACTTTTTTTTTAGACCTACTCATTCAGTATTATCCAGTTTTAATCAGAAAGCACCATCTGAGTTAGAGAAAAGAGATTTTTATCTCCATTCTCACAGAAATGCACTAATCTATCCAAACTGCCATATATGCACCCACACAATTGCAGCCAGGCCCATACAATAATATAAGTGACTATCTACCACCCTGTCATGCAATCACTTCATTTGCCAAAAACATGGCAAATGTTTGCCACTAGAAAAGAAGACCAACAGTGTAGAAGAGTAGGGGAATAAAAAGTTCTGTAAAAAATTTAATGGACAGACTACAGCAACTTCTGAAAGGTATTATGGAGGAGAAAAATTTGTTAAACTAATTTTGCTTTACCTATAACAGAGAAGCAACCTATTTTGTCAAATGTTCTCATTACCCTCGAGATAACAGACACCTCATACTGCCTTCATGTGGTTACAAGCCACAGGTAAAAGAGGAAAAAGGCATTCCTTCTCTGGCTGAGGATGTCTTGGGTTAGAACGCTCTCTCATAAAATTCCACCCAACTTGGATGCATTGTATAATAAGCACAATTTTAAGACAACATCCAGCCTTTTTGATAACAATTAAACAAAAAAATGCCTGTAAACATTAGCCATACTTTTAAACTAAAGCAGAACAATAGAGTTTAGCTTTCTCATTCACGGGTGATTTTTCTTTATTTTTTTAATCTGGATGACAACATAAGTAGCCGAACCTTGCAAAAAAGAACCAAATGGGCAAACAGACTCCTGTCCCACTATTACAGACTCTAAAAGCTGTTTTCCATGAATGTTTTCTATGAAAAAAGCCCTGAAAAAACCAAACACCAAATCAGCTCATATGTAAAAGCTCATCAACTTTTATTCAACATACTGCAAGTATGCAAGTATGATCCAGGAAAATGATTGGCTGCTGAAATAAAACACTGAATTGGTGTTTTAAGGGACATGGATATGAAGTGAGTTGGTACATATGTACCATATACTAATATGACCATCCCTTACTTTTAATAATTATTTCCTGCTTAGAATACAATTGTTTCAGAGTTTTCTATAATAGTATAAAGTTGAGATACTACTTTCCCAAACTTTATTCTAATGGATACTCTTCTGAGTATCCATTATTATCTATCAAAAACTTGAACTTTTCCTTATATCTACTGCCCGTTTAAATAAACAGAATTATTTTACAATGCCAATATCTTACTGTATTAAAATAAGTTCGAATTCTATAGGGATCCTAATCTTTGTTCAGGATCCCCTATTCCCCCTGACCCCCTACTACAATTTTTCTTCAGTATTTCATGCAGGAAAAAAAAATAGCTTAAGAAGTTACATAAGACCCTACCAGAGCTGCAGCTCCCTAAAGGACAGATTCACTAGAGAATTGATCCTACAGTCTTTTCCCAGGCTAACATTTACAATGACCTGCCTGGCATTTTTGTGATAAAACAAACATTTCCCTTTTTTTAAATATGGGATACTATTAAACCAAACTGCAGCAAAAGCTTGCAAAAGGGAAGCACAATCTACTTGCAATCACTTTCCCACACCCATTTCTGAAGTCAATTTTAAAATAAAAAAAGACAGTGTCACCTGTTTTCCTAACTTTCGAACTGTAAACCAGTGTTCCTTATAATTACAAATAAATGATTTTTCATTTCTGTAAAAAGAAAAAAAAAGATATAAATAAAATTAAATACTCTAAAATCAGAGTACATAATAATGTTTAAGATCTTTGCTATCACTAATTTGAACTTAATAAAATAAAGTTTCAGTAATACAACCATTGATGTTGCATTACAGAATACTCATACTGCTTTTATTACATTCAGGAGGTTGTCAATATCACTGAAATCTCCGTATTACTGTGATGCCACAGATACTAAAATACCATGAAGGCACAGAGGACAGATGTTCTCATGCATCCCCAAAAAGAAAAAAAAAAGAAAAAAAAAAGCAAGGCCAGGGGGTAATACAAACATCAAAATGCAACAGAGCATAAAACAGCAAATTAAAAGAAAGATTTAAAACACAGATTAATAGTATTTTTACAGTAAAATAAAAGCAAGGTGCTAGAAGAGTCTTACATAGGATCGATCCCAAGTCTCTGGTACTCTGGGCTGTTGAAGAGGATTAGTTCTAAACCCCACACTTTCAAGGCATTGCTTATAACCTGTCAAAAAAGAACACTTTTCATGAGTCACACAAGTTCAAATCTAAATTCAAGCAATGCAACCATCTTAGCTATGCTAAACAATTATACTGTTTTCATAAAACTTACATTTCAAAACATTGCCAGGAAACCTAGGAATCATGCTACTCAAAATCATGTTACACAAAATGCAGCTGTCATGAATCCACATGCAAGCGTAACACTCATATCTTATCTAAGGAGAAGTAACAAAATTAGGATTTAACAGACTGTGTTAATGAGCATTCTCCTCCAAACAAAGCTGTCATTTCACCTTTCACAGACACTTTGCAAGCTGCCCTCTCTCTACTTACAATGCACTGCTCTGCCCTTACTTCCCCCTCCCCTCCCCAGTAGAATCTCAGTCTTTCTTCACGGTAACTTTTGGAATTTTGTACCACTGGATTATCACAGGATCAGTCAGTTTATTGATCCGAGCACCAACTCTTTTACAATAACTCTTTAAAGCTACACAAAATAATGCTGTAAGAACTTTTAAGTTAACAATTCAAGTTCCTTTCAGCAAGCCAACTGTGCCTCAAATGATAAAGCAATGATAGGACAAAACAGCAGAACAAGGAAGCATTTTTTCAGCTACTGAAGCAGCCCAAAGACAGCAGGAAAGCCAAACTGTTAATGGTTTCTTGCTAAAAAGAAAAACAGCCCATTCGGCCATAAGGAAGAGAGGCTCTTGAGGGAGTCTGGAGCATTGACAAGTAACACTGAAAGCTTGGGAGACAGCCAAAGATGCCTAGAACTCTAATCTAGACAAAAGCCCCAATTTGGTGTTCAAAACTTTTTTTGCTGTTGGTCTGGTTTAAGTATTTACTATTGATTACTTTTCCCCTATGGCCTTTTTAAAACCAAAAACACCCAAGAAAAATATGCACATCACTGATAACACTGTAACCATTGTCAAGGGCTTTCCAGTCTATAATTTGAGAAAGCAACCTGAATTCTGCTTTTTCACCTGCAGTCTGTGGAAGCCAAGGTCTACACCTAAAGTGCACATAAGAAACAACTTAGAACTCAAGCTTATTGCCAGCAGGTATCATTTCACAGTTCCTCAATCCATGTTTCTCCTATGCATTTGAGGGCCCATGAACTGAAGAACTGCAAGTCACTGTTCTTAAAGAAAAACACTCTGAACATTTGGAAGTCCAGCACTTAATCCCATTAAGCCCATAAAGTGGTAACTAGATGGAAAAGCTCAATGCCATTTAAATTACATTAAAGAATATGTGTTGCATAAATAGAAAATGATGTCAGGAGAGAGCTGTGCTTACTTGAATTGAGAAGAATCCACTATCGTCCATATTTACAGAAGGCTGCTGCTCGATGTGAAGTTGGGAGAGAGAAAAGGGAAAAATGGTATAAGCATAAAAGGTCAAAAATAATTGAGTTGTGAAAATAAATGTAATTACAGATTCTTGAAGCAATGACTTATGTCCTTGTCTGTAAGGCTGATTACAATGCCCCAAATAAGCATTTTAATTTAAAACTCAAACCTTTAGAGATGTGCAGTGCTTAAAGGGCAGAGAGACATGGGAATTTCTGCTCCTATCTGACACTGGCTTACAAAAACAAAAGGCAAATTACTGATCCTCCTCATCACACCTGATCTTTCTACTCATAAGATGAAGGTAATGTAGCTTTTTGTAGAATTATTGTAAAGCTGTATTAGTAACACTTGAAAATGCCACATCTAAGATGCATGAATGAAAAGGCCTATAAATTTAAAAAGCTTTAGCACTAGAAAATTAACCTTGTCTAGCTATGCGAGAATAGCAGGTCTGTGCCAGACAATACTGCATTTCAGGCACTATCAAGCAACCTCAAGTGAACATAATTTTACCTGTAAGAATGTTCTGTATTCTTCACTAGATACTCCTCCCTCTGCCATTCTCATCCTTTCTTCCTCATCCAATTGCTGTGCAATAGAGGATAACTCAACAGGACTAAAGTATTCACCTTGCAGCAAATTATTCAGACAATGTTGAGCACACAATGAGCCTTCTTGCTAATAATGGAAGAGAAAAAAAATGGAAAAAGAAAAAAGAAAATAAAACCACCCCAGGTTAATGCAAACTCTGTAAAATGACTCAACTGTTTCATTCTGGCAAGCTTCCTTCCTTCCCCACTCATGCAGAATACCATATATTCTTTCAGTGCATTACACTGCAAGCTATAGAATACAATCCTCCCTCAACTCGATTGGAGAAAACCCAACATGCATACTATCTTATTTCCTTAAGGGAAATAAATTTCATGTAAAAATTGTTTTTGAAAACACAATTAATATTGCTAATGACCCAACAAATCACACAGAGAATGCAAAATATCAATACATGAAAATCAAACAGTTTAGCTCTCTACTTCCTAGAACAAACATTTTCTGTAACAGACACTCATTATTTTTCAACTTTTCTTCCCTTCCAGGTGTGGTTATTGACAATCTGCCCTCCATGTTATTGCTGAGAAAGTGATTAGGAGCTGGAAGAACAATAAATCTTCTTTTTTACATGAAATTTACATATAGGAAGTAGATAAATAAAGTCATACCACTAGTTTGAAAGTCTTGAAAACAATGATGGGGAAACCAGAAAAAAATATTGAATTCAGCATATTAAACAATGGAAATATTTTTTTAATTGACAGACCATTCAAATAAAAAACATTTCAGATACTTTGTTACATATCCAGCACATTACAGGTAATAGAACTATAGTGTAAGATTTTTAAAACGTTGGCACAAATTATAAAGGAGCTATTTAACAATGTCAGTCATGATTTTGTAGTACAAATTCAAAAAAATCTCTGATCTGAATGAATGCATAACAGGCTCCAACATTTTCATATATGAGATAAAATACTGTCTCATTAAAAACAAACCACAATGTAAACCAAGCAAAGCAGTTTCTCATAAAAAGCAACCTTTTTCTCCAAATAACTGTAACTCCATGTGCAAGATAAGTAACATCAGTTTTAAAATCCTGCTTTTCTCTTTTGTTTTAATCTTGTTTAGTCTTCATTTTTATTTACATTAAGATCTCTCCTATACGTGCTCTTCATTAAAAACAAAACCCCTCAAGAACAAAACAGACACCCCTCCCTCAAGCCAGACCCACAGAAACTAAGAATACAAGAATATGCCTTTGAGGAATATTCTTTAAAATTCCATAAAAGCATCATACTAATCATATGTAGAACTCTCCATGATCTTCCTTACAGCTGAAACCTCAAAAGTTCCCTTTATTCCAGAATCTTCCTATGGCTTCATCACTCAGTTGAGCAATGAGTTACTAAAGCTACACTGGCGTGAGTGCTACAGCCAGGCTGGAGTGGAATCCAGCTCATGCCCTTCCTGCAAGAAGAAACTCAAGACTAAACACCAGTTTCTGTCCCTCTGGGACCACATCCCTACTGCTGCTCATATGACCAAACTGTAACAGAATAACCTGCTCAACAATCGCAGGCTTCCCCACTAGAATAATATGAAACCGATTTAGAAACAGAGATAGTAAAATACCACTGAAAATTAGTTATATTACATGCTTACATACTAATTTCACTAAAAGGACCTTTCTGTATTTGCACAGCATTATCTGAAAGTAATAAACCTTAATTCTCATATGTAAAAGTTATACACTAAGTGCCAAATGCAGAAAACAGATCCTACAGTATTTAACTGACATGAAGTTCCGTTGTTTTGTGCAGAGAACACTGCTTCTTTACCATAAGCTGAAATCCCCTCATTGAAACCTCGCCTGACATAAAATGCTGCTCTGCTTTCAGTGTTTTCAATCACTTTTATCTTATAAAGGAAAGGACAAACTTCTAAGATTGGGACTCCTGAAGCCCCATACTTAAATCCTACTTTCTGCAACTGTTATTTCTCTCTAAAAATGCCACATTGCTGGTTGTTTTATTAAATTTTCTTAATAAATACCATGTTCCTCATGTCTTTTTATCAAAAGAACTGGGGTATGCAGACTCAGGAACATGCAGCACTTAAAAATATTTTGACAGCACTTGATGGGGGAAAAAATACCCCTTAAGAAAAAAAGAGTAATTCAGTTAGATTTTCCCTAAAATAATAACAGAATAAAAATGTTTGGTTCTCCAGCTTAAAACATGTTGAGGTGCAACTTTTTAACTGTGTTACTAACTTACCAGGGAGCAGGTATGCTTCACATGAGAGACTGTCAACTCACCTTCCCCAGAAGGCGGAGAAACTACAAGTTACCATCATCACCTTGTAACTCTGAATGTATTACGCCTTGTCACTTCAATTTCACAAGTTCTGTTATTAAACTAGAAAGCAACTCAGTAATAAAAAGTTAATTCACACTGTGATAGGCAAGGCCACGTAAGAAAAGAGCGCATTCGTTAAACTGTTTCCAAAGCCAGACTGAAGGTCACTGAAGCAGAGGCCATCACGGCTGAAATCCAGCACTCACCCCCTGAACAGCAGCTCCTCAACACCACAACACTTGCCAAATTTTGCAACCCAAACCTACTCAGAAAGAGCACTCCCCAGTTTTTATGGATTTCAGAACAGCAATTTTTTAAAGGATGGTACACACCTATCTTACTTGACTTCTTAAGGAAATCAATTCTACATAACAAAACAAAGTAACAAAACTACTATTAAGATTAACACAATAAAGTTGAAGAGACATGCAAAGTGCAAGAAAAAATCCAATTATAATTTGAACAGTATTAAAATAGAAATAGGTCATATTTGGGAACCTGGAAAAAACACAGCAGTTCACAGCAGCATTTGTCCTCCAAAACAGGAAGGAAACACTGTTCGGCACACAGAAGTACATTATATGAACTGCGATTTCTCTAGCGGCTCTCCCACTCCGTGCTCATTACACAACCACAGCCAAGCCAGGCTCGGTGACGAGATGGCTCCGAGAGCACAGGGACAGCCCCGCCTGCCGCTGCTTATCCTCGTACTCATTTCCCAGCCTTGCGAGCTCTCTCTCAAGAAACAGAAGTAGCTGCAGCCTACACTTCCCCACACTTGGGGGCTGTTTCTGCAGTCCCCAGAACACAGTCCCGTGCCAAAGCGGACGCCGAGGCACAGCCCTGACTCTCCTTTCCCTGAAGGGCTGGAAGGGCTGGCAACGTCCAGCTGGGACGGGCCATAGGCACAGGCACCGCCGCGCGAGGGCCCCGGCTTTCCCCCGAGGCAGAGGACAAGCCACTTCCAAGGCTTGGAGATGCCAGGGAAGGACAGCGCGGCCCGGCCCGAGACAGGCCGAGCGCACCCCGGGGGCTCCGGGCGCTGCCCCGTGGTCAGCGCAGGGACGGAGGCCCAGGCACCGCCTCAGCAGATCCTCAGAGAGGGCTCGCACGCCTCCCCCGTCTCGGCGGCCCGGACGGCCACAAGCGACGGCGCTGTACCCGAGGCGGGCGGGCGGCGGGATCCGCCCGGTCCTTCCTCACTCACCCGCTCGTGGAAGATCGACTCCATGTTTACTGTGGCAGCCGCAGCCCCCGCCCCACGTGACCGGCCCGGCCAATCGCAGCGCCCATCGCCCCCCGGCCGCGCAGAGCAGGCCCCGCTGGCTGCGCCCGCCCCGCCGGCCGCGCGGGCGTCCCCTGCCGGGGAGGAGGCCGGCGGGCTGAGGCGCCGCCGGCCGCGAGCGCCCCCGCGCGGCAGCCGTGTCCGCAGGGAGCGACACGCGCCGCCTGCTCGCTCCTCCGCCGGAGAGCCCCGCACCGGCCCGGCGCCGCTTCTCCCGGCACCGACACCGGCCCCGGCCCGGCGCCGCTTCTCCCGCCACCGGCCCCGGCCCCGGCGCCGCTTCTCCCGGCCCGGCGCCGCTTCTCCCCGCCCCGGCCCGGCGCCGCTTCTCCCCGCACCGGCCCCGGCCCCGGCGCCGCTTCTCCCCGCACCGAGAGGAGCAGGGCCCGGCACCGCGCGCTCCAGCCTTGTGCTCACCAGCTGCCCGCCCCTTAGACCCTCCTGGTCCCCTCTCAAAGCCGCAATAACTGCTTAACCGCTATTCCAAACAAGCCTACAGAGGAAATCCAGAAAGAAACTTAACGAGGTTCAGTACCTGTCAAACACATGCTGGGTTTATGGAAGTATTTCTTTAAAGGCTAGTTCATGAAATAGCTATAAACACATGGATTCCACACCATACACAGCAATAACAACATAAATGATTTTTGCATAGTTTATTCTATAATTCTTCCTCTCCTTTCCAGAGTAGGGAAGAAAATTTTCTCAATGCTTATGGACTAATGGAATTCCTGAACACATATTAGTCATGTAATTAAATCAACTTCAAAAAATAACACCAGATATTAAACTAGCACTGATGAATTGCAGATGTCCTTTACTGTAGTATCCTCTCAGGGTAAAAATCATATTCCTGTTATTTCAACATGTGTGGTAAGACGATGAATAAAGCAAAAATGTCTTCCTTTTCATCATCAGCTTTTATCTCCAAGTTACTTCTTCACCAGGCTTCAACTCCCTGTGTAGAAAAAAAAAAAAAGAGGGAAGAGACTAAAATTAGTATTTTTATTTTTAGAATAATTATTAATAAATTTAAGTACTTATTTGTGTTAGTTTATATTCAACAATACCTTCAATTTGAGATTTATGTAAAAATTTAACTTTCCTTGCAATTGCTGTCAGTTAAAAATCTTTCCATAGTGATAAACTTTCTCCTTTCTTTCAAAAGCTTCAGTGGCTTGAGTCCTCTGAATTTCCATTCATTTAAATGGAAGCACAGAATAGCTGACTTCTAAGGAGTTAATAGACTTTTAATTGGATCCAAAATGAAAAAAAATCTACTTCTTTTAAATATAATAATTCATTACTTTAGTGGAAAGAGAGGTGTGACAGAAGAAGGGATTTTTACAAGACACTGACATAGCAGCCCAACTTCACTAACAAATACAGTAAGAACAGTGCTAATGTATCAGTAATGTATCAGATGATGTCAAAAGCTTTTTTTACTCAAAATGAATTTAGGTGAGGCCAGAGGTGGAAAAACAAATCCACTAGCAAACTGATAGCACTCCTACTATCAGTTTATGCAACATGACTTTTTTCTCTCCTCTTTTGTTAACCTGATGATCTAATACAGAACTGACACAGGTGAGTCAATGCCTGAAGTTCTCTGATGTAAATACTCCCTGAGGAGTCAGAGCCAGAAAACCCAAACTGATCAGTGCATATAATCACATCATTCAGTGAAGATATAGCAGCATGTATGTTAATTTCCAAGAACTTGGAAATTATTTTGAAGTAACACACATTTATAAAAAGTATTTGGTTGACAAGTGCTGTGATCATTTTAAATTTAAGAGAGAAAATTAAGACTCAAGCACTGTGTTTCCTGCTGAAGTTATAGAGTGTCAAAATAATGGTTTCCATATTTCATGACCAAGAACTTTACAGTCATTAACAGTAGTTAATGATCCTTTCTTTCATGATGATAGCTCCTAAAGATTCCATTTTCAGAGGGTATTACTGACCTAAAACACTTCATGAATGCTTGATATCTTTCTTCCCTTTTTTTGGTTTTGATTAGAACTAAAAAAGAACTGAGAAGAATTTTGAAAAATTACAATATACGTATATAAGAGGCATCATAAAGCAGACCTTTTATATAATAAGCTCTTGTTTCTGAAGGCAGACAATCTTTCATCATTCCATCTGTCCAAATAGCATCCAATCACAAATCCTAAGGGAACAAGGATGTGAACCCAGTGTTCACGCACAGCTTGGGCGAAATTCACCATGACTGCTAGAAAGAAAAGCGTAACAGGTAAGAGGTACAAATACATCTGCACTTGGAAACTATTGCATGCTTGGCACCTTTACTCTCACTTATTAGGATTCCACAATTACATAATATACATGAGGGCTATCAAACACTTCCTGGGTGACACATACTGCTCTCAAACCCATACCTGGGTTTCTCAGAAATAATCCTAACCGCTGACCCGGGGAAAAAGGATTTCATCCTAAAACAGGAGAGAAATAGAACATCTCTTTAATTTACTCATTAAAGCAACTCTACAGAAGTTTGCCGTTCTGTAAAACATTAGAAACACTTTCATAACCTAAACTTCTGTAGAAGGACACTTCATTATCTGTGTCAAGTCTCAGAGACAAGTTGTATATTTAGTGGGGAGCTGACAGATAAGAAAGGACATTTCTAAAATAAGGAAGAATATTTCTAAAATCACAGAATGACAGAATCATTGCAGTTGGAGTGGACCTCTGGAGATCATCCAGTCCAACCTCTCTGTCAAGGCAGGATCACCTGCAGCAGATGACACAGGAACAGATCCAGGTGGTTTTTGAATGTCTCCGGAGAGGGAGACTCCACGACCTCTCTGGGAAGCTGCTCCAGTGCTCTGTAACCCTCAAATTGTAGAAGCTCTTCCTCGTCTTGAGGGAGAACTTCTTGTGTTTTAGTTTATGGCCATTGCTCCTCATCGCGTCGCTGGGCACCAATGAAAAGTCTGGCACCCGCCTTTGAGATATTTACACGCATTAATGAGATTCCCCTCGCAGACTTCTCCAGACTAAAGAGGCCCAGCAAACCTTTCCAACCCAACCAAAGCCTTCCAGATTAGGGAATTACACGCGATACCAGTGAGGTCTGTCACACACAGCCGCGGGCTCGGAGCCCCGGCCGGGTCTCCAAGCAAACTCCGCCGCCGTTACCGCCGCGGCCGCTGTGGGGCGGCTCCGCACGCACCCCCCGCCCCGGGCCCGGCCGCTGACTCGCGGCACGGCCCCACCACCTCCCGGCTCAGCCGCCCGCGGCCTGCCCGGGACCCCGACCGCCCTCCAGGGGCAATAGCGCCATATAGCCCCACGGCTGAGGGGCGCTTCCCCCGCCGCCGTGTCCCGGCCGAAGGGGTAGGGGACAGGGCGAGGCGCTCCCAGGGAGGTCCGGCAGCGCTTCCGCCCCCAACGCCGCTCCCGCGCTGCGCGCGACCCCGCCATTACCGCTGCTCGCGCCACCACCGGGACCCGCAGCGGCCGCGCCAAGGGCACCGGGAACGGGCGGGCCGGGCGAGACCACGGGCTGCGCGGGGGCGGGGGAGGAGCGCGCTCCCCCCGGCGGGCTCGCGGTGGTGCCGCCCGCTACCCTTCCGCCTGCTGCCCCTCCTCCCCGCCCCCCGCAAGATGGCGGCGAGCGCGGCGCGGGCTGGGGGTGGTTGAGGGCGGCAGGTACCGGCTCTTTCACATCATCCTCCTCTTCCCCTTGTTCTCCTCGCCTCGGACTGGAGTGGGCGCACGGCTCGCCCCCGTGACCCCGTCCTCGCCCGGCGAGAGGCCAGGCCCGGGAGCCGGGGCCCGGTGTGGCGCTGGAGCCCCGGAGCCCCCGGCCCGCCCCGCGCTGTGCCCCTGCTCGGGCAGGCCCTGGATCTGCCATCTCTGGGTGCCCCCATCCAGCTCTGTGGAGCTGCTGTTAACTGCGCTGCTCCTAGGGATCCTTTTTATAATTATTCTTAATGTTTATCGTAGAGAATTAACCCCACCTCTTTCTAATAAGACCTGCAAGTGTAGAATGTTAATGTCTGAGACTTAATTGGTATCGAGCAGCTGTATTGAACAGTATTAACACCGTTAGCCTACACATTTTCAGGAATATGTGAAGCTAGATCTAAGTAAATGAAATTTTTCTTTGTGTCAGTCAATGAAACATTTTGTCCCCCATTCAGATTAGTTCTTTTGGAGATTAAACACTTGGAGAGGAAAATGACATCGATTATCAAGTTGACTACGCTCTCGGGGGTGCAGGAGGAATCTGCCCTCTGCTATCTTTTGCAAGTTGATGAGTTTCGTTTTCTTTTGGACTGTGGCTGGGATGAAAACTTTTCTATGGATATTATTGATTCTCTGAGGAAGTAAGTAGTTCAGTTCATACATCTATTACAATAGGGCTTGGTCTATCTTGAAAGTTTTCAAAATTCCACGCAGTGGTATAATGTATAGTGTTGTTAAATGCAAAATTGTTCTCTTTTGTTTTGTTTTGTTTTGTGTATATTTAGTTGAAGGGAATCACACTGCTGAAACATTTCCTGCAAAAACTTGGGATTTTTTTCTTGTCAGTTCAGTGAGTTGTGTCTCTTGACTGTAATTCTCAAACTGTTCAGTTTTTGTTTTGGCTTGGATGATTTGTTTTTTATTGTCATAAATGTGACAGAGTTTAGGGGAGACTGACCTTGACTGTCAGCTAATTTAGAATAGTTAACTAAGTTTTAAATGGGAGAGGAAGCCTTCGTGCATGTAGGCTGAATACAAAGCAGTTCAACTCTTGGCTCTTGTTTCAAGTTGAAAAGACTGTCAGGAAAGCACCTTCTGTCAGGACACCAGCCCTGCAAAGGGAAAAAACAAAGGGAAAAAACCCCTCCAACCCAAGACTTCAATACTGAACTTCTTCAGATGTACAGCAAGGAGCTGTGCTGATTGCCAAGTTAGGACTGAAACATGGAATTGAGAAAGAAACTGAGCTTTTTGATACTAGTTTTGTAGCATTGACACACTTGTAGTGTTTGAAATCTTTTAAGTGAGGATTGTTAGGTACTGAGGATAATTTATAAAAATTTTTTAGTGTCTTATCTAAGAAGTGATTAGATAAAATTCCTTTTATCGTAACAGCCATCGAGAAGAATGTGTGTGCCCCACTTACTATGCAAGGGAACAAAAAACTGTCAGTCCAGCTTGTATTTTCATTTGTTACATGTGTTTTATGCCCTCAAGTTTTTCAGTTATGATATGTAGAAAGGTTTTAGTGAGAGTTCTAATTTTATGCAACAATTTGCAAGCAAAAACAAATGTTTTTAAGAGTAATAAAATCCCCCAAACTGATGTGCTACTTTTCTTAAATGATATGTTTGATCTTTTCTGTATTTAAAGAAATATATTTTGATTTGATCTTTATCAGTTTGAGCATTGTTGTGTCTTTGGTCCTATTACTTGGTCACTCTCATCGGAAGAAAAGTTGTAGTCTGTTTTGGGGTGTACAAGCAATTTGTAGCACATCTGTACTGATAATATTCTTGGTCCCTCAGTTAATTTACTTTCTGGTGTCCACTTACATATTAAGGTCTTTTTCATCAGGAGTTTGATGTGAAACTTATGTCTTCAGATCTTAAAGTTATGCTTTCTGAAGTCACTTGTGTTTTAAAGTACCTGAACATTAGGAAACATCTGTAAGTTTTAATTACGATTTTTAAAAGTGTCCCAGTTCTTGAAGGGTTTAAGTTTCATTTTTTGGCATTCAGACTGTGTATATATTCTCAAAGTATCCCTAGCAGGAGATATACAAAACCATACAGAGCTCCTTTCAATGGCTTTTGTTGGCCCTCTTTTTATAGGCATGTACACCAGGTTGATGCTGTTCTTCTTTCCCACCCTGACCCTCTACATCTTGGTGCACTTCCGTATGCAGTTGGAAAAATGGGATTGAATTGTGCCATTTATGCAACTATTCCTGTATATAAAATGGGACAGATGTTTATGTATGATCTCTACCAGGTATGTTTAAGTTGATACTTTCATACACAACATCTTTGATATGGTGGAGTGTTTGAATGCTCTGTACCTCTTTGTTTGTTTTAGTCCCGCCATAATACTGAAGATTTCACACTCTTTACATTGGATGATGTAGATGCAGCCTTTGATAAGATACAACAGCTGAAGTTTTCTCAGATTGTGAACTTAAAAGGTAAAGTTGTCACCAAAACCTCAAGAAATTACTTCTAGTGAAAGGCAACAGAGCAGTTAAGAGCTAAAGTAACTTTTTTAAAGGGACTGAGTTCTGAAATATTATGTTTTGCTGTGCTGAATTCATTAGCCTCATGTAGTCTGCATCAATTGCAATTGTATCTAGAAATGTATAGAACTTTTACTCAATGCAGAGGAGGTCATGCCAAAGAATGTTTAGATGTTTGTTTCTCTTTTGTGTTTTTGTAACTTTTCTTGAAATTTACTGATGTCTGTTGAAATTATTTACTTATGTCTAGGGGTAGATACCTCAGAACTCTCCATAACCAGTACACAAGGGAAAGCTTTCTAGAGCGGGTTACAGAGATGAAGTTACAGCATGTGCGTGATTTAGTGGGGAGATCTTCAGTGACTCAGATCATACTCAGTGTAGTGTATTGCTGGGACCTGTGACAATCAGCAGCTTTCCACTAGTGTTGAATGTAAAGATCAGAATACAACAAAACCTCTCTTCTTGAACAGAGACACATACAGGCTGACCACCAGCAGTTTGTCTCTGAAGTGCACTGTTTTACAGGTTCATGAATAGTGCTGCCAAAAGACTTGACTTCTTATTTGGAAAGAGGATGTTGTCCTTGAAAGACTGTTGGCCTCTTTTTGAGATAGTTGTAGCAATGCTATGTCTACCTTGAAAATTTTTACATCTAAAGAGTAATTTTAGCATACAACTTTTTTAAAACAACTAACTTCATATTTAATGGAGGTGATTTGAAAGGACTCGATGGAGGCTCCTAAGAAGACAATATATGTTTAATTATTAATTATTACTGTGCATTTAATGCAGCAGAGTCAGTGAATAATGGTTGTGGGTGGTCTCATTTTAATCTGACAAACATGCAGGTTGGTATCAATGACAGGGAGCAACAGTCCATTTGAAAAATGCATCAGGTGCTGAAAAGTTCTGTCATCCCTGACTGCAGCACATGAGCACCTTTTCTGCTATGGTTTGACTTGAGTGTTTATCATTCTGGAAAGCTTCCAGATTGTGTAATTTATGTAAGTTTTCCTAAGTACTTCGAAAGTGATTGATATAGTAAACATTTAGTGTTGCCTCAGAGAGGATCCTGGCTTTCATCATTGTGCTTGCTTTCTTGTGATACATTTTTTATATAATTTACTGTTGTTTATGTCCATAGTTACAGCAGCTGTGCAGTGCCTCTGAGTATCAGTGGGAGGTAGAGGGAAGAAGTGATCTTTAATTTCTTTATTCTGGAGGAAATATAGAAGTGAATTGCAAAATGTTTTGATGTTACTGCTTAGACAGGAAGGACAGATATTACTACTTTTTCATACTTAATTTGATTTTTTTCTCAGTAGTAATTTGGGTATTCAGTTGTTTAAAGTTACTGTATCTTGTTCAGAGTAATGGATTTTAATATGTGTAATCTACCTAAAATACTGAAAACCTTTGTAGGCAAAGGACATGGTTTGTCAATCACACCATTGCCAGCTGGTCACATGATAGGAGGCACAATTTGGAAGATTGTCAAGGATGGGGAGGAAGAAATTGTTTATGCCGTTGATTTCAACCACAAGAGGGAGATGTAAGTTCAACATAGTAATGTATGATTCTTAGCTGTGTTAGGTGTGTATCATTTAGTGGGTGATAAGGAGGTGTGGAAGTGCATTTCCAGTTCTAATAAGACCACTAATTTCATTTGCATCCAGATTAACCAGGTTTAAGCAAGTATTAGCTCTGGGTTTCTTTGTTCCAATTGTTTTTATTTATTTGTAAATTTGAAGCAGGAAGCATTCAGCAGCTGAGTAGTTTGGTTTCTGTACATGCAAATATCTGGGATGTAGCTGTCTTATTTTTTCTCGTGAAATAGAAATGCAAAAAAGTGAGATTTTTCCTTTTTTCCACAGCCATCTGAATGGATGTTCCTTGGAAATGTTGAGCAGGCCTTCATTGCTTATTACAGATTCATTTAATGCTACTTATGTACAACCCAGGAGGAAGCAAAGGGATGAACAGCTGCTGAGTATGTATTGTTTGGGCTTCAAAAATATCAGTAATGTGATTTATTAGCCACTATAAATTATTTTTTTATGAGAAATTCATCAGCATTTAAACTTAAGAAACCTTATTAAAATGTAACAAGTTTTGAATTACTCTTTTCTGATGATACTGATCCTTTCAGTTAAATGTTTTCCTAACAACAATGAACCGTATTTGAAAATAGTATATTTTACCCAATATCCTTAAATCTCTTCAGGGATTTTTAAATTACCTTCCTCAGCACTTTCTTTTTTTAAACTCCATTTTCTGTTGTTTTTTAATAAAAAAAAAAAAAACAAAAAAAAGAAAGAAGTACCAAGGTAGAGCTACTGAGGAAACTCCAGCTCCCTTTAATTGTGGTGGAAATGTAGATTTGGATCTCTTTTCGAGTTTCATTTGTTTCTGTGTTCAGTACACTTTTGAATACAATTACTAGTGTAATATAACAAAAAAAAAAAATCCAATCCATACTACAAACCTTCTAACTTTGGTTCAAAGTATAAGTAGGTTTTTGTTTTGTTTTTAATTCTTCTTAGCTAATGTTTTGGAGACATTACGAGGTGATGGAAATGTATTAATAGCCGTGGATACAGCAGGCAGAGTTCTGGAACTTGCTCAGCTTCTTGATCAGATCTGGAGAACAAAAGATGCAGGATTAGGAGTCTACTCTCTTGCACTTTTGAATAATGTCAGCTACAATGTAGTGGAGTTCTCTAAATCACAGGTTTGTTTTAATTTTAAAATCCAATTATGAAGGGTAAAGGAACATTTATGCAAAAGCTTTTCTTTGTAATGGTATAAAGTGGAAAAATACTGGGAGAATGTCCTTATTCTGTACTGCATGTTTGTGTCTCAGCTCTTTTGCTCAAGTAACACAATGTCCAGTTGTAACAGTGGGCATGTTTCTTGGTACTGATTTCTGTCTTTTCGATAAGACTTGTTAGCATAGTTTATAGTTGTTAAAAAAGAGAGCTTAAAGTACTTGTTTCAGTGTTGCTTATGCTCAACATTATTTCTATACCTGCTGAGAAATACTGAAGTAATCATAAGCATATTGCATCCTGTACTTCATATGAAGCTTATACTGTTGAAGAGCTTGTATTTGTATAGATAACTTCTTCTAATACATACTTTAGGTTGAATGGATGAGTGACAAATTGATGAGGTGCTTTGAAGACAAGAGAAACAACCCTTTTCAGTTCCGCCATCTCTCCTTATGTCACAGTCTGTCTGATCTGGCTCGAGTGCCAAGTCCAAAAGTTGTTCTTGCCAGTCAGCCTGACTTGGAGTGTGGGTTTTCTAGAGATCTTTTTATTCAGTGGTGCCAGGATTCCAAAAACTCCATAATTTTAACTTACCGCACTACACCTGGAACATTAGCGCGATTCCTGATTGATAATCCATCTGAAAAAGTTATAGATATTGAGGTAAGCGTTGTCTCTGTAGCTCCAGGTTTTAATTGTGTACCATCTGGGGTCATGTGGGCAAAACTGAGCATAGTTTCCTTTTTGATCTTCTGGAAGTGCTTCTAGTGGAGGAGAGAAACCTGAAATCAGTATGTTGCATATTTATCAGATTGTGGATAAATTTACATAAAAATAAGTCTCCTACTGAGAACTGCAAAATGCATTTTCATGGCATGGCAAAATTAATAGAGCTGAGCATGAAGTTCCTTTTAAATATTTATTTTTAGACAACTTGTTCCTTTGTATTTGTATTACAATAGAAAAATTCTGCTTGCAGTTGATGTACAGATCACCACATATAATGGGTTGGTCTTGCTGGAAAATTCTCCCGGTTTGGGTGAGAGGAGAATCAAGTCAAATTCGTATAATATATCCCATCAGGATTAGAAGGATGAGCAAATTCTGGAAATTAGGAGATAATTAATTGCTGTTCATGCTTTCAAGTTGTTTTTAATAATCTGTACACCTGTGTCTACTTCCTTCTGGTGCACATTGTTAATTTATGGAAGTCCTGTGATTGCAGTGATAATTTCAATACTGATGATGCAGCTTTATTTTGGTTTTAGATTGGATTGAAATAATTGAATTATAGTATTAGATTATTACTAGAATTCAGTTTATTCAAAGTGAGCTGTACTCAGGAAGCAAGAAACAAAATCTACCATTGTTTTGCCAGCTAGTATGACTTTGCTAGTTTCTTCTGGTTTGATGTTAATGATTGAAAAACTAAAAAAACACTGGTCATTGAAAGTATTTTCCTTCACTTATTGGAGAGATATTTCCTGAAGACATTTTCAGAAATTTTTGGAAAGCTTAATTGATTTTAATATTTTTAGAAATGCTTTAATTTAAAGCAGACTGTACAAATTGGTACTCTCATGATGTTACCATGTCAAGGTACCACATTTTTGCCATAGTCTTGTCTTGTATGTAACATACAATTTATACTTGCCCTTGGTGCCTGAGAACAAATATTCTTGTCAGCAGCGTATAGGAGAAGTATTAAAGTTGTGTCAGCTACTCACAATAACTAATTTTTATTCCATCTGCAGTTGAGAAAACGTGTCAAGTTGGAAGGAAAAGAACTTGAAGAATACCTAGAAAAGGAAAAACTAAAGAAAGAAGCAGCTAAGAAGTTAGAGCAGTCTAAAGAGTAAGTATGTTGCTCATTCTGCTGTTATGATCAGAGTTGAGATTTCTGTGTGATTATTCTGCTTCTTCAACTCTTTTCAGGCCTATATGAAAGAGTTTCACTAGCTTTGTTTGAGGGTCCTGAGGAATCAGGAGTGGTTGTCTTTGATCTGTTGTTCTGATACGGCCAGTTTCATCTGCCATTTGACTGTGAGCTCTTTCTCAGATACATAAACTGCCCTTGGTTAGTGTTATGTCAACTGTTATTTTCTACTCAGTGTGTTTACGTAATATGAAACCTGAAGGAAAAAAAAAAGTGCTAGGTATTTTTGGAATGTCATTTCAGGGCAGATATTGATTCCAGTGATGAGAGTGATGCTGAGGAGGATATTGATCAGCCGACTTTACATAAGACCAAACATGATTTGATGATGAAAGGTGAAGGTAGCCGGAAAGGAAGCTTCTTCAAACAGGCAAAAAAATCTTATCCAATGTTTCCAGCTCCTGAAGAAAGAATTAAATGGGATGAATATGGTGAAATTATCAAGTATGTGGTGGTAATGTATACTAACATAGTAGCTGTGAAATAATAAAAAACTAGAAGTAATTGAATTTACCATTTTGTCTGTTTTGCAGCATTGCTATATGCTCTTCAAACTGCTAAGTCTTAGAGAAAGTTTATGATAAGGATTGAAGCTGCAGAGTGCTGATCCTTGATCTGTGTTCACGCCTCTTAGGATGTATTTTCATTCCAGGCTTTTTTTTTTAAATCTTTTGAGGTAGAAGATTTTAAATTCTTTTAACCTGACTTTTTTCTGCTTTATATTTCACTTAATGTTAAATTTGTGACGTGAGAAAACACTATTCATCCTAAGAAAATTCAGTGATATTTGTCAGCTTTGCTTAAGGAATACTTGCTAGAAATCCTCAATTTGCTAGTATTTCCTAAGTTAATCAAGTTCTTTTTTAAGATAGGAAGGTCATATTTTCCAAATCAGCTCTGTTCAAGTGTGGAAATGTTTGGCAGGTGTAGTAAAATTGCTGGCAATAACAGTTACAAAAAAATCTTAGTAGTAATAATCAGCACTGTTTGTTTTTATATTGGGTTGTGCTTTGGTTTTACTCTAAAAAGCAAAATGTCTTTCATTCTTTAGACCTGAGGATTTTCTAGTTCCAGAACTACAAGCAACAGAAGAAGAAAAAAGCAAATTAGAGTCTGGTTTGACAAACGGAGAGGAACCTATGGACCAGGATTTATCAGATGTTCCTACCAAATGTATTTCTGCAACAGAATCCATGGAAATTAAGTGAGTGACTTTGTTCTCAATTCTGCTAGAACAGTGGCATGGGTACAGTGCAAATTGGGTAAAGGGCTAGCTTGGATTTAAGAAAGTGGGAAAGGACTTGATTTTAGTTTGCTTTTTTCCCCGAGCTAAGTTGTATTTTACTAGTCTTTCTGGGAGCACAGAACAGTCTTATGGTTCCCCAGTCTTAAAAAATTTGGTTTGTTTCCAGCCTTATGGAGACAGGTGGAAGAGATAGAAGAAATGATGCAATAGTATGTTAGCATAGATACTTAAGTATGTTTTGTTAAAATGATAACATATTCAAATATGCTTATTTCATGCATAACTTATTTTTTTTTATAACTGTGTAAGTGAATTTTGTGAATGTATAGTGTTAAATACACACATGCTAATATTTGACAACTGTATTTTACAGATCCATAATACACTGTGCTGACAGCTTTTGTTAATGTACAATAATTTAAATATATCTTAACAAAGTATTTTGGAGCACTCAAAGGTTTAATCTTTTAAACTAAAACATATTATTCTTGGGTTTTTAATTCAAACTAGAGCCAGAGTTACATATATTGACTATGAAGGACGTTCAGACGGGGACTCAATTAAAAAAATTATTAACCAAATGAAACCAAGACAACTGGTGATTGTCCATGGACCACCTGAGGCCAGTCAGGACCTTGCAGAATGTTGCAGAGCTTTTGGTGGAAAAGATATTAAAGTTTACATGCCCAAACTTCATGAAACTGTAGATGCTACAAGTGAAACTCACATTTACCAGGTAAGGTACTGGAATTTTTTAGTTGTGTAACTTGTGTGGTCTGTAGTAGAGCTGTATGAGGAGAATGTAATTTGCCCTCTGTTCTTTGGGAGAGAAGAGGTGGTAGCACTTGTGAGTTCAATTAATTTTGTGTGATCAAGGCATTAGTTGTGTTTTTCTGTCTTTTAGATAAGCATTCTCTTGAGGCTTATTATTCATAAGTGTTTGAAAGCTTGAATATGATATCAGTGTGTTTTTACCTGAAGTGCAAAAGGCAACATTTGTCTCCACAGGGGCATCAGTTTGCTTTATTGAAGTATTTTCACATTTATAATGCCTACATTTAGAATACCATTGTATACTAGCTGCAATTCAGCATTCTCTTTGGAATCTCAAATGGAGCCTTAAAGAGCTAGGATTAAAAAATGCTTCATACTTAAATAGTACCTAAGAGTGAACATGTAAAATTAGGAGCAAGCTAATGATAAAAACAAATAAGATACCCGTACCCCCAAAAAACTTAATGTGATGATTCTTGGTAAGTAACGTTATGATAATGTATTGCTGTGTGTTAGCCATGAAAATTAAATGCAATATATTAAGTTCTAAATAAGAAAGCTGGAATAGCTTATGTGAATTATGTGAAAATTGTCTATGCTCCCAATTTAATTTTCAAAGTTGTTTAGAGGGAAGTCTCTCACAAGCACTTTTTGCAGTAGTCCTTTATTCCTTTGTTCTTTTAAAGTTAATAGAAAAACATTGGTAGAATTGTTGAAAGAAGTACTTCTGTTTCTTTCCAGAGAAAAATCTGTTCTCGTCTAGAAAGTAGAAAATTCCAGTTATTAAAAATCATCTAGTTATGGCAGCCTTAAAAAAGCATGTTTTCTGCATGTTGGTTGTTGGGATTTTTTGTTTGTTTTTTAAGGCTATGAGAGTTGCTAGTGTGTAAGAAATGACCCAGAAGAATTGCAGTGGCCATATTGAATTTGAAAATAATAGATGTGAGTGAAGTGTCAGTGTCACAGTGTCATTTGAGTGGGCTGTGCTGCACATGGGTGGGTAGCTGGAGGTTCTTTCACACGGTTGGAGCCTTGATTGCACTATGGGAATCATGGACCTTCTAATGTGGATAACAATCTCTAAGAATAGAGCTTTATTTAAAGGATTAAAGTCCCAGAGTCCACCAGAGGAATCAGGGTAAGGACACTTAAAAGTCTCATACTACAACATCCTTTCTTACAATAAAATAGTAATTATAATTTTTCGGAGGGTTGAAATTTTTAACTATTCATCAGTAACCTAAATGTATCTATAGGAACTTCCTCTGAATTTGCTAAGACCAACTGAGGAACAACTTGGCTGCAAAAAAGGTTTCTGGTTTTTAAAAAGAAATTATTGCTCTTGCTGTAAATTTAAGTCAAGCTTTGCAGTTCTATAGGTTCTTTTTTAATTTTAGCCAAGATGAGAAAGGTGTTGATCTCTGGTGCTTTTTAAGTTGTAAAACAAGTGTTACATATATTAAATTTTAAAGTATCTTGCCTTGGTGATACCAGTTCCATCCTTTCTCTCCAGAAGAGCTCATGAATCAAACCAATTGGAAAGATGATGAAGAGAAACTTGCTAACCTTTAAAACTTTAAATAAGACCTCTGTATTTTCCTTGAAACTAATACTACTTTTATTTTTTGTGCAACCCAGGTCAGGTTGAAAGATTCTCTTGTCAGCTCTCTTCAGTTCTGTAAAGCCAAGGATGCTGAATTGGCTTGGATAGATGGTGTTCTGGACATGAGGGTTTCCAAAGTGGATACTGGAGTTATTTTGGAAGAGGGAGAGTTGAGGGAAGATGAAGACTTAGAGATGCAAGTGGATGTGCCTTCTTCAGACTCGAGTGTGATTGCACAACAGAAGGCCATGAAAAGCCTCTTTGGCGACGATGACAAGGAGATGTGTGAGGAGAGTGAGATCATTCCTACTTTAGAACCTCTGCCACCTCATGAGGTACAGAAATGATGCTGGTCTGGATTTCTTTTATGAAGACCTCTGTATTCATTTGTCTTTTTCTAGTGCTTAGAGGTTGATACTGTGATCGTACTCAAATGAAAGCCTAACTGAAACTGGGTTTTCATGTTTGGGTTTCTTTTTGTTAAACCTGGTGCTGTTCTTTGTTCAGCTTTTAAGCTTTTCAGTGAGGATGATCTGTTGCATCCATTAACAGAGCCATATATTTATGAAATAAGATTTTAATTAATGTGTGTCTTATCTGTAATTAGTACTTGCAGACAGAGGAATCAGTTGGTGTTAGTCACTTCAGGATTTTATTGTGTTTTGTTGATGCTATGGAAGATACTTCATATACTTGAGATACAGATCTTTGACATTCATACATCTGCTTCTATAGTAGTGATTTGAGAATTCATTAAGTTTGTCTTTGGTATAAATTTACCATAGCTCTTAAAATAGTTTGCATTTTAGGAGATACTATTTTATCTTTCTGTTGAATTATTCCAGTTCCTTTTAATCCTAGAGATGGTTTTTAAGATTCTCTGTTTCACAGTCCTAAATGTAGTCTGTTCTGGGAGCTAGAGAATTGTGGACACAGCTCTAAAGTCTGTTCAGATTCATGGCAACCATCATAGCACCCTGTACTGATCAGCAGTACAGCTCACTGCAGCTTGGTCCCTGGCATAGCATGGCTTGGAAGAGGCATCTTTATTGTAGCTTTCTATTTGTCTTCAATATGTGAGCAAAGAAAAACCTTTTGCTTTTTGTGATGGGTAACTTCTAAGGCTCTTCTGTCCTGAAGATGTATTGCTGCAGGTGAACAGAAATAGAACTAATTTAGAGTCCTGTAGTCTTGGGCGCACTGCTGCCAACGCAATAATGAGCTCTTTGGAAAAATGGAAGGTGTTAAATAGAAGCAGTAAAATTGTGTATGTTGTTTTGAAGGTTCTTGGGCATCAGTCTGTGTTTATGAATGAGCCAAGACTGTCTGACTTCAAGCAGGTTCTCTTGCGGGAAGGTATACAAGCTGAATTTGTTGGAGGAGTGCTTGTGTGCAACAACCTGGTGGCTGTCCGCAGGGTAGGTGTCCTGTGTTTTAATCTCTTTGGCAAATAATATTATAAAATAATATATATTATTTTAGTAATAAATAAAATCTTATTTTAGTAATAAATGAAGTTTCTCATTCATGTAAAGATAATAAATTGAAACATATCTTTTGTTTCAGACTGAAACAGGGCGTATTGGATTGGAAGGCTGCCTCTGCCAGGACTTCTATAGGATAAGAGACCTTTTATATGAGCAATATGCTATTGTCTAAGAAAAGTGCTGCAAAGGTGTTTTCACTTGAACTTTTACAGACAATGGAGGTTTCTCCCAGTTCTGACTTTTTGTAGTTTTCTAATTTATACAGGGAAACCTAATTCATAAAGAACAGTTAGCTGCCATGAACATGTGAGTGACTGCTACTGTTGTTCATAAATCTGTTGGTACATTCCATGTAGATGACTGTTAAACTATTACAACTTGGCATCTCCCACATAACACATTATAAATGAGTTTGTGACTATGAACACTCCTCAAGAAAGGTTCAATTTGTCAGGGCATGTTTTGGTTTCACAGATTTCCTGTCAAAGAGTACAAAACATGTAAAAGTCATTCTTTTGTTCTAAAATAAGATTGGATAAATTGGTTTTGTTCGTTTTGGTTTCTGTGTGGTTGTTTTTGGTTTCGGTTGCTTGGGGTTTTTTTTAGTGATTTTGATTTGGGGAACAGTCTCAAATATCACCCTCTTTTGTTTTTAAATTGAGCTTAGTTGAAGTACATTATTAACAGCCCACTTAAAGCTAGACTGCCTAAAGTTTCCCCAGTGTTAATCTGGCTGCATCTTAACGCTGCATCTGTTCCATCTTACTGATTTGTTCTGAAACAGCATTTCATGTTCTAATCTGCAGGATAAAAAATTTACTTGGGCAATTACTTTAAGAAGATCGGGTTATATTTTCAGGCAGTTTAAAATGCAGTAATTATGGTTCAGAGTAACTTCTGCGCAAACTTACAGAATTTGTAACTCCTAGCTCTTCCAAAATTATGCCAATTATAAAACCTTTTCTAAGTTCTGATTTTAATACTTTTCAAAGTCTAAAGCCTTTATCCATGCACTGCTGTTCGTTCAGAGTGCCATGAGCCAAGTTCAGGAAAATCTTTTCTCTTGAAATCTGAGTTCACGTAATGTATTTAATGATTTTCTGCTATGTTCTGTTCTAGATGACAGTAAGAATTATTGTAGCTGCTGATGCTAGGAATTTACCTAAAACACAGTTTTGAGTTCATTAATTTCTCAGAAATTAACTTATGAAAACAAATGGCCTCTCGAGTTTATTTAATCCTTTTCTCCCCTATCCATGTGTGAAACACCAGCTTTGGCAGTGGAGGGTTGTTTGCTTTTTACATAAAACAGTGTAATATATGCTCTTTGTGTGTATGCTTAAATAAAGCCTTTTGAAGAAGTGGCAAAAAATAGCCCTGTGGGCTATCAATGGAAAGATAATTTACTTTGCAATTCATTCTCAACAAAAATTTTCTATCTGATCTACAGACTATTCTGTTTAAAATAGTAGCTTAAAAATGAAGACTGTATTGAACATTTGATAGAACTATATACTAGAAATGTAAAAAAATTGAAAATATAATACTGAGTGAGAATGTATTTTCTTACACAAAATCTAGGGATAACTAGATAGCTCAGTTTTGTGGGTTTTTTTTCTTAACATTCTACAAAAATCTGTATTTCCCTTATATTGATAACCAGAACTTCATAGAAATGCTCTGGTTTTGTAGCAATGGTATGTAAATCTGTATGATGCCGAATACTCGTTGCTGAATACTATTGTATTACTGCTGTTGTTGATACTAGTGAACTTTTATAAAGTGAGTTACTTTGTACATAATCATATTGGCCATAGGACTTTAACCTGGAGGGCTTAGGATGGGAAGGGATCACATACGCCTGCATGGAATACACTAATAAAGAAAAAAAAACCCTTAGGAAGTCTAAATAGTGCTGTTTTTTAAAAAAAGGATAAAGACAGCACAGTGTGATCATAAGCCTTTCTATCAGTTTTGTTTGTTTTTCTAAGTTACTGATACGAATTCAGCTAAGATCACAACATTTTAGTGTTATCAGTCACTACATTCTAGCGTGTGCTGACAGAGAATCCCAAATTAGTGCTATTACTGAGGAAAAGGCTCAAGTATAAGCAAAACAACATCTTATTTTAGTCTATTCAGTATAAGTGTGGCTTAAGTGTGAAGTCAGACCTAGAAAGCTGACATGCAAGGTGAAAGTAGTCAGCTGAGTGCTGGGACTGGAGTTCTGGACGTCTGTAGAGAATGTATCACAGGCTGCACTGGTGTTGTGGGGCAGGTGTGCTCCTCAGCTGGGCATGCAGTGCTTGTAAAGCAGTGTGCACCTGAAGCCAATGCTCATTAATTTTGCCTATTCTGCTGTCAGTTCCTTGATATGTTCTCAACTATGATTTGCTTTAGACAGTAATTGAACTTCTCTGTGTGATTTTCAGAGTTACTAGTCTGGTTCTAGTTTTTATCTGAACTAAAAGATTGATTTCCCCTTACCTTCACAAAATGTCAGTACTGCCGTGATCTGTAAGTTGTGTTTTCGTGCTTCTACATTTTCTTCATTAGCTGTAAAAATGTGACAAAGAATACCATTTCTTATTCTGTGCTCTGTTGCTCCTGAGGGTAAGAACATTAACTTCAAACCTAGTTTTGGTGTTCACCAGTTAAAAATATTTCCTTCCAGGGCTCCTGGATAGTTCAGATTACTCACATAAGAAGAACCAAAGGTATATGAAGACATAGGCAAGGTCTCTAATGATAAAATAATAATTATAGCATTAATTATTATGCTATTTCTATTATCAAAACATAGCTTTACCCTGAGTTAAATAACATTGTTTGTGACAGTTTAATTTTTAATAATTTTACTTTGACAATAAGGGCTGGAGGTGAAGCGAAGGTGACAGTCTTTTCCATTCTTCAACAATATTTAGTTGTAACCAGATCCAGTTCTCAAAATACACTGTTAATGTAAATACACCATACAGGATGCCCAGCATTCTGTTGGAATAACAGTCTTGTGAGAGCATTTGAGATCTACTTGTTGCTACAATTTGCTTAGAAATGTAGGGATTTTCCCATATCTCTACTAGTTTTTAAGTGGAGTCAAATGCTATTCATTAGGAATTAACAAGCAGAGACATGCTTCCTCCCCATTCTCCAATCTAAATAATTGTTATAGGTGGTTGTACCCTAAACCACTTGTTTTGTACAGAATCAAGATTTCTTTGATAAGGCATGACATGTATTAATACTTCAGGTAGTAAAGGGGAGTGTATTGCCTGTGGAAAACACTTAAACTTGGTTCTGGCCAAGACAGGGTTGATTTTTACAGCAGCCAGGAGGGGCATGGCCAGGACCTAGAGGCTATTCCATGCCACCTCAGGTTGTTTTCCAAGAATGGGTAAGGGGTCCCTTCCTGGTAGTGGTAAGGTATTCTTGGTCTCCTGTTGGTGCAGGGGTGAGCATTCACATGGGAATGGGTCACTTCTTTTGTACACTTCTGTTATTAATGTTATTGCTGTTACTGTTCATTTTCTTATTTCATTGCTGTTTCTGGTAAATTTGCCTTATCTCAACCCACAATCTTCACTTTTTGTGACTCCAATTCTTCTCTTCAGCCCCAAGAGGGGAAGGGAGGAGTGAATGAGTGGCACATGTTTGAGTGTTTTGGAGGGAACTCTAAATGGGAGAATACCATTCCTAAACTATGAAATCTACTAAAATTTTTTGAGTCTTTGTCAAAAGTAATCTTACTTTAAGGATCTGAATGTTGCATGATAGTCTATTTCATGGCTTTTAGAGATGTTTTCATAGTTTTGAAAAGGAGGTGCTGGGGAAGCTGATCTCACAGTCAAATCTGATAAAGAAATGTATCTAGTAACCAAAATTGTAGTTCTTGGTCTGAATACTGTGTAAGTCATCAATGGTAGTTCAAAATGGGATAATGAAACTATATCAAAAGAATCTATACAATTGCCTGTTAGCATTTATTTTTAAAAATACTTTAAACAGTATTAAGTCTTACCTTCTCTTGAGACTCATTTTGATTGGGTAAGAGAAATAATACAAAGATCAAAATCTCATAGAATCATAGAATGGTTTGGTTTGGAAGGGGCCTTAAAAGATCACCTGGTTTCAGTGCTCTGCCATGGGCAGGGACACCTTTCACTAGACCAGGTTGCTCAAAGCCCCGTCCAACCTGGTCTTGAACACTTCCAGAGATGAGCCATCCACAGCTTCTCGGGGCAACTTGTGCCAGTACAAGTCATCCCCACTCAATAGTGAAGAATGTCTTCCTAGTACCTAATCTAAACCCACTCTCTTTCAGTTTAAAGCCATTTCCCCGTGTCTTATCACTACATATCCTTATAAAAAGTCTCTCTCCAGCTCTCCTGTAGGATCCCTTGAAGTACTGGAAGGTGCTCTAAGGTTTCTTCAGAGCTTTCTCTTTTCCAGGCTAGACCACCCCAACTCTCTCAGCCTGCCTTCATGGGAGACTCCAGCCCCCTGATCATATTCATGGCCATCAGCAGGTCCAGGTCTTTCCTGTACTGTGGACACCAGAGCTGGATGCAGCACTGCACATGGGATCTCACCAGAGTGGAGTTGAGGGCAGATCCCCTCCTTCACTCTGCTTCCCACACTGCTCTGTATGCAGTCCAGGATACAATTGGCTCTCTGGGCTGCAAGAGCACATTGCCAGTTCATGTCCATCCTGCACTACCAGCATTTATTTTTGGAGTCTTGTTGCGTAGCTTGTTTTCTGCAAGTACAGAACAGTTTCAGTTCAGTGGTAAGTGAGCTGATTCTTCCTTTCAGCTCTAACACTTCCTACAGTGGTAGAAGAGGAATATAGTTATGAGTATTTGGGAGAGCAAGATGGTTTCATACCGAGAACTTCAAGTTTTACTGTCTTTGATAGGTTATATATTACCATTGTGATAAGTGAAAAATCAAAAAAACAACCCCACTCCTGCATTATTTAGTAGAACTTACAGTAAGCCCTGTAACTGTTTTCCTGGAAGAGAAGGATCCATACAAACTTAAGGTCAGAAGAAACAAGTTTGCTCTGTGAGCTTTAAGCAGTAAAAACCTGCCTGTTGTTGTATAATCCTCTTAGGTGATGTGAGCTGGATCTTTGATTCAACAGCTGAATGATAATGAGCTGAGCATCTGCCAAAAAGTATAGTTTGTAACTGCAATCTGGCAGTCACCGATTTTGGTAATGAACAGCTATATTACTTCAGTTCTGCAGGCTTTTCATAAATATTTTTCATTTCCAGTGCAGCTTTTTGGAAGTGATTAAAACTTCTCTAAAAGCTACTTTTGATAAATTATTCTGAAGAAATTTGCAATGGTGGTCATTTAAATAAAAAAAAATACAACCCAAACTGCAGGCTTTCTGTTGAACTTGGCCCAAGGTTGATACCAGTTTTTGTAAAAGTGACTCTGGAAAATTACATGGGAAACCAATGGAGAGCGTTCATCATGTTGTGTAGTATTGGCTACCAATGTCCTTGCTGGTATTTGAGATGTAGAAAGTAGAGCATAACATTTAATTTCAATAAAATGTCAGAAATTTTACAAGTAAAAAAAAAATTCCATCTTCAAAATGTTGAAGGTTTTTATTTTTAGATGCAACCAAAATTATTTTTTCCTTTGTTTGTGATTAATTAGTTTATGGGAATATATAGGTGTGAAGAATTAACTTAGTAACACAGTTGTTAAGCAACAGCTCTTGGAGTGATTGATTTCTCAAGCGTTGGTTTTACTGATACCTTCTTAAAGTTGTCACTTAACTCAGTTGCCTTGTCTGCAAGAAGTCTCATTTAGTTTTCTCACCAGTTCTGAACCATGTTGTAATACACAGCACAGTCATTTACTCAAGTGCTTTACAGCTCTGTAAATAAGAGCAAGAGCTCTAATTTGGAGTGAGGGAGTTTAGATTGCTGAGTTCTAGCAAAGAAAGGAGATCATTAATAGTCTAGAGGTTTGAAGAGTACCTTTTATTGGTGTTTAAGGTTGTAGTTTTATGTTAAAACCATTGCAGTTAATCTAATCCAGAGAACTGCTTCCTCTCCAGCTGTTAAGATTTATGCAGAAAAAGCAAAAATGTGACTGACAGGTATTATACCTTATTTGCCAGTACACTTTATTTTACAATATTTTTCTCCATTGTAGTTACTTCAAACTGTGGGGTTTTTAGTCTTCAGTCCATCTGTGTAAGTTTTATAGTGTGCTCATCTCAGCTATTATTACCAAAGTTTCTTAGCAATAATCCTGAGGCAGGTAGGTAATGTGTCTTAATCAGCAGTAGCACTCAAATTGTGTAGTGAAGTTGTAGAAGAGGATTTTGAAAGATCCTTGTAAGGAAAAAATGGGATATAGTTAGAACTTAATCATCACTGAAACTTAGTAGGACTGTCAGCTGTTTAATTTCTATATCTACCTCTGATGCCATGATGGGAACAGGCATTTCATGGTGTGGATTACATACCAAAAATTGTGATATTGGATATGGTAACATTGCCACTCATTTTGTAATTTTACTACATGTCTGGGGCAACAGGTATAGCATATCCAAGTAATTATTTCTGTTAGGGCAATATTGTATCTTCCGTTGTTTTCAGAGAACTTGTTTAACTTTCATGGAGAAAAAAACCCTGAGCATGATATAATCAGTACTTCCTAAATTATTGGCAGGTGCTGTGCAAGCCATAGTAATGAACTTCTCTGGAAAATCATCAGGGAATTACTTTTTCTGCCGTGTTGCAGCTCCTGAAGGAGTTGCACAGCTGGTGGAGCATATTGCCCGTCACCGTGCCAGACTTGGCATTTGAAAGGCTGCCAGATTGCTTTGTGCTGTTGTGCGAGTCATGGATCAGCAGTTTGCAACAGTATGAGGATAGTAAGCGTTTTATTCTTTGCCCTCTGTAGGCTCACACAAGTTAATACTGCATTTATAAAGAATTCAACCTATTTTCTGGACCTACCAGGTGCTTGGGTTGCATTACCTGATTAGATTGACCTCCATGCTGCAAGAATCTATGGAGAAGTTATAAGTCATGGTTTTGACATACTCTAGTAAAATTTCTATTAATATCAATGTTTGGAGTCACTCTGCATAGCCTGCTTTTCATGTTTTATGTAATTTTATTATGCTTTAGTATTTCTTTCATAATCTCCCTGATTTTACTAATGCACAATATTGCAAAAGCAGTATAAAACTAGTCAACAGACTTTAAATCATTTGTGTATCTTTAAACCTCTTATGCTGATTAAAAGTGTTAAGACTATTAGTATTTTTTATGTAACTGGGTCTAAATTTAGTTTCTGTTGCAGTCAAAAAACACTCTGATATTGCAAACCATGATCCTAATCTGCTTCCTTTTGGAGTTGATGGTAACAGTTTTTCAGCACAGCTTTTTTGTTTCTGTGTACTAATGACTTGAATAGTTAACACTGTGTTTATTGTAGAAATTCAGTGTGACTTTTCATTTTCTGATTTTTTTTCCAGGAGTGTCAAAATACTACTTTTGTTGTGTGGAATATGATTTTATTTACTTCTGAGCATTTTTTTTTTTAATTCTTGAATTTTTAAAAAGGGATTTGAGTAGCCCATAGGCTACTGCTCCATTGATTGGAAAGAGAACTTAATTAAGAAGTTAATATTTTTCCTTATGGAAAATTCTTCTGGTTCTGCTATGGAGATGCAAAAAGAAAAAAAAATGTTGAACTGGAAGAAGTTTGATAGCATGTATATAGTTCATACCTTCCAAGCTGAATAGCTGTAAAATGCCTGCATGACAGTCTCATCCTATAAAACTGCACCTAATATTCATTCTGTGTAGTCTGGTCTAACTGTTTGAATAACCTAATTAATATGAAAAAGTAATGAAGTCATGCCATCACATATGCTGATTTTATTTCCTGCAATATTGTGCACTGCCTTTGGCCAGTTACAATGTATGGTCTTAATTTCTTAATTTTAAAAATTTTAATTTTAATGTACATGAGTTTTATGTCATAGCTGACAACGTGATGCAAAAAGCCATCTTAAAAAAGAAAGAGGACTAGTGTGGAGGTATTAGCACATCCAGTGAAGGAGATCATAGCTCTGTGTTCAAGGAGCCCCTTGGAAAGACTGAACATTTTGAACATTTGAGTAGTAGCCTTGCTGCTGTTTACATATAAAAATGTGCCTTTAAGCTCATGTATGAAATGGGTAATTTACATTATTTAAACACAAAATTGAAGATTGTATTTCTAATGCATGTGTGCATGATCTCAAAACCAGTAGAGACTGCATTGTGTGAGCTGTACATACAAGTCAATAGTTACATGTGTAAGAGTACAGCACTTGAGTGCTTCTGGTAACTTTACTCGGCTGTTCTGCTGATTGTTTTCTAAGAAACAAATAGCTTCTTGTTATTTTTTGATCTGTGAATGGAATTTTCCTTTGCTTGTCAGAACATAGGCTCTAACAGTGCTGAAGTGCTTCTAGAATAACTCATCTAGTCAGGGGGCAGTATGTTTTCTGCGAAGATGAGGACTTCTTTGAGACTGGGAAAGGATATACCTGCCTTGGTATTCTTGGTTTGGAAATACAGTATGGATGGAGTGAAGAAAGAGCTTTAGGCAACGTGGAAGGAAGGAGAAATAACCAAAACTGTGATGACTTTTCTAGGGAGATGGTGTTCTGCTTTGCTTGAGAGAGTTACGGATGTCTTGTCAATTATTCCCCATAGAATTAAGCATGAGTTTAAGCTTTAGAAAGTTTTAGTGGCTAATTTTTCAGCTTCTGCAAACCTATCACATCAGAAGAAGATAATGGTGTATGTTTTTTTCCAGCATGAGATTACGTTAGGATTGTGAGCAGCATCATAAAGAATTCAATTCATTGATCACACAGCAGAGTCTGCAGGTCTAGGTTTGATGGCTGCAAGTTGCTTATGAAGCAACTTGAAGTTCTGTGCTGGGTGATTTATTTGATTCATACTTCAGGTTATGGCTAAGGGCAGGGTTAGGGGCACCAGGTTACAAATGGAATTTTTGTGCAGTCTCGTGGGGAGAAAAGCAGAAATGAGGCTTAGTATCGATGACACAGATGCAAAAGAGCACTAAAGGTAAATAATGGGTATTCTTGGAAAATTCCACTTTATCAACAGATACTGGGTTGACACCAACAACGAGAAGTTACAAGACTCTTTATTTCTTGTCTATTCATAAAGTTTTAATAAATGCAGTGCTCCACTGTCACTGGTCTGTATGGTTTTGAATACACAGCTTTGTGTAACTTGTTGGACTAACCGATATTTACGTCTGCTTTTTATTTCACTATATTGATTATAGCATTCTGCTGCTTAATTATTCTTTAGATAGTTCAATCATATGCAGTGTAATTGTATAAAATCCAGAACTAGAGGGAATTTTTATTGGGCTGCTCAATACTGAAAAATCTTCCTCATTTTAAATGACTTTTCATTATGATGTTGCCTTTTTTTTAATTCCATGAGCTTTCTGAAATAGTGTTTAAAACAGTGCTAATTCCCTAAGCATATACTTCTGTAAGCCTTGATTTCTGATTGCAAGTGCTCTGCCACATCTTCTATGTATTGTGGCTCTTGATGAAGGGAAGATGCAGGGAAATCTCTGAATAGGGTATTACGCTTTGAAAGTCTCCTGCCTACTGATGTATGTACAAGTATAAAATCTCCTTCCTAGCAGTGCCACACACTGCTTATTGTACAAAACTTTGGCTTCTTTCATGTGATTGATGAAAACTGCTGAAATACAGCATTATTTACATTATTTTGAAAATTGTCAAGTCAGCTGCTTTGTTTTGATTCCCAAGGTTTCTTTTTTCGATTGTCCAGAAAATTTGTAGCCCTGGAGTTGGTAAGTAGCTTGTGTTGCTATGCAAGCAGCTGAAATTTAGTAGCAAGGGACCTCTGATATCTAATCTGATTGGGCATCTATCTATGCTGATAAAATGGTATGCTTTAGGGAAGACATGGGAGAAATATGGAAGTGGGGAAGACAGGCAGATTCCTACTTGGCTGTCTAATTATATTCCCATGGCAAATACTTAAGAATTGCTTTCTGGATCGTCAGCTTCAGCCGATTTGTGATGTCTGTTTTTGATACTCTCCTTTAGCATAACTACCTCCTCTGGGCTTTCTTCTCTTAGGTGGATGGGTAGGAATGTTCTACTCTATGATCTGCTGTGGTATGTGGATAGAAGAGCACTTACTCTTACACTAACACCAGGTATATCATGTAGGTGACTAGAAGCCTAGAGCTCCTTTGCTGCTTATGGAAAGTGGAGTATGTGATACAGCACATGAGAAGCTAAGACCTTCCCTTGGTATCATCTGGGTTTCTGCACCATGGCTCCAGGGGTCTCTGTGCATTTCTTCCCCTTAGGAGTCTCTGTTTATCCATGGATACAGTGGATGGGTGGTTGTCTGAAATGCCCTTTGTTTGTTTGTTTTAAATTAGGGACACTAAGCTCAAGAGAAGAGTACATTAAAGCAGCATCCTTGAATTTTTTACTCCAGTTTACAGTTTCATACATTCTGGCTCTTTCAGGCACCTCATTGGTTCACTTGGGACACTCAGCAACTCTGCTTTTTGGTTTTTTTCTGTGAACTGTTCTAAGAAACAAACTCAATGCTTTGTTGTCTTTGCTCTTCTAGTCTTTTCAGCTTGTGCCAGTTGCAGTTCTGAAATCAAGCCAAAATTAGGATGTAGAGTCTCAGTAGCTCAGAAAGCTTGGGGGTTATCTTGTCACACTTGTGGAGTATTGACTGTTCATTGAGAGAGGAGTTGCTGTTCTTTGGGGAGGCATGGATGCCTGTACGAGGCAAGGCTGTCCTTAGTTTGAATGCTTCAGTCAATAAATGGGATATTAGATAGAATAGAATAGAAATTGTCTGCCCCTGCATTGCTGCTTGTTCTTTACTGTCTGATTAAACTAACGCAATTCATGGAATAACCATCTCAATAATACAGTCACAAAATATGCAGAAGTTACAAAGACTGTCAGTCACTGTTTGAAGCATGAAGTTTTTTCCTTGGTTCTATTCTTCTGGGAATAAAAAACATGTCTAATTTTCCATGACTTTTAGTGAAATTTGATGGGCAGAACTGTCTTTTCAGAATATTATATTCCTGAAGATAATAGTCTTGAATGGTAAAATGTGAAGGGGGTTCTAGATATTTTTAAGTGCTTTTCATCATATCCAGAAGCTGTAGAAATAACTACTTTTAGAATCCTCTTGGCTAGTTACTACTAGCTACACTATTAAAAGAACTATTAAAAGAAACTATTAAAACTATTATTTAACTATTAAAACACTATTAAAAGAACATGGTAGAACACATTGCAGTTCAGAGATGAAAAGTACATTCTCCTGCAATGGTCAGATGAAAGTAAGCAGTGAATTTCAGTGCAAACACTTTCTGTGTGCCTGTCATGTGTTTGAAAAGAATTCCCAATATAAATGCAACTGCAAGTAATTTTGGTGGTTGAAAAACCAAACCAAAAAAGAAGAAAAGGCAAAGTTTGTGATATAAACTGGCCAGAAATCAGAACTGGTATGGCTGGTATTAGTGAAGACCAATCCTTTGTCTAGAAAGCCAACTCATGTGTGTGGGCCCTGTGTTTGTGTGATGTCTTGCTGCCACGTTCACCTGCCCAGTTCCAGGTTCTGTGCTCTAGAACATGCTGCACCGTCACAACCCAAAGTCTGCATTTGTGGCTGCAGGGCACATCTTGTGTCTCAGGGTGGTCTGAGGCTGGAGCTTTGAAGGCCAGAGGACATGGATGATGCAGCTCACTGTGGGCATTAAGGAAGCTTCTTTGGAAAAGCAGGATGTTTGTGTATCTCTGGTCCAAATAAAGTTCCTTTTCAGGAAAGTACATTATTGGAAACAGGAAACTTCCTTCTGAAATGGCATTGTGTTTGAAATTGCATTCTGTGTCTGAACAAACTCATCCATTATAACCTTCAAGTCATTTTAAAAGTCTCACTTCTGATATCCCACTTAAAAGGATAATTGATTTTTTCCTTTTTAGCTCCCCTTTGTACAGTTATTTGAAACCTCCTGCAGAAAATGTTAATTTGTTTTCAGTATGTATATTTTTAAAACGCGAGTTCCTTAGCAAGTTATGCAAGCCTTTGAAACAAAAGCTACTATGAAAAGAAATCTGAATGCAAGAATTTGCATAGCAATAGCAGCCCAGTGTTGGTATGTATGCTGAAAGAAATGGAAATCTGCAGGGGAAAAATATCCCAAATCTAGAACAGATAAATAAATCCAAAGTAAATCATGAGAGGATTTTCCACAATTTCATGTCAAAGACTGCTGAAGTATTAGTGCTGTTCTACTTTAATATTATTTCAATATTTTGAATTATCTAGTGCTGTAAGAGCAAGGGTAGACTGAGATTGCTTTTTTTCTTTTGCCTTTTTTTTCCCCCCTATTAGTTTGTCTCTAACACTTTTAAGCTGTGTGATGCGGAGCAGCTGGGCGCTGCACAGCCGTGTGCAACTGTGGGCAGTGGGGCTGCCCTGCCTGGCATGGGCCATCACCTGCCCCTTGGTGCTGCCAGCCAAAATGGGCAGCCCAGGGCATGGGCAGCCCGTGGCCAGCAGTGCTGATGCCTTTGAGCAGGAATGGCAGCTGCGAGGGGCCAGAGGCACCACACTGTGAGGGTCCTGCTCTTGGAAGGTGACCCACACCAAAGGAGGGATCTTCTGAGGGATGGGGGCTGTGGGCACTTCACACCAGGGTGGGGACCCACCTAAGTGAGCACACTGAGCTGGAAACATAAAGACATGGAGTGGCAATGGAAAAACAGTAAGAAGGACAGAGCAGCAGGTGGGACTGTTACCATGCAGCCCCAGCTGGCCAGTGGGATGGACTGACTATAACTGGTCTGTTAAGAGTTTCTCATGAGAAGCTGAGATTAGAAAGGGGCAGGAGACATGTTCATGGGGTGTTTATGCTTTTCCACTCACCTGCCAGCACTCAAATGAGCAATCAACAATTGGTGTTAACTGGCAATAAGTTATGGTAGGAAAAAATACCTGACATTCCTGGGCTGTTCTGCCTGTGGGAGGCCTGTGACTGCCCACCATGAGAGTGTCCCTTTGGGCCCACTGACCTGGCGATCCAGGCTGTGTAAACATCCAGTGGTGTCAGCCACTAGTGCTTGATTAGCAATGTTACAGACTTCATGAGCCATTCTATTTGCTATGACTGCCTTTGAAAGGGTTTTGCCATATGATTTTTCACCAGATAAGTAAATTACGTGGAATTTCTTGGAACCAAAGTGCTGTTGGGTTAGTCGTGTTGCCTGCAATATGGTTAGGCAGGCGTGAGCCAGCTAACTTCAAAGCAGCAGATAAACTTGTCTTTTAGGAACAGGCACTAATGAAGTGTGAGCTGCAACCATATGTGGAACAAACATCTTTATGCTGTCAGTCGTGACTTTCTTGTTGCTCTTGTTGAGCTGAGCACTGTGAGGCACTGTCTGCTCTGGAGGAGGCACATGGGGAGGGCATGGCTGCATAAGCTGTTACAACAAAGCGCTGAAAGTCAGGGTTAGTGCTGGACTTTTGGGTAATATGGGATTTCTGTTAGCATTGCAAGGGAATGGTCTTTTTTTGTTTCAGCCTCCAGGTACTTACAGCCTCACACATAAGGAGTTGACTTGTGTTTCTGTGTCCCTAAATTTTTATTACAGTGTTCCTTAACTGACTATTTACAGTTGTACTGCCTACCATGTTATTAAATTTTGGAGTACATTTATCTGCAATCCCTTATATCTTTCACAATACTGACGTTTCTCTTTGGTATTGTTCTACCCTTGGCAGCTGTGCCACTTATAAATGTGTTGGACAAGGGCCTAATAGTTTCCTGGGGTAGTGGCTAAGGGAATGTGTAGGTTAATGTGGGTTAGACCAAACCTGCCCCAGGGAGACTGCAGGGTGAGATGGCACTGGCTCTTACAGTGTCCCCCCACACCCCTGGTCTGAGCAGAATTTCTTTACCTTTTCTCAGATCAGAGCAGTCACATCAGTTCTAGCTGCTTGCTGAAGAAAGGGAAGACTCCCATCTGGTCAGGGAAAGGAAAGAGGGTCAAAACTCACGGTCAGCCTGTGGCTGACATTGGCTTCTGCCTATGTTAGCATCTTGGCTAGGGGGGATGGAGCCAGCCTTTGTGAGCAAGGTAGTACAGAAATTTAGATTGTGTGATATGGTCACAACTCATTGTTTTGGAATCATGTGCTTAGGCTTGAGGTACTGTAAGTCTAGCAGAGAGTTGCTTATTATTTGTGAGCGACATGCTCTGATGAAGTGCTTCATGAGAATCTGCAAATTATTTTTCTCTTGCTGCAGCTGCTGTTCTAAACTAGCTAGCCTGGAAAGCTGGATCCTCTGGCCAAATATTTACCCAGCTTTTTGGATGTGTTTTTCCAGCATCTGCTGGGATTTATGTTCTGTATTAAAATCCTGACTTGGGTACGAGGTAACTGATTTTAAAACTAGTTGGCTGCAGTCATAAAGGTAAAACCTAGTGATGGTCCACACTCTGTGAATTCTAAATTGGTCAGCTCTCAGTTACTGAGTGTATCCCACCATGATGTTAAAGCTGAGTATGGTCAAGGTCTGAATGAATGTCAGCCCCTATGTAAGCAACTTGGACAGGGGCTGCAGGAGTGTGGTGGGTTAGTGATGTAGTAAATGGCTTGTATTGGTCTGAAAGAAAGGGCCTGCTTGCTGCTGCATTTTATGTCAGCAGGACAGGAATGAAATACATGTCAAATGGTTTAATCTTGTTCTCACAGTCTGGAGATGTGTGTTTTTATCTTGGGATATAATCTTTTTCATATGGCCTTTGGTTCATGGAAGCCTAAAGGTGGCTTTGACTGCCAGATGGGCCAAGAAACAGCTTGAACTGAGAAAAGAGCAGCATTTACTCTTTGGTAGGTTTTATCTACTTTGGTTTATTTTCATTTTAATAAATATACACAGACATGCAGGCAGCTCCAGAGTTCCCTTTAGGATATATACTAAATTCATTTGGATAAAAATGGGAGGAAGTAAGAGTTAGTAGTAGATTTGCATGTGCACTTTACTTGACTGACTTTCACTTAAATAAAACATGAATAAGAAATGCTGTTATACAAGGTATGATTTTTAGGTACACTTTATGTCTTCCCAGCATGTCAGGAGCTCAGGAATCTTCTGACCTACACCATTCTTATATTCACCTGACCTTGACTCAAGTGGTAATTGAGGTGTAGAGGCACTTGGGTGTTAGTGGTAGGGGCATGTGAAAAAACTGGAAACATGAGCCTTTTCTCCAATAAATGGTTGTGTTAGGACTCACCTGGTAATAGTGATATCACTTCACTTATGTGTTGATGTGGGGTATATGAACCTTTTTTTCAGATGATCCTGACTTTTATCCTCAAGTGTAGGAGGTACTTGCAGAGAGCAGAAGAAGTCAGCTGGCCAAATTTTGCTCAGCTTTGCAATCAGAAGCCTTAGAAGTAGGATGGCGATAGAGGGGCCTTGATTTCAGAGCATTTCCTCAGTTGAAAGCAAACACTTGTCCTTTCACCCCTAAGGGGATAAGGGGAATTGTTAAGGAAAAAGAAATCATGAAAAATTGAAAAAACAAGGCCACATGGCGTGCAGGGAGTGGACTTAATTGGTTGCACTGGGAAATCATCAAGAAAAGTCCCTTCTTTTGATTTGACTCGTTCCAGACTGTCTTTCTCAAGTTGTCACTTGCCTGTGTGTGTGGTAGATTAAATGGTATCTGTTTCATTTTGCTGTAGAGGAATATCTGAACATAGGAAGTAAAGGTTTTGGTTGATCACATTCTTTTCTTAGTACAAGGTTTCCAGGGGATCATCCAATAAAGACTGGAAAGCACTACTATTAGAAATAAATGCAGAGCCCTTGAAATCAAATAAAGCTCACATGTAATTATAAAACCCACACAGATGGAAAACCAAAGCCAATTAGCAAATGGTATCATTTGCCTCTCTGGGATTTTTGCTTACTGTCTCCACTGTTATTAGTACCAATGATGACTGTAGATTTGTTTGTCAGTAATGCTACACTATTTTGCCTTAAGGAGTAAGATGCTGGGTGTTCCCATGTGCCTGTTTTGGAGACACAAGTTTTACAAATCCTGGTGTGGGTTGACCCAGCAGTTAAGCACCCACACAGTTGCTTGTTCACAACTCCTGCAGTGGGGTGGGGGATACAAAAGGAAGAATAAAAGCAAGAAAATGCCTGGGTCAAGGTAAAGACAGTTCAAAAGTGAAGGAAGGAGGGTAGAGGGAAAGTGCTGCTCTCACTATCTTTCATGACCAGACTGATGTCCAGCCAGACTCTGAGCAGTGGCTATGCTGGAAGATGTTCCATCCCCTACCCCAAGATTTTTATCTCTGAGCATGAAGATGCACAGTATGGAATATCCCTTCAGCTGGTTTGTGTCAGCTGTCCCGCCTCTGTTCCCTCCCAAATCCTTGCCCACCCCTAGAGTGACAAGAAAGCTTTGATGTTGTGCAAGCGCTGCTCAGCAGTAGCCAAAGCCACTGGGGTGTTAAGTAATGCTGTTCTAGTCACAAACTCAGAACAGAGCAGGGCATGGTCCCCTGTGAAGACAGTGAACTCCATTTCAGCCAGTGCCTGTATACCACTTGGATACAGCCTTTCAAAATGAAGAAGTCCTTTCTTAGTGAGATGAATGAGGTGCTGCAGGTCTTATGACTGATGAGGATATTTCTGGCTATCTGAAGCAAGGTAAAATAAGGACAAGTCTGGAAATGTGTGAAGTACCAAAATAAGAATCAAAGTTACGTAAACCTTTACCTAAACTTAGGTTAAAAGTTTCACTGTTTTTGTTTTTTTTTTGTCTCCCTCAAATGCTTAACAATTTTGTGGAAATACCTTACAAATGGGCTTTAATAATGACAATTATATCATGATAATTAATAGACCGTCTGAAACATTTCCAAAAATAAACTCCTAAGAGTTTGAGCACTGAGAAGAGGGAAGAACTCTTTCTCTATTGCTTAAAAATCAGAGTTGAGTGGGAGAAAAAAGGAAAAAAGGGTGTGAGAGAGAAGGAAAAAACAACTTTCTGATTAAATCTTACTTAACTTTCTGAAAGCACAACAAAGTATCTAATCAAATAGAACAGAAAATCAGATTGACTGAGGGATCTAATATGAATTTTCATCCAAAGGTGGCACTAGCCTTTTGCTGTTGGAATTTTTGTTGTGAGCTGGGAAATGCAAATACCAAGAAGCCCTCAACTAATCCAACGCTTACCATTAATCCCAAACAAACCATCATTAGTATCTGGATTTATCCTGCTTAGTCCTTGCTAGATAGTGAATTACATAACCTTTGTTTTATTAACATTTAATGGAAGCTTATTATCAGGTAGGTTACCTCTGAAATAAAAGGAGGGCAAAAAGGAGTAGATTTTCTGCCTTCTGTTCTTTGTTTTTTGTTTGAGGGATTTTTAAGGATTTCTTTAAGAAGAGAGTGAATACTTCATGATAGTTCCATAAATAAACTAACTTGAAACTCACCAAGTACATTGCTTGGCAAAAAAACAGCTGTTAGAAAAATTACATAGCCCTCTTCTACGTAACTAGCAGATAAAGTTGATAACATAATTTAGAAGAGGACTGCAAAGACTAGTCTTCCCTGTATGAAAGAATTTGATGTGATGTTCAGGTGCAAAAATAGATACTTTAAAGTCTTTTCAACAAATGCTTATTCTTGTGTCCTCATACATTGTTGCAGACTAGTTTTAGTAGGTGTGGTATGAATAAAATGACAGAATTTCCACAGTCATGAAGCTCATAATGCTCAAGATCTTGGCCTACTTAGGGGGAGGAATTGGTGCTGGAGTTGTAAACAAAAGTCACTCGGTGAGCACTGCAGGGAGGAGGAAGGATTTTGAGGTTAAAAAATATGAAGGCATCCAGTGCCATAGGATGTTAGGATTTTTACATGCTCACGATGCAGTATTGCAGTGGCTGGTAAGCAAGTGATTTTGGAGCAGTTAACAGAGTTGCTGAGAGAGCAGAGTTGCAAAGGAGAGAAAAGTTTTGTAATCCATGATGTAAATGTGTATGCTGAGCAGCAGAAATGCAGCAGATACTCTGTGATTTGAGCATGTCTGATGTGTGATGAGAGAATATGTTTAATTCTATTTACCAGATGTTTGCTTTCAAATTCTCTCTCTTTTTTCCCAAATGATAATGGTTCATTATCAAGTTGTCAACATTTTTCTCAGTATTGATAAGACTCCATAGATGGGAGTAGTCCCAGCAGTCAGTCTGAAGCATTATTTCATGCCCAGTCTGAGACAGAAGCAGTAATAGAGGCTCTGTGTTGGTACAGTGCTCTCACCAAAACCATAGGCTGGACTGTCCTGACTTGATGTGAAACCTGAGGAAGCTCACTGAAGATCTCAAGTGCATTTTCAGCTGAGTCTTTGTGTCCTTCTGAGCTTACACTGCAGTTCAGCTCCTGCAAAAGGCTGAAGATTTTAATTGTTGGGACAAACTCCAGAAAGATGTTTTGCTGTGCTTGTGAGGTGTTGCATCAAAGTTGTGCCTGCACTTGATTGCCACATCTGAGATTATCACTTGACACACCTTGATAATGATTAAATGCCTTTCCAGAAGTGAGAGACAAATCAAAAGGAAATTTATTTTTTAAAGCTCTTCTTGAGAAGATTTCTGGTTTTTTTTTTGGTTTTTTTGTTTTTTTTTTTTTTTTTTTTTTTTTTTTGTTTTTTTTTTGTTTTTTTGTTTTTTTTTGTTTGTTTGTTTTTTTTGTTTTTTTTTTTGTTTTGTTTTGTTTTGTTTTTGTTTTTGTTTTTGTTTTTTTGTTTTGGTGGAATTTTTTTTGTTTGCTTGTTTGTTTGTATGGGTTTTGTTGTTATTGTTTTTTAAATATGTTGTTTTTTAAATATGTTGTTCCACTCACATAGGAAATGGATGACATCTTTTCTGTTGATGAAAGAGCACTGCAACTGTAGATAATCATTGCTCGTATTGAGTCAAGTTTACAGCCTCTGTCTTCTAGGAAAACTTACACTGAGAACAGTATAAAATTAGAGGAACTTCCATGTAATTTTGAAGGCAATGTTTGATGTAAATAGAAGTAAAAATGTTCTGAGGACTATGTTTGCCACTTCCTTTTTGTTTTGCTACTGCAAAAAAAAAAAAAAAAATCTGTGATATTTGAATGATACAAAAATGACTCAAGACATTTTCAAAATTTGGTGGAAGAAAGCAACTCTTTTTTTAGATTAGGTGATATATTTTGAAAATAGAAATATTTTCATAAATACTTTTTTTTATAATTACAGATTCTGGTTTTGCCAACAAATTTTATCTCTGATGTTATTAGACCATCATGGCTACTGCACTGATTTATACTCATGAGAAAAACTTTGAATCATACAGAATTCCAATGAAGGTGTTTTGATGTATCTTCACAAAGCATGAATTTGATCTGCCTATTTCAAAAAACAAGCATACTAGGATAATAAAATCACCAAATTACTGGGAAAAATGCCAACAATCTCATAAACTCACTAATAGAACATTACATGAACTTTCCTGTGACTGTTGATATCTGTGCATATCTGAGCATATCTGGGTATTCATTTAAATTATTTTGAAAAGTTCTGAACAAAAAAATAAAGTTAGGTATTTGCCAGATATTTTCAAGAATTGAATGTGTTTGATTTCAGCAAATGTGTAGGAAACCTAGAAAATTGTGGATTTAGCACACCAGGTGATTTAAAAAAAATCCTGATGTTACTGCTGATTCCCAGATTAAATGAATCAAACTTTTCTGCAAATAATTAATTTTGACTTGACATAATATTCAGTAAAACTCATAATGACAATTTCCTATCCCTTGAATCACAGAATTTGTATTAGTTCATTTGAGTGAACAGATCTTTAGCTCTTTAAAATACTGTTTTAATAATGCATGTATTCTACCACCTGGCAATCTGTATGCCTGGATTTCCTGGCACATGCTGGGAATAAATAGTATTAGGAGAAAAGCAGAAATGTCAGTTAGAGGAAAGCATCAGGAACAGAGGTTTGAGTATCAAGATCCTGCAAGGTATCCTTGACTTCATTGCCTTGTGTGGGTACCAGTTATATTCCTCTTTCTTCTTTATCAATTGGAAAATACGAATGCAAGAGTAATAAAATATGGCTGGCTTAAAAGCAAGGTTAAGCAATAATTTATTCAGCTGATAAACATCCACATTGTGACACTTATACTAATAGAGTGTGCTTTGCTTGGCAGCTGAAGGGATGATAAAAAGCCCGTCATCTCTTGGAAATGAAATGACACAGGATGTACAAAACAAAGCATTAACAGTGAAGGTAATTAACACTGAGTGCAACAGCAGCTGAGGGTAGTTTCCCCACTGGGTAGAATTTCATGTTGAAGGTGGAAGTCTTATGAAGCTTTCTATAACACAAAGTTTTGAGCCTTATAAATAGTGGATTCAGGACTGGGCCAACCATGTGAAATCCTCTGTTCTGAGAATGTATACATAAGATGTTGGCGAGTATCTGATTGTCCCTTGTGGGGGTCTGTGAACATGAAGTCTGATGCTTAGTGCTTGTAATGTGTTCCAGGAGCCTTGGCTAAGAGACACAAATAATCTTTCATTGTGATGATTTCATCTACTTTATATCATACTAGATAAACTAAATCAGCTTGAATTGATTGCATGTAAATTATCTAAAACATAAAAAGCACAGGATAAACTTTGCTTCTTGCATTTAATTTTATGATATACATGGATAAAGGAGTGAATTCTAAAGAACATGGACAGTGTTAAACCCTTGCATTAGAATGAGGATGAACTTCTGATCAGTTAATTCAGAAAGATGTGAAAGCACCAAGCACTTGTTGATTCTGGAGGTTTTAATACTGAGAAATCACCATGGATGTTAGCAGAGTCAAGTTCTCAAATATAACAATTGCATTCAGAGAACTTGAATCCAGCTGGGACTTGAGGTTGTTTCCAGCAGGTGGAGTTGGTGCCAGCAGCATGTTGAGATGGGAGTGTGTTTGGAGTGGCTGGCAGCACGAGGTACTTGTGGGTAAAAACAGTGTTGTCTTATGCCAAATCTTAAAAAGGTCTCTGTGTGCCAATGTTCTGATGTCCCAAAAAATGTGGGGATTCCTTTGATTTTAAACAATCCAACAAGTTGCCAGCAGAAGTGCTAACATATGTGATTTATTCCTGCTCTCCCCACCTCCCTTCTTTACTATAGGAATTACTGTAATGGAAAGAGATCACCTATATAATTTAGAATCCTCTTTCAGTGCTTTTGAACCCCAAATGAAACTTTAGTGACAAAACAGCTCCCATATGGTCTTCCAGTCAGAGGTTCAGCAAAGAAACACGTTCTCTTGTAAATCATATAGATAGGGAACTTTTTAGAGATGTTAAGTTTCCATAAGTGTCATCTCAGTTATGCTTTTAGGGAGTTGTGCTATATTCTATTACTTTCTTTCCTAAACACCAGGTATTCTCTGCTCCAGATTTGACGAGGTGGCAAAATGCTGCAGTAGAAGAGAATCCCAAAGCAAAATATTTGGGCAGAGCAGAGATCAGTGTCTTCCTCCCTAGCACCAGTTATGCTGAGACTGTGCCAGGTAGTGGGGAGGAGGTGAGTGTGCAGCCCAATGCAGCTGTCAGCAGCAGGGGGGACTCTCTTAGAGATCTGTACTGAGCAACAAGTGCACGTGAAGTAGCAGGTGGTTATCTGAGCTAAGTTAAGAAAGATGTGCCTAGGCACATTAAATCCAGCTCGAATAATCTGCATCAGTGAGGACAGCAGATTTATGTTCCTATGAACAGGCTGTGTCTGAAATAGCGGACACGGCTCCCAGAAGGGATTTTCACAGGCTTTGGCAGGCAGTCTCCAGAGGGATTTTCACTGGGTGGGTGTTCCCAGAACAGATCGTGCGCATTATTTTAAGGGAAAGTTAAGAAATGAAAGCATTTCCCCCTCTCCTCAAACGCTTGGCCAAGTCTGAAATCCTTCCTAGGCGGGTTCCCGCTCTGCTGACCTGCCTGCAAGATGCCTGACAAGTGTAGATGAGGCTGGGCAAAGTTCTTGCAGTGTAATGCTGGCTGTCCTTGTGTTAGGGGTCCAGGGACTGTGCTGTGCCTATATGCCTGTGTATAGGCCCTGTAAAGCTGAACTGAGGGAACTGAATGATGCTGGAGGAAGGGGAGCTTGCTTTGCTCCCTGAACCGCAAGCTGGGTGTGCTACCATATCCCCCATAACCCCCCCAGCTCTGTCCAGCAAGAGCACTGAACACGACTCTTTTCTTAGCCCACCAGCACATGGAGTCTTGTGGCTGAGCAGAAGGGAATCAATCCAGCAGCAGCACCAAGCATAGAAGCAGGACAGAGGGAAGGCATCTTTCCAAAGGTCACAGCCTCCCTCCTCTGCCCTAAACACGTGGGGAAACTGTCTCTGCCTGTAGTTTCTTCCCGTGGCTCTGTCCCTAGCTGCAAACCAGTCACTGTGCTGACTAATGAGGAAGCAGCTTCTAGAGAGTTTATTGAGTGTCTTCCTTGCCAGACCTCGTGCTTCTACCATATCTGTCTGCCTTCAGGCCAGCTGGTTCTGCATCTTTACTGTGCAAAACTGGATCTTGCCCTGGGAAGTTAATGTGATTGATCTGGCAGGTGATTTTTGGGATCAGTTCTGATAATGCCAGGTAGGTAAGGCAGGACAGACTGTGAGAAGCCACACAGTCCCACATATGTGGGACTTACAGTGGGTTTTTTCTTCAGGGCCTGAGGAAAATTGTGGAAAACTCCTTCAGCCTAACTGTGGCTGCTTCTTAATCCACTCTTTCTTATCTATATACTAATTACAAATAATCCCTAAAACAATCCCTCTGTCTGGTGTCCTGGAAGTGCAGTGGCTGGTATGTGCAGCACTGGTGGCTCCTAATGCAGCACTGCCCCAAGGCACAATATCCAGGATGTGCCAGCTCAGAGTGGTGCAATGCTCCATTTTGCTATGGTTTCTGAAAGCCTGATTAGTTTGAGGACGAAATAAAGAAGTTTTTTGGTTTGTTTCTATAACGACTTGCTGTGCCATCTGCTGCTTTTTATTCTTGGGTGCCACTCAGCTAGCCAGCAGCTCAGGTGCCTGCTTTCACAGTAGCAGTGGGACCTGCAGCTAAACACCAGTTGTCCTGTGCCCTGGAGCAGCATTGGCAGGATCCCTTGCTTCCAGGGAAAGGTGACCAGCTTTCTCTGTGCTACATGATTCATATCTGTGGCATATTACTGACCTGTACTTTGAGGGTCTGGCACATACATTCATGCTTAGAAGTATAGTGAACAGTACCCTGCTGATGTCAATTGGCTCGAGTCCCTTGGAATCAGTGAAAGCTGTTTTATTCTGACTGGCAAAAAGGTGCATTAGAGTTTAAGATATTGATAGCCATAGCCACAGCCATTTTACATCCTCAGTGGTCAGTGGAAGTGAGATGAGAGGCCTTGTCTTACCCTTGTGCCCATTTATTGTAAGTATAGTGCCTCTGGTTGTGGTAGGACTGCCCCAGATTTGTGTGTGAGAGTAGACATGGGGACTTATGTTCTGCCCCACATCACTCAGTGACATTTGTACCCAGATCAGAAACTGGCAAAGCAATGGCAGAACATGCATGGCACCACACTGCCCATTGGTGTTGTTTCTCACAGTAGTTTTGCAGCCTGGTCATTTCAGAGGACATTTATTTATTTATTTATTATTATTACTGATATTGCTATTATTTGAAATCAGTTGTGAATGCACTGTTGCTTAGAGAACACCTCTGGATAATCAGGTAAAAAAAAAAAAATCTTCTGAATGCTGATGGAAAGTCTCTCATAACCATATGAGAGAGTTTAGCTAACTGGAAATACTAGAAAGCTTCTGCACTCCTACAAAATTTAAGTTTTGAATCAGTTTAGTTTTTAACAGTTGCCTTCACCTGTAGTGGTTTCTTTTTCTTCTTGCTATTTTGATCTAATATTTATTGATTCAAATTTACTAATAACTGAGGGAAGTCCACAGACAGTGATAATGCAGAAAATGTGCTTTATGGTGTATTATCTATATTAGAGAAATCATCTTGGAGGTATCCTTACCAGGTGTTTGTGTTAAAATCATAAATCAGTCTTGGAGAATACGGAGTTTAAGTTTTTTATATTTGGATTTTGGCTTCTGAACATGCTGCCGAGTGAAGTTGTACAGTCTTTTAAGCTTTAGGTTGTCAAGCTCCAGTTCAACAAAGCCGTGGTTGACCTGTTCGAGTGTTGGAAATTATCCTCCTTCAAGTGAGAGATTAGAGAGTCCAGGAGTCTCTTTCCAATGGAGATTTCTGGTATTTTGAATCTGAATTACATTTATCATCTTTTTCCACAGTCATGAAAACTCAACTTTTACAACATCATGAAGTCATCAAAGCACAAAGGAAACCTTCTAAAGCTAAGACTAGAAAGAGCAGAGATGGCAGTGCTAAAGAACAGCAGGGCCTGAGAGTCACTTCATAGCAAACTTGAAGGCAGTCTCAGCAAGTTTCCAACTTTACCTTGAGAACTAGCCTGAAAAAGATACTTTGGAACCTTATTTTGGGAATATTGAACAAGACAAAGTGACATCTAATACAATAATAAAGATCTGTCCCAGCTGTATAAGTTCAGGATTCTGTCCAGTGGGAGATTCAGCAGGAATGATTCCCTGAGTAACATGAATATAAACACTTTGCTCTTTATAGAAGTATGTGGGAAAGTAAGGCTGTCAGCTATATAATGTGCTGTGGAATCACCAGCACAACAATTCTGATCAGACCTGACACCTCCCATCTGTTTCTATATGCAGTCTGTTCAGCATAAATCATAAACAGATGGTGTCATGGTGTCAGTGTCTCACAAGTCATGCTGCAGTCACCAGGTGTTAGCTAGGACTCACTCAATGCCTAACTTTGCCACTTTACCCTTAATTGTTGAGTGTGTTTCATCCATAGAAATAACCTTTTATCTCTCTGAAACCAACTGCTTGCTGGTTTCCATGGTGTGGGTGGCCAGAGAACAGGTTTTTCCACCAGCCAAGCTGTTCATCTTCCAAAGCTCTCTGGCTGCAGCACCATTGTCAACAAGCTTTTCAGAGGATCAGGGGCTGGTAATGCATACTGACTCCCTCCAACCCATTTCCCATCTCTTTGCCACCCACATAGTTAGCCTGATTCTCAGAGCAGCACATGCTTTCACTCTCTCATCCTACTAATTTGTTAGCTGGGGTAGCCAGTCCTTTTGCTTTGCTCCACTTGATCTCACAAGCTAGGCAGGCCTCCCATCAGCCAAGGAGCTTGAAGGATTGGATAATGGTGATGTAGGGCTTAACCCTTATTATTTGTGACTACTGTTGAACATCTGGCACTTTAGTGGGAGTTGTTTCTGGTTCAAAAATCCAATCAGCTAAATTCTTCTTTTGATTTTTCCCTGAAGTTGCAGCTGAGCGTATTCAACTACGTTTGAATGACTGAAATTAATTTTTCTGTTTTGTGGTTTCCTCTTTGGTCGTATCAAGGATTGAGTTTGAAATTCATCTCTCTAATGATCTGACTTAGAGCCCAATCAGCAAAACTGTAGGAAACTCCAAATTTCTTAATTCTTCTTGATATTGTTGAGATACAGAGTCTTGGCTGTCCTGTTTAGCAAGAGACTGCTGCTTCAGAGCTTGGATCTAAGTCTGTACCTGATGAGTTCAAATAGCTGGGAATCAACTGTGCCTCAGTTTAACTGATACCTCTATTAGACTCCTGGGCAGCTGCTTTTAGCAGTGCAGCTGCAACTCTGGGATGTGGCATTGGCTATTGATGGCTCTGTCCCAGAACCCATGACATGGGTTGGACTTTGTCCAAGGGGGAATGACTCTTAGTTTGCAGAGGCAAAGCTCCAGGATATTAATTCCTCACCTCAGCAGCAGCTTTAGTTCTTCCTGGATTTCTCCAAAGCCTATGTTTGAGAAAACCACCATGTGAGAGTCAACGGCACCTGAATGTCTTGCAAATCAGAACAGCCAAAGTTCGTCTGCTATCCTGTCACTTTGACATGTGTGTCTGTGTTCAGAAGTGAGGCACTGCACTGCTGATTTATTTCAAATCAAGCAACAACAGACAAAACTCCAAAGCAATTTTCAGCCTGAGTAATCACTGCAAATTTGCTCCAAATGTTGAACAGATGGAATCTGTATATGACTTCTCTGAGTACAAACACAAGCACCCTCTCATATTTCAATTGCTGATGTAACAACACAATGTGGTTCTTGCTAAAGGGAAGGTACATGAATTTGGGGGTCTGATTATTTGTTTTCTCACTGCAGGAAAAGATCTGGTGTATTCACTTGCAAATAACACATGACACTTGCCAATTGGTTCCTCTCCATTCAAATATTTAATCAGCAAAGCAATAGCATGAGTTCACTGCAAAAGGTGTATCATTGATATAAAAACAAATTTAGGCTTAATTTGGCTTCCTCTTGCCACATTTGGTCACTTCTGATATGCAAACTGACCTGAAAACAGAAGTGGGAGAGAGGGGATTCTTTTCTTGAGTGGTGGCCTCCTCCCCAGCGGAAGAGGAAGGAGCATGGCAGTCCCCAAACAGGGCTCATCCACAGTCTCCTCACTTCCTCTCTGGCTTTAGGAAAGTCTCTTACCTATTCATGGCTGTATCTGTGAACTGAGAATAGATGGTTTGAGATCTGTTGATGAAAAACATACAAGTTAATAATCTGACTGTTGTGGTTTAAGATGGGGATTTCAGATGGGAGGGTGAGGCTCTGTTCTACCTCTGCTGCTGGTGTTTGAGGCCTTGCATAAACACTATTGTAGCAATGGAGGAATAGGGATAAGACCCCCCCTACTTCTCAAAGGAATGACTGGAGACCCCACAGTCTTAGCATGTGTTTTCTTGGACAGGTTACCCTGACTCTACAAAGGTGTTCCCTGGAAGGGACCTGTGCCCTCCTCCCCAGTACCTCCAGAGGTGATTGGGATTATGGTTTCCCTATGAGTGTGTGGAAACCACATTGCTGCTCCCTCCCTCAATATCTGGCTTTATACTCTATATTTTCCTTCTACTCCAAGAAATGAGCTGGAATATTCCTCTCACCTTCTTCTCTTTCACTGCACTGTTCTCACCACCTGAGCACCTGAGATTGCTGCCCCTTGTCCTTCTTCCCCTGCTGTCAGCTCCAGACCTGTGCCTGAGGGGAGGTATCCCAGTACTCCCCCACTTGCTGAATCCCCACTGCAGCAGGACTCAGAAAACTTGAGCTGCTGCAGACAAGTGACCTGAACTTTTCCTGCCACCTTTTCCCAGTCACATAAATTCATTACATCCAAAACATATCCTGAGTGGAAGAGGGGCCAAGCAGCCAGATGATTGCTGTAGCTGATTGCAGCATCTGCCGGAGCCTTATTAGTGTTTTAGCTTTCGGACGTAGTTGTGGGATAGATTTGCTAGCTTCATTTGCTTCCAGCAAAAGCTGCTTTAGGCTTACACATGAGGCCAAGTACCCCAAGGGAGGATTTGACATGGCAGACCTATGTGTTAATGTTTTATATAATGTTTCATAAGAAAACCAGCTGTTATTTGCTCTTAGTCAGTTGACTAGATCTTCAGCAGTGATGGCAAATTTACTTCTGGCAAATTTATTTCCTGCTGAAGATGCTGAAGGTGTCAAAACCTCACACATAGTATAATGTTTGGGAATATGCCATATTCTGAAATGTGTGCAGGATTTTCCAGCTTCCACTCTTTCCTTTTAGATCTTACTAATATCATCTATATAAATATAGAGACATGCAGATTTTCACATCTTAAACTTCTTTTTACTTCTCTGTTATCCTCCTCTTCTGTTTAATAGATGCTTTTAATCTCTTCACTGTTGACAGGTTCTCATCACCAGCCTCCACTCTGGATCTAGTTATAACTGCTTGATTTTTTTAAAAACTCTTTTCATTATTTTTTCCTCCATTAGAAAGAGAAGGGAAAGGAAGGTTAGAGCAGTGTCCCCAGTAGATATCTTCCAAGGGATTTCTCATTTTGTGGCTGTGGAAATCAATTGCTGGAATCTCTCAGCACTGCTATTGCTGTCATAAAGTGCTGAAGTGAGCTTCCTATGGTATCACTTGCTGACTCTGCTGCCTTGTTAGTGAGCTCTGGCTGAACTGACAGGCACTTGCTGTCTCCCCCCCTTTGAAATCTATTATACTGATGAGCTGCCAAAATATATATCAATAATATTTGTAAATGAGAAACTATAATCTAGGGGATAAATAGCAATTTGCGATTTTTGTTTTTTCACCTTTGCTATTCCAAGGCTGTCCTCTGTGTGTGTGTGTATGTGTGTGTGTGTGTGTGTGTGCCCTCTGACATATGAGCAATTACTTTTGAATGTACTTTCTTTTATTACTTTCAGATTCAGTCAGATTTTTGTTACTTTGAGTTATTTTTTGCTGTTTTTCAGTGATGAATGCTGTGTCATAGCTTTTAAGTCACAGGATGGTCTCCGGATTCTCACATGATCAAGTAAAGGAAATTTATTTTAGCACCCCAAAGCTCCTTCTAGTCCCTGCATGCTATGTACCTTTTTCAGTTATGTGCTGAGAGGCTGCATAAATCTTTTCAGGTCGTATCATTGCTGAGCCTCAATATCCTTTAACTGGAACCTCATCACCCTAAATGGGCTTTCATCTTTGCTGGCTGGTTTCCATTTGATGTTCTGCCGCTGTGAATTGGAAACTGATGAGTTTCATCCCACTGTTGTCCACCTAATGGTGGATTTAATAACACTTTGCAGTCTGATACAGCACCTTCCCAATAGTAAGCTAGGTAATTCTTCTAGTAGTGCTATTTATGAGAATTAAATGAAAGCACATTCAAAGATATAGGTATCTTGTAAGTGGTGGAAAAAGATAGCCTTGCTTTTTACTCCGCTCCATGATACAGAAAGCCACAACTGAAATATATGCAGCCTTTGGAAAATCAGGATAATAAAATCTTGTTGAAAAAAATGATCATTAATATGTTCAGGGCTGAGATTTTTCTTGGACCTTGTGTAATGAATTCTGTGGGGAAGGTAGTACCAAATGTTACCACTCTGATGCTGTGCTTTAGAGCTTTATCCCTCCTCAATATTTCTGCCCAAGGGTAGTCTACAATACCATGGGTCTAACTCAAGCTGCTTGAAGTAGGAGCAGCCTTTAACCCTGCATGTTTCACTCTGCTCCCAAGGGAGAGGACTTGTCTTGTAGGATTCATCTGGTTTAATTTTTCAAGACCCAGGTCATGAGCAAGTGTTTTTCCTCTTTACCAGTGTCACTGAGAAAGTGTTTGCCTTTCCTTTTACAGTTTAGTATCAGATGGAAGATGCTTTTCTGAAGAAAGAGCAAGGAAGAGCATGTCCCTGGGGACCTGACCTCAGTCAGGATGTGGTACTGCAGATGCTGCTGAAAGAATGACCACTTGAAAGATCATGAGATCCGTGTAGTGTTTCAAAAGCTATCTCTTTGCTCAGCCAAAGGAAATATAAGAGGTCATGCTGTATGTTATATTGTTTTTACAAAATCAGAGTATGTTTTTTCAAATTAGGTAAACTACTGTACATGTGTTTTGTCATCTGAATAATATTTAGCCCCATTGGCACTTTTTAACTTCCTGTGTATTTTCAACTGCTGCAGAATTTTAAATCCTTTCTATTTAATATAGTTTTCACTGTTTGAATCCTTGAAAAAGACATGAAGTGTTCCCTGTACTTACACTTTTGAAAGCTGAAGCTGTGCCAGAATGCCTTCACAGATCCTGAAAATGGTAATTATAGAAATGGAAGTTAGATGTATGCACCAGGAACCTGGGGAGCTGCAATGTTTCTAGCTGCAAAAAGATACATGGCCTAGGAAAGTTCAGCGTGGTGATTCTTGGTAACAGGGAGGCATGTAAGAAATGTGGACCAAAGCAAGTACTTTTCCTTCTTTTCCCATTATTCTTGTTATTTGCAGTATTCCTTTTGGTCACACATGGCTTCTCAGAGGAAAGCCCCCACTTAAGTCTCTTACTGGTCTTTACGCTCTACAATTTTATGTGACAACTAGAGCTGTGGATGTGAAAAGAAAGTAGGGTTATACTGGGGAGAACAGGAACCAGAAGGCTGCTGGGTAAGTGAATGCCAACTTAGATATGGTGAAATCTTTTTTCTACATGGAAAATTCTAATTAAAAATAAAAATCATAAACATCAGTGAGATTTTTTTTCCATTCTTAGCAAATGAACTCCAGGAAACTCACCTTAGCCAAATATATAAATATTCTTGCTTTCCAAAAGATTTTTTTTTTTAAAAAGAGTACTCAGAAAATGAGTTTCATTTGGCTGAAACAAGCTCTAGTTTCTCTTTAGATCATATAAATCTTTCATATAAAATATATGTTCAACTCTCTGTTGAATAAGTTTTGGAATAAAATTTCAGGCCAGCCTCAGTCTTTGTAATCAGCACTGCAGCTGCTCTGCTGCCTCAAACCAAGTGAAATGTACATTGTAGTTATGCTGCAAATGACCTTCTTCCTCCAGTGTTTCTGAAAGTTGCTGCTTTTTCACTGAATATTTTTGACTTGGTTGTTGCTGGAGTGTGGCAGCTTTGCATGTAACCAGAGCACATCTCCTGTGCTGTATATAGCTGGTGCTGTGAGTGCTGCCTCTCAAAGACAAGCAGGCTGCCTGGGGGATGGAAACCAGAGCCCGGGCGTCAGGCTGCCTTGTACTCAGAACAGGAGCCCAACCTGCACAGAGAGCCCAGCACAGCACTGTGATTCCCAGGGAGCTGATGTTCTCCTGCTCTCAAAGCAGCCCCTGACTTGGCTTGGCAGCACGTTTACCTGGTTAGATCTCCCCAGGGCCCTTCTGCAGGCAATTTCTCTCTGCAGGGCTTGTACCCTGGGTATTAACAGCACACACAGTTTGTCTTGTCTTCTCAACACTGCCTGAAGATTTATTTCTCCATGCAGAGACAATATGTACCTGCTTCTTGGGACGCGTTTGTGGCATCCTTGTGTTCTTGGAGCTGTACATGGGCTCTATTTTGACAGCCTTAATCTAGTCCAGGGGAAGTCAGTAAGAGAGCCGTAAGGTCAGCTTCTCTCTTTAGTGAGCTATGTAATGTTTGTATTATGTGACTTAGAGTGAAAGGACACATTTAGCTTATGGAATCTCAACAAACAATCCTGTCTTTGTTGAGTTGTGATGTTGCTGGAGATGAAGGTCTTGCATCGCTGATCTTAAACAAGGGCATTTTCTGCAGCTGATCTTTGAATAGATGAACAGATACTCAAACAAACTCTCTGAAGACATTTACATATATTTCAAAACAAATTTAGTAGCTAGATATTTTTCCTAGCAAATGATGGCTTGTTTATGATAATTGAAGTAATTGTTTTACTCTTCTTCCCACATCATCTTGTGGTAAATCATTTTTTTAATCCATCACAGATCTGTTGAGAACATTTGGAGAAAAATAAAAATGTAAAAAGCCTTCACATGCAAAGTGCTGCTCTGCCTCCCTGATCTTTCTCACAGCCATTAGCTCCTCAGTGCCCCAGTTCAGTGGAGATGGCATCTGAAAAGATGTCTGTTGTTTTCTAGAAACCTTTTTGTATGAACAGTATCAAAAAGATAACGGGGAACATCCACATGTATTATTCTCTGTTAATACCAGTACCCTCTTTTGGTCTTTTTATAGGTGACATCAGGTGAAGGAATCTGTGCCAACCTGCAACAGAGCAACCTACTTAGCTCTGCTTTGTGGTCCTAAGTAAAGGACTGCTCAACACTTTTTGCAAAAGCTATTCAGTAACTTTTTTTTTTTTAATCAAGGAAACAGTGCTGGGTTTTGTAAATGCCATATTTGCCTACAATCTCTAATAGTTTCTCAAATTACAAAAAATGGGATTGTATAAGAAACTTTCACTTCCTTTTCTCTGATTATCTTTAAATTTTGCCTGGAAAAAAAATCTGAGCAGTTTTTAAAATTTTTTGAAACAGCCTTTCTGTGGCCTCATTTCTTTACACAGCCATATCCACTGGTACATTTATGTACAGCATGCTGCTGGCTCTGCTTAATTCAGCTATGGTCCTTGTCAGAAAAACATTTTGATGGGATAATTTCTGCAAAATCAACTTGTAGATTCATCCTTCTACATAGAAGGCAACTAACCTAACTGAGGTTTTAGGGGGATCTTACAAAATTGTATCTCATTTCTCTCTGTTGGCAGTAGAATCCAGGGGTGGCAGAGCTCCTAAGCTGTGTGGCTTAAGTTACATGTCTGAATACAGAAGTGTGGTGGGATGAATCCAGGTTACTGCCCCTTGCCCTTTGTCCATCTGGAGTGGAGTTAAAAACAGCATCACAGAGCACAAGGCCCAGTCTCGTGTTGGAGGCTGCGCTTGTTATTCACAGTAGGGTTTGCAGCAGGATTTCCTGTGTACTCTTTGAGTCCCCTCTGAAAGCAGAACTGGTGTTTTCTGGACAAGCTTTTTCCTAGTGCTTATTGTCTCTCCATGCTCTGTGGACTGCAGTGAATTGATTGCTTCATCCCTGATTTGCTATTATTCACTTTTTGCTGATAGGAAGTTGAGGGAGGGAGGGAGAAGGGGCAAAAATATCTGTAAGACTGGGCTCTTGGGGTTAAAAGGTTATCTGCACTTTTAGAGTTAGTCCCTCTTTTGCTGACATACAGTCCTTTTCTGGGAGGGTGTTTGGGTATAAGACTCTGTGTCCACATAGCTAAATACACCAACATCTGGTAGTGAGCTTAAGCACTGGACAGTAATTATCCATGTCACTTAGCTGGCAGGTTACTGCTGTCTGTGGCCGGGCTATGCCAGTTGAGAGTTGGCATGGCTAAGGGAAGATGATGCTCCAGAGACCATCCCTCACAGGCAGGATGGAAAATACTGTGCAGTGTCTGACCCCTCCTCTGTCCCCTGACATCTCCAGCAAGCCTTGCTTCCTCCAGCACTCCTGTAATGCCCTTATGCCTTGCTGCATGGCACAGATACTTCACTTGCTATAAAATTATCACTCTGCTGAAATCACATAATATGTTTAAGTCATGTTATTTCAGGCCTTTTGAATTAAACACCATCCCCTGTCCCAATTCTTGAGGACACAGAGCTGCAGAAGACGTTTATGATCTGGCCTATGCAGTGTGGATGCAAAGATGAGCAGGAGGCTGAAACACTTCTCCTGTGCAGAGAAGCTGAGAGAATCAGGGTTGTTCAGCCTGGAGAAGAGAAGGCACCTTCCAGTACCTAATGGGGCTCAAGAAAGGTGGAGAGAGACTTTTTATAAGGGCACATAGCAACAGGACAGGGGGAGAATGTCTTCAAACTGGAGGGGGGTAGGTTTGGATTAGATATTAGGAAGAAATTCTTTATTATGAGAGTGTTGAGGCCCTGGAACAGGTTGTCCAGAGAAGCTGTGGATGCCCCATCCCTGAAAGCATTTAAGGCCAGGTTAGATGGGGCTTTGAGCAACCTGTTCTAGTGAAAGATGTGGCCCACAGCAGCAGAGATGGAATGAGATCATCTTTAAGGTCCCTTCCAACCTAAACTGTGCTATGATTCTATGAGCCACTGTGGTTCACTTGGCCCCAGTCTTGGTCCTGTTGTTATTTAGGCAGAGAGGCTGGAGGTCTGGAGCCAGGCACCTCTGTGGGGGAAGGGCAAATGACAGGAGTGCTGACTGTAAGACCTGCATTTCCTGGTGTTCAGGAAAAATGGGGAAGAGATCTGCAACACAGAGGCACTGGCAAAAGGCTCTTTTTTGGGCCAAAAGTAATGTCATTTTGGGATTTATTGAAGCTGATAGTGCAGCCAAAAAGTGTTCCCCTGAAAAGAAGGTTGAAATAACCTCTGTCTGTTGGGATTTATCTGTGCTGTTTGTTCAGGTCTCCAGCCTATAGTCTAGGGCAAAAGTCACATTATTTATGTGTTGTATTTTAGGTTTCTAAAAGATCTTTAAATCCTAGTAAATAAAGCGCACCCTGAAATCAGGTGGATAACTACACATGGATGAATGACTCTCCCCTTTGGGCTGGGTCTTCTGGGGAAAGTTGACTCACTAAGCCTGTTTTGCTTTTTTCCCTTTTTCTTCACAAGGCTATTTGATACCAGAGTTAAATGCAGATGTTGTGCCCACTGGGAACTTCTGCACATTTGACACCTCTCTGAGGTCTGACTGTGATCACTAGAACAAAGCCAGGGTGAATGAACTTGATAATAGATGTGAATTTATCTATCAGATATCAGAATCTGTCAGAATAAGAAAAACAACCCCAAAAAACAAACAGCTATTTCTGATAGTTTTCCTTCATGCAAGTCTGCAAGGCTTTTTCCCCTCAGAAATAGAAAATGGGAAGTACTTTTTGGTCAGACATGTCCTCTAAATTCTGTGGTTTGTGCTCCTTATAACTGCAGTTGCTGAGTAGAAACAAGTGATTACTGTTTTCTATTGTTATTTTTAGAACATAGATATAAATGGTGCAATAAAAGCAGAAGGGACAAAATAGTGTAGTGCTTCAAACTTTCAGTGTTTCAACAAGAGCTACTGAAGTCAGGCTCAGGCACTAAGCTGTGGTGTACCTGGTAATACAGTCAAGAGTTGGGTGTATGTGTCTGCAGTGTGTTAACAGCAAATCTGAGGTGACAGGTTTTACAAGTAAGCCAGATGTGACATTTGTAGATCACAACCTGTACCAAACCCCAATGGCTGCATTTCCCAAGGCTCACTAGAAGGCATGAGCCTGGAATTTTCAGTAAGGCACTAGCCATAGGCTCTAACAGCTGGAAATTATGAAGAGTGTTACCAACTAATGAATGCAGAGCTAGCAGCTCACTGCATGCTAATACTGCTGGGCAGCCCTAAAGGTCCTTCTTAACCAATTTAACTTTTTAAACTCCTTATCCTTGTCTCCAGTGTAGGACAGTGGGTGATCATGTTTGCAGAAAAGATCCACTGATGAGGAGAACCAGATTATAACTAGGGGATATGGTTGTTTGCCCACAGGCTGAGCAAGCATTTTCTCAGTTCTTGTTTTGCAATGGCCTGCTTGTCCTCTCCTTCTCCTTGTGCGTGGCATTCCTTTAAAGGGATCCCAGTGGGAAGGGCTGTAGGAGATAGCCTCAATGACACCTGTATTCCTGTGCTGAGTATCCTCTGATACTGATTCTGCAATCCAGTGGCAGGCTCAGCAGGGCACTGGTGTGTCCAGCATTCTTCTCTGTGTAGATGCATCAGTAGTTCACTCCCTCTGAACCATAATGTCCCAGCAGAAGCCAGTGTTCTTCTTTTGCTTGTTTTATGAAATTGAAAGTAATATTTATGTGGTGTTCATTTTGACTCTGAATTCCTCTAGGTTCACTTACTAGTTTTAATCATCATTACTCAAATATTTTAGTAGCTTCCTACTGACCCTCAGGACTATAATAAAACCTGAAACAGAGCAATTTATTTGCAAGCCTTTAGGACAATGTAGATCTTTTCTGAAATGCATCCTCCAGGACCATAGAAAGTAATAGTTTTCCATTTCACCCACAAAGAAAGATTAAGTTTCATTTTTAGTTAGGCTTTTGCACATTTGCAACCTTCCTCTCTAGGTTTTGCTAACAGCCACAAAGCTTTCCAAGCTCTCAGAAAAAAGCCAGAAAGGACTGTGAGAGGCAGAGGTTTCCACAGGACATTGGGGTTATGCATGGAATGCAGACATGGTCTTTCTGTAGCTCAAACATGGTACCAAAGCCTCCTGGTCCAGCACTGCATCTTCCCGGTGTGGAGGCCCTGGGCAGGAGTAGGGAGTTTGATGGGTGCTTCCCCCACAGTGAGATGCACTACATGAGGCTAAGCAAAACTCAGCTACTCTTCCCAACACAGTTCTGCCACCATTTTTGAGCCTCACCTGCAAGAACTTCTGCTCTAACCTTTGCTGGGATAGCAAATCCACTGCCTGCCACTGCCTGAAGTTTTATTGCATTTAGACAAATATTCACTGATGACTAAGCACTCTGTCTACAGAGTCATGTAGGGCAGGGACATCTTCCCACTAGGTCTGTTTGCTTAAAGCCATTTCCAAACTGGCCTTGAACACCTCCAGGAATGGGGCATCTACAATTTCTCCAGGCAACGTGTTCCAGTGTCTCACCACCTTCATACCAGATATTTTTTGTCTTATTGCTAATCTAAATCTAACCACTTATAATTTAAAACTGTTGCCCCTCATCATGTCACTACAGGCTCTGGTAAAAAGCATTTCTCTATCTCTTGTATAAGCCCCTTTATAAAAAGCTGCTACAATGTCTTTCCAGGTTGAGCAATTCCAGCTCTCTCAGCCCCCTGACAATTTTTGTGCCCATCTTCCATCTCCTACCCAGAGTGGAATCTGTTTTGCCAAATACAGGCACTGCTAAGTGATCTCCCTGTCTTTATCTCAACACATGAGCTTTCTTGTTCCTGTTTTTTTCCCCCTGTTTTCTACCCCATCCTATTGGGTGTGTGAGGGTGGAGAATGAGCAGCAGAATGGAATTTGACTATCAGCCAAGGCTAACCCACCAGAGGTAGGATCCTTGAAGCATATTTAAAATACAAATATAGAGCCTGTTTTTTTCCAAAATGATTGCTCTTGTGTGGAGTGTTTGCCTATTACACACTTTCAGCCCTTTCTCTTCTTAAAAGAAATCAAATTTTTACCACCCTGCCCTCTTGGCTGTGTAATACTCTGGCTTTCTTCCTTCCTTATTACAGCTGTGATTTGGGGAAAAAAAAAAAAAAAAAGATTAAGTGTTGGCTGGAACAGAGATAGTAGGGAAGAGTAAGTGGTGAACTGATTTGAAAGGCTGGTGCTGGCGACTCTCCTGACAAATTGTTTAATGTGCATGTGTCATTGGAGGAAATGTATAAACAGCCCAAGGAGCAGGAATTAGGCTCCGAGGGACCACAGAGTTTGACTCCCTTTTGTCTCTAGGGGATTCAAGGATGTCAGTCTTTAGTTTGAGGGCCAGTAGTGTATGGAAACTATTTGATGAAAAAGGATTCTGTTTTCTAGGGACTAGAATTTCCTAAAGTATCTTTGGCATGCAGCAGGTCTCCAGAGCTCAAATGGATCATGAAGGCTTGCATCACAGAGTTGCTCCAAATCAGCCAAACTAATGATTTGGAATTATCTGTTAGCTGGACCTGTTTCTCTCTCTGGACCCGAGCAATTTCAGAAGTGGGCTCACACTGACATTTTTAAGCAGACACAGCTGCATGTTCTCCTTGGTGGCTTTCCCTGTTGGCTTGGCTCAGCAGCCCTTTGCTTGGTGTGCCCATTTTCAGTGAAGCCAGTGCCCCTTTCTACTGGCCTGTGGCATTGCCTGGGGAGCCCCAAACACGCTACCCAGATCTGTGAGCCCTCTCTGGCTCTGACAAACTCAGGTCCCCTTTGGATTTAGCTCTCAGGTCTAAGTAACAAATTTGTCTACTTTGTGATTGATCCTAATTTTTAAAAAAGGTCTCTAGAAAGGTGAAACATTAGTGTGTTGTACCTTCTAACTTTGCATGTTGCACAGGGACAGGTTGGAGACTGCATGTCTGAGCTAAACAAATCTGAGACAAACTTCTTCAGAGACTTAACAGTGTGCTTAGCATTCCCTTGAGTCCTCTCTTCCTCTGCTAATCCAAACACCCCTTGACTTAAAAAGTCAAGAGGCTCGTGCTCTTCATAATCCAAATAAGGTCCTGCTCACCTTGCTGCATTTCAATATTCTGGGCACTATCTGATGAATTGTTTTTTCATGGAGAAAAGGCAGATTTTTCTTGTATTACCATCACTCCTGGAAAATAGAATAGAATGGTTTCAATTGTTCCTGACAGAAGGGAGCTACAATGATCATCTTGTCCAACTGTTTGACCACTTGATGGCATGTTAATAATGTAACTGTCCAAATGCTTCTTAAACACACTGACTGGAGGCAGGAAGTCTGTTTCAGTGTGTGACCACCCTCTTGTAAAAAAATACCTCTGAACTATCAGTCTAAATTTCCCCTGGAGACAAAATATGCTAATAAACTACTTTTACCATGGCTACAGTGGGAAATACCTCTACTTAATTAGCTCAATATATTATAGCATTTACTCACAATCGCATATAGAGAAGCACTTTGTCTGAGAAAAGGCTGTATTGTATGTGGAAGGGTTAAACAGGACAAGTTCTTCCTGCAGAGTAGCCACATGTGGCTGCTTTCCTCTCCAGTCAGACAAGCCCAGCAGTACCCCTTTGAAGGTATAAATCATGGGTTTCTGTGAAGCTCTACAGTGTGGGCTGTTAAGATCCCAGTTTTATCTTTGATCAGATGCAAAGCCAAGTCTAGTGAGAATATGGTCATGTTCTACCTGAAAGGCTTGTTTGGGGGTTTTGGCTGATTTTTTTAACTTCTTCATGCCTTAGTTCCAAGTTCCTTAGCCTGGTTTAGTTGTTAACTGTAGAGCATTAGGTGGAATAATAAGTGTCTATTTTCTGTGAGTTTCTCCGAGTCATGAAGAGCTGGACAGAAAAGCAGCTAGCACTGCTGGAAATGCTTCTGGACAAAATAATCAGAGTCCCAGGTGCTACTTATGGCCTCTTCAGATTAATGTTTCAAATTGTCTTTTTAGAAATTATCAATTATTCAGATACTAGAAAATGTCATAGAATATATTTTAAAGTTTTGAGTTCTCTGTACTTTCAGCAAGAATGGCCCTTTGTACCTATAAACTTAGAGAGATTGGGTAAAAAACAATGCAAAATACAACATTACTTTTCAGTCACTGGTGACAGATCAGATAGGCCCAAGCAGTTGGTCCATCTCTGCTGTCATGCTTTCTCAGCAGTACTACATCTTATTGAAAATTTTATTCTCAGGTTTTGAGTATGGCTTCAGTCTGTCTCACTGGAATGCACAGTATTGAAGAATTCAGCAAATTTTCTCCAATGAATCTAGTCATATTTCTACATCCTAAACTGTCCTGATGCCTGTATGCCTGTTCTGAGGTCATTGTGCTTTTTTGCTTGACTCTGATCAGGCACACGTACTCCTACATAAGCAAATGCCCCTCTTCCAGATTGTTAGCTCAAAGTTCTGATCTCTTCAAATTTCAGAGAAAACCAAAACCTCTGTAATGTTAACTTGGTGAAGTAAGCTTTTGTTTTAGTTGAATTATTTTGAAAGACAGAAATAAACTGGAATTGAAACTTCACAGCTGAAATACTTTGCTTATATTTATTTTGTTTGGCTGTACCTTCCTTGAAGGTAACTTAGAGCCACTGCATTTTTAGTTGATACTGAGAAAGTAAGAGTTATAGCTATCTTGTAGAAACACAAATTTGATTCAAGTGATAGCAACATTTCTCTTCCATCCTCCCCATCTCTGGCTTGGTTGAAAACTTCTGTTATTGGTCTGAAAGTTTCAGTAGATTGAAAATTTCTTCAGCACATCCACATGAAGCTTTTGGATGTTGTTTGCTGCCTTAGGCTTTAATGGTAATTATATATCAAATGGCAGAGTGGAGCCTCTAGAGATTGGAAATTCCTCTGAAACATTAAGCCTGTGACAATGCTGTTCACCTTGCCTAACCATGTACTCCTTATATATGTGTGCATAAACTTCTTTCTAATTCTACTTATATCTTAAAAGGATGGTATTAAATCTTCTTCTGATTTAAGCATTAGTTCTTAGATAGTGTTCTTGGATGTCAGAGATTTTGTTCTCACCACACTAGGAAATGCTTTTACCCCAAATAACTGATGGAAACCTGCAGCAGAGAACTCCAATGTGGCTGCCATGGAGAAGGTGTGGTGAATAAGAGGCAGAGAAAGGCCATGAGGGTGCAGAGCTGTGCCCAAGTCCTGCCTAACCAAGCAGAGCTAATGGTTTTGAACTGAGCTTGGGGATTGTTGGTTCTCATACTGGTAACAACAGGAAACCAGGAGCCCTCACTCTCTGCTCTTCAATGACACCTTGTAAACACAGCTTGAGTACCTGGAAAGTGCAGAGTTAGGATGATTTAAATTCATTATCTAAATAGATACAATTACTATCTTATTTACTCTCAGTGTACTGTTTGTGTAGGAACCTCTGTTTGAAACACAACTCCTAATTAAACAAAAGGAGAAAGAAACCTGTACATTTTCATACTGCCCCAATCTTTTATTTTTTCTCATAGTAACTGTTTTGCTATTTTATTTCCTTTGTATTGAGCCTAAGATCAAAGCAATAACTTTGTTAAAAAGCAATCAATAATAAGTCTAGTAAGAAGCAGAGGAAATGCTTTGACTAAATGAAGAGGGTGTAGCCAGATCTCTGTGGCTATGAGCCTGTGCCTGCTGTCACTCCCTTGGTCCCTGCCCCGTTCCATCCTTGTCCTGTCTCATTGCATTGTGGGCATGTGCCTGCTTTTCCCTCTCTGGGAACTTGAGCAGCTTTCAATCTGTTCAGCTCACATGAGAAAGGCTTGAATAATTACACCTTGGAGACTTTCCTGGAGATGAGGGTAAACAGCAGGGATGCAGAATTTTATTCACTTTTAAGCAGAACTTACCCAGCTCTTGGTATCCAATGTGGAACATATAAATTTCTTACTTTTTTCACTTACCACTGTCCAGTCCAAAATGAAGCAATAAGTTGGTATATATGCTTAGGCCATTTACTTCCTACAGCTTTCACATACCAGAGCTACATTTCTGGAATTCCTCCTATTCTTTATAACATAAAGCTCCAGTTATCTCCAAGCTCTTGGTGTTAACAACTTAACTTACTTTTCAAATTGTGCCACTGATATGGAATGCCAGGGAAGAAGGCAATGACTGGCGCTGGCATTAGCGCTATCCTCAAGATGGAAAGCAGGATTCCTCCAGTCCCATTTGACTTTTTTATTAATAGATGATAGAGCAGAGTATACCCTCAGCAAACTGGGAAGAGTGGCTGATATAACAGAAGTTATGCTGTCATCCAAAGGAACCTTGACAGGCTGGAAAAATAGGCTGACAGGAACATCTTCAAGTTCAACAAGAAGAGCAAAATCCTGCACCCTGGGGACCCCCCAGCTGGAAAGCAACTTGGAAGAAAAGGACCTGGGCAATCTGGTGGATCTGCTAAGTTGAACAGGAGCCAGCAATGTGCCCTTGGAAAGAAGGACTAATGGTATCCTGGGACCCATTAGGCAAAGCCTTGCTGGCACATTGAGGAAGTTGATCCTGGCCTTCTGCTCAGCACTGGTGAGGCCATACCTGGAGCTGAAATGCAGAAGGTTCCTTCTGAACATCAGAAGATACTTTTCCATGTGAGGATGACTGAATACTGGCACAGGTTGGCCAGAGATACTGTGGAGTCTCCATCCTTGGAGATACTAAAGAGTTCGCTGGATTCAGTCCTTGGCAACTTGTTTTAGCTGACCCTCCTTGAGCAGAGGGTTGGATTAGAGGACTTTCAGAGGTACCTTCCAACCTCAGTCATTCTGTGATTCTGTGATCTTTCCCTGTTACAGACTGTAAGGTAGAGGATGACCTTGTCACTAAAATTTAATACTGAATGTCTTTGCTCTAGCTAATGTAATATATGAGAAAAATTTCTTGGTGCAATTCTTTTCTGCAATCAAATAGCTTGAGCTAGAGTGTATTGAAAGGAATCCTTTCTCTGAGACCTTTGGGATTAAAACAAGGACCCACAGGAAGAATTTCTAAAAATAGATGTGGCAGATAAACCTGAGTCTATCTGGGTGCCAGCTTTCACATCATTCATGTTCCTCCTTCACCACCCACAACTTTCTGTGAATACACCCTTTGGCTTAGGCAAGATGAAAACAGCACTGGGGATCTTGCATCTTTCTTCAAAAGTAAACAGTGTGAAGCAATTCAGCAAGAGGTGACTCTCAGGCAGCAGGTGAGCAGGCAGGCCCAGGTACAAGAAGGTGCTGTGAGGCAGTCTCAGAGAGAGCAGAGCTGTACACAGGCACCAAGTTCTTTACACTATGAAAGGTCTCATCACACAGTACTTGGACTGTACTTCTCAAAGCACACTCTGTATAGTTGTATTTTTCATTGAGAAGCTCTATTAAGATTAATCAATCACTGCAAGACTGTAATCAATCACTATGGTGTTTTCTGACGTTCGTCATGATCAGCTGGATCATGCTCTTTAATATGAAAGTATGCATAATTTCTACTATAGAGTGGCACTGAATAACCTCACAAATATATCAAACTGTTAATTTGACTTTAGTTTGTCTAAATGCTTAAGTCTAGGCTGTGAATTCTTGTAGATGAATACTTAGAGAGCATTCATCCCTTTTAAAAAGAGAGCACTACTTGCCTTCCCTTTTAAATACCTCAGCTATAAAACAGTTGCAAACACTAAAGTCAAACCAGCAAAATATTGTGGAGGTCATAAGGTAAATACTATTATTTTAAATTTACTTTCAAATACTTTTCCTAACAATATCAGGGATATATTTCTTGTAATTGATGATGCACATTTGCTGATAAGCCAGGTACTAGGTAACATACCCTGCACTTAGGATTCCCTAGTGACAATCAAAGAACAAAGGCCTTGGGAATGATTAACAATCAAAGCTAAAGATAACAGCTGACTTCAGATCAATCTCATCTTTACCAGAATGCATTTGGCTACAAAGACATGAAGTAACCCCTGTAATCCTTTAAGTGAGGTTACTCCAATCATACAGAGGCCATAAAAATAGCACTTGAAATTTAAGAGGTTTATCATGGCCAGTGCCCTACATGAAGAAACATCAAAAGAAAATATTCATCAACTGTTAAGTCTGCTTAGGCTTGAGAGGCCATTAAACAACTATGGCACATCCTTCAAGCTGGAAAAATGCACTTCTTTTTCCTATCCCATACACAACCAGTTAACTCTCAGTTCTGCCTCTCCCTCTGTCCCCTCATCTTCACTAAATCCAAGTGATCTCCTCTTATACAACATTTAGGTGACTTACTTTCTTTCAAGTATGCTGTTACACTCCACTCCAAATATGATCAGCTCTTTCCTTTTTCACCTTAATGTTCTGCTTTAACTATGCTGAATCCTAAAGCATATTCTATTTTTTGAGCATGCTAGCTTTTGGTATGTTTATAAATCAAGTCCTCAGTAACCTGAAAGTAGAGTGCAGCAAGGCTGCAAATCAGCTTAGCTTGGTTGCTGAGAAATATGACAGGAACACGTGTCTGAAAACAGTAATTTTCTCTTGCTAGGACATTTTTAGGGGCAAAAAGGAAAGATTTTAACACATCCAATTGAAAATCTCTCCCAGATGTGTTATCTATATCTTGTTAACATACTGTTCTGGGGCTGCTAGTGTAGAAAGAGCAGGGAGAACAATTTAAACCTTACTGAAATTGAGCAAATTGGATTGTGGCGGCTAAGTTCAAGTGAAAGCTTCTTGTAAATGAAGAGCTTACAACTATTTGGTTGGCAAAAAGCCATGTGATCTTACTCATCTAATTTGCAGGAGACTTTGAGATAGTGACAAATCCTACTGCTCCAGTGGCTGCACGTGTGCAGGTGCAGAATCACAGAGGTACTCCAGTGAATAGTGAGGCATGAACAGCAAGCAGGGGAGACAGGATGCTGCTGCTCTGTTGTCAGTGGTGCCTGTGACAATTTTGTGACTGTAATTTCTTATTTGCCACCTTAATGTCAAAGAATCAGGAATGATGGGCTCAGTTCCCAGGGTGGTAGGTACTCTGCAAACAGAGAGCAAAAAGGCAATTTCTGCCTCTAACCCCAAGCCTGCCATCTAAGAATAAGATACAACCCAGCAAGGTACAGACAGCTTAATAGGAATATGTGGGATCCAGTGGAGACATTATGCTCACTTTAGAGGCAGGGTTGCTCCAGCTACCAGCAGCCTGGCTAGCTGGTAACATTTTGGTGACATCATGGCTAAAGAGATTTTAAGAAATGTTTGAGGGTGCACATAAGCACATCTATGGAACTTCATTGACACTCATGTTTTGTGAGGGCAAGGTAAAGAAAGAAGACATGTTTTAGGGCTCCAAATGAGTGCTCCAAATGGAGCCCCTGCCACAGTCTGTTTAGAAGTGTATTTTAATCTCTGTGAGAATGACTAGAAGACAAGAGCTAGAAAGAGGTAGAGGCTTGAAGAGCTGGGAGTGAAAAGATGAGAAAGAAGAGACATTCATGCCATTTAAGGAGAGGAAAAAGTGAAGGATCCAAATACCATCACAGGAAAATAATTTTCTGGAAGGATTTTGAATGAGACAAATCTATATCGTGGATACTGGTAAAAACAACCTGTCAGACTGACATGTCTCTTGGCCATGGAGACAGAAGATAAGACACAGAATGGCAGGGGTGAAAGGCTAGCAGTGTTTCTCAGGTGAGCTGAAAAAAAAAAAAAGGAGAGATGATGGGACAGATGGTAGCCCTGTTGACTGTGTTAGATATCACATGTGTATAAGCAGCTATCAGACTGACAGATTTGCATGTAAGTGAAAGGCAGGCACAGGTGAGGGAGAGCAGCATTTTTATGGACAGATGGCCAGAAGAGGTTGAGGACTCTTAGTTTTAGGCCAAACCAGTCCTTGTCATTCAGCTACCTGTATAAGACAAGGGTAGTGTTAATTGGATGGTAAGAGATTTAACTGATACATGTACAGTGCTTAGAAACCTCTTCATTATTCTGTTATCAAAGTGCAAAGTATTATTTACCCAAATCTAGAAAATACAATCTTCCTTTCACAAGTTACTTTGGTGACTTCCAGACACCTGCTATTGCTTCATTGCAGGTAGAAGAAAAACCCCACCAAAACTAGGTTCTGGAGTTTCAAGGAACTTCGCTACTCTAAAGGAACAGCCTTGAAGACCATGAAGTGGTGGGGGCTGAAGATCTCTTCAGTTTCCATTCTGAAAGACACCTTAATCTAGCCAAACATCTCACATGCATTAAGCCAAGAGACTTGCAGTGGTTTCCCAGGTTACAGTTCATTAGTGTCTGTATCACAGAAGGCCAGGAAGCACACTGAAGTAAGTACAATGCAGGTTTCACTGTTATGTGGTGCTGACAGAGAACTTGCTTCTCACATAGAAAATTAGACAGGCCCTGGTGCTTCAGGTATTTTTAACTCGTGTCATCATGAGAGTTTTAGAAATAGGAGAGCTGGCATAAAGGACTGCACGTTAATCCACGGTTCAGAGCGTAAGGTGCTGCTCTTTCAAGCTTATGGCATCTGACAGCCACTATAACACCCACATGTGGGGAGGAACAATTTGCTGAACACCCTGCTGGACTTCACTTTCTAGAACATGCATGCTGGTAGGTTTTCCTACTGCAGGGGGGCTGGCTTAGGGCCTGAGGGCCTACCCAAGGGTGCAATCACACAAAATAAGCACCCTTAGCACTCTCCCAACCCAAGGAAGTATCTCCTTTAGCTACATGACAATGTGCTACTTAAAGGCCATGGGGAGACTGGGGAGATTTTCTGCATTTTTATGCATTCACACAACTTAACCTTGGAAGGTGCTTCCTGTGGGAAAACCACAGTGTCTGCACAGGGCTCCAGCAGGCTCAGTGACCATCTTGTACATGCAGCATCCACGCATACAGAGTACTTTCCAAGGACCAGGACCATCAGTAATCAGGCTAGGAGTTGGGTCTCCTCATCTGCTAGAATCAGTGCTTGTCATACTAACTCCTGCTGCTTCAGTGGTCCCTGTTCTCTGCTCTCTGGGTGTGTCTCTCCAGCTGTCTTGTTCTGGCTCCTAGGGGCAGGCAGCTTTGATGGTTGGTGTTTAACAGTGCCCAACACCAAAGGTTCCAGCACAGTCTTACCACAGATGAACAGAAGTAACAGAAACAGGCATGAGGGAACAGCACCTTCTGTGCTTGGTGCTGTTTCAATAGAACTGCATAGCAATATACACCAAATATCAGCGACATGAAAAACTAAGTTTCATAGTGATTAGAAGCCACTGAAGGAAAAGACGAGTCTGGAAAATGAAAACAGGTTTCCTTATTCCATTTTCCAACTGTCCTGAAAGGAGGAAAAGGGGTCTTTGTAGAAAGTCCCTAAGTATTATATTCCCTTCCCAGTTACTTTGCTGGATTTGCTGATGGATGGGACAGCTCACTGGAGAGGTTATTGGTACATTCAAACATCAGTTTCATAAGCCTATTATTACTAGAATCTGTGGGATAATTAATGCTTGCATGAGAAGTTAATGAAGGACAAAGATTCTTTACTGCTGATGGTCTCAGTGAAACAACTGTCTGGAACATATGAAAGAGCTATTGTCAGTAACAAATTACCATTACAGAGAGCCACATGAATATAAATCTTTCAGAAAAGGTGACATGCTCTTTATTTTGTAGCTCTTATTCTAACAGTGACCCTACTGTCCATGTGCATTATCTCTCTGATGTACTCATTTGGCTTCTTGGTGGGCGTCTGAACAGTTAAAGGTCTCATCATTCTGCAGTTCTGACAGAGTCCCATTTACCTGCCACCTGGCTCTTGTTCTTCTGTCTAAAAACTCCTCATCTCTTCTCAGTCCAATTTAACTGTCTTATGTGATCCCTGAGCCAAATACCCAGATGTAGAGGCCAGCATTTTAAGCAATATTGATGTCATTGTTGTGTCACTGAACAAACAAATGTCATGTATCCTTCACCTGTGCAATGTGCTTCTGTAGAGTGCTGCTAACCTGACCTTTCATTTGGGTGGTAGCTTTCTCTCTCTAATGGCTGAGGGCTAGCAAATCTTTGGATACAAACTTGGAGGTAATTTAACTCATATCTAGTAAATCAACTTGATAAGAGTGTGAATATGAGCACAAATCCTGATTGAATTTAGGCAATCTAAAGGTAACAGGATAGAGAATTATGGGTCTGGTTAACACTGTTAACACCATCTGGAGACAGGATTGTGTTTGCTACTCGCTTTAAAATGAAATGTGACCTACAAGCTAGATGTCACCCAAAACTACATTTTCAGCACCTTTCAACTTCTCTTGCATATTTAAAAAAATGTTATATAAAACAGAATCGGTTTCCCTTCTGAGAAAAAAAAAAAATCTTCTGAGTTCTACTTGCCTGCTTAATGAAATGACTTTCCATGTGGGCCATGATTATCCAGCTGACTGAGTATGGGTTGATCCTCATCCCGTCAGGTTGTGATTTTTCTGAGATTGCTGCAAATCCCACACAAGTGTCTAAAACCTGTCAATTTTCCACTAGATTTAAGTTAGTTTAGGCTTGTAAAGCTACCGGGGGGAAGAGAGCTCCTTGTGTATTTGGCTGCTTGGAAAGTTCTTGTACATTGTTTATCCCTGCTGGTACTTGAAAAGACTTGCAAGGACAAATTGGTGCATGGTTTTGCTCAAGATGTCTGTGCATTGCTTAGGCTTAAACCCTGAAAATGAATACTGGCCAGGGGAAAATTCTTTGAATTGGCCAATGGCCAATTCAAGCTCTTTCATATAAAACTAAGCCTAAAATACAGATAAGCAGCTCATCATCCCACAAAACCTGGTCTGGTACTTTTAACTATAGGTGACCCTTTATCCTTTTCATTCTGTTTTGGGATGGCAGTCCATGTGTAAACCTGGATTCTGGACCAAACCTTTACAGCGTCACCTGTCTTGGCCATTCTTCATTGATCTTGCTATAACAGGAGCTCATACCTTGTTTACAGAGAGGTTATTATCATGTCATTACTTCTGAGTGGTTACAGTTCAAGGAAGAAGTGTTTTTACTGAAGAGGAAGGGAAGGGCTGCAATGCTCATGTTGGCATCATCAGCCAGCACAAAATGTGCCAGCACAATCCCATATGTATGGAACATTCTTATATATATCTACATCGTAGCATGACTGAAGTTTTATAAGGATTGTTTTGAAAATATCTTTAACATAATAGGGAGCAAAACTGCCTTGATGTATTTGTAACCTTGAGGAGGAAGAAGGGGAAAAAATGGGAAGATTTTTTTCCTGTCCTGCAATGGGTCTATTTCAGCTTGAGAGGCAAGATACTGGTGACTTTTCTGCTGCAAACTTTATTGACCTCATAATGGTCCCTGTGCATTTGTATTGCTACAGACCAGTCCTTTCTGACATAAATGCAACAATTAAATATTTAGTCATCTTGGACAGACAAGATGAGTGAACCCTTAAGGGTCATGCAGGAAGTTTAGAACTGAGCAGAGTACTGAGCAGAGTTTCAATAGACATTACTCCATATAGGTGAAGCTGTTGAATTATTATACTTCAAAGCTCAAGGAATTCTACTTTCTGGAAGTGCTAGATGAGTGGACAAAGTAACTGGAGAAAGGACTGGCCTGGTGCATGGTGTGGGATGTCTGTCTGTCATAATACTAAATAACATACAGGAAAAGAAGAAAAGAAATAAAATCAAAGAAACATTTTTATAGCAACACTGTTCATTTCCTATCCTTGCAATGCTGGACGTAAGGGAGGATCAGTTTAGTAGCACTTGTCTATAGACATAATCTAAATCAGAGTAAACTCAGCCACATCATCAGCTGCAACTGGTAAAAACAGCTACGTGTGTTAGCAGGAGCATCGAAACAAGACAAACTATAAAATCCCAGTGATGCTTTAAAAATCATTTAATCTTTAAAAAGATGTCATAAATAAAAGATTTCTTTGTGAGAAAATATCTGGAAAAACAATAAATTAAAACAATAAGTATACCACAAAACAGTCAGCTCCTGTGCTGTAATTTCTAAAGAGGTGAAAGTGTCAGAAATTATAGGAAAAGACAAATGTGCTTTACTAAGCCTGTTCAAGGAGCTGACATTAACTACTAACAGCCATAGACATGCACATGCAAACACATTCTTCTGCAAATGCAGGATATAGGTGGTGAAAAGACTCATGTAATTAGTTTGCTCATGAAAAGCATAGAAAATACACCAATTCTTGTGCAAATGCAAATGGCAGAGGCAACAAACTGTATATAAAGAAAAACATGAAGATATGATGGTGCGTGATGGAGAATGGAAAATTATTTGTGTTTTGGTCACATGCAACAACTGTTGCAGAGTTTGCAAATAAATAAAATGAAAAATAAATAGCACTATAAAGAACCAAAAAGCAGCAAATTTACATGTGAGATTGGTTATGTCTATGACATGATAGAAGCTAAATAGTTTTCAAGCATCTGACTGGCCTTAACTGCAGAGGTCAGACAAGGATACACAAGTAGTGTATCAAAAGAGAGTGCACAGTTCCTTTGTGATCAGGAGGAGAAACTGGATCATCCAGCAAAATGAGTCATGTAATAGAGAGAACCAAGAATGATAGATTTTGAATAAAGATGGCAGCTTTCACTTCAAAATCAAGTAAAAGCAATCTCTTAGGAATGCTCAGAATCTCATGTGATCTCAGCAGAAAGATGTAGACATCAGGTTCTCTATTGCCAACAGAATAAAAACACCCTTGACACAATGGAGGGTGTCCTGCAATAATGTAAGGACTGTAAGAATATGGAAAGACTTAGATTCAAAAATCTGAGGATGGGGAGAAATTCAAAGCCCTTCCTGCTGCCATGGGGAACCCAAAATATTTTTGGTAAACTGCAAATCTGCTCTGCATTACAAGAAAGAGAACGACAGGTGAGCAGACAGACAACTGTTGCCTTATCTAGAAGTAGCCTTCTAGTATAAAAAGGCAGCAACAGAAAATAAACTATGCAAACAATACAGACACCTCTTTCTTGTGAAACATCAATGAACCAGTGAGACAAGCACAACATCTGTACAAATACAGATGACTCTTCACATCCAGGTCATTATTTCAAATACCTGCAAATCATCCAAACATTGATACTTAGAAAATGAGATTATTAATTTTCCAGGTACATTGGTATAACAGTATCTGGAAAAAGAGGGCAGTTCTTAACTGAAATAAGATGAGCACAGACCCATGCAGAGATCTAACAAGCTAGTTGTGGATATCTGACACAATATTAAGGCATCTTTAATTGCATAAGATGAATCAGAAAAAAAAAAATACAAGAATGTGCAAAGATCAACCGACAGTTAAATTTGTTATGAGTTTAAAAGAGGTCTGCAAAAAGCAAAGAAAATGGGCATAAGTTGTTCCCAGATAGAATATTTGGAATAGTTCTTGGTAAAAGTTACCTTTCACAATGTCTGATACTGCAACTGGGATTGCAGTACCAGCGCTACTCCAGCTCACAAGAATGGAAGAGAGACACTCGCCAATCAGCAAACTCAAGAACTCTGAGTACTGTGAGGTCATATAAGGATCTAACTGTTTTGGGGCAAAAAGGGCAGACTTATTTCATGGGGACATGAACATGTCGAGTCATTACAAGCATGAGGCAAAATCACAATGATGAAAGATGGTAAAATATTCAAATCTTGAGATTTGAGCATCAATTGCTAGAAAAGACAGATCTAACAACAACTGTTGGATGGAGCACTCAAACCTGAACTGCGGTGGCAGGAACAACTGCCAGGGATGTCCTGCATTTCCTGGAGACATGCACTCTTGTCACAAGTAACTTCTCTGGAAAACTACCTGGTAATAAAGCATGAAAGAGCTACTGTTCTAAACTAAGAGGAAAACATTCTCTGTTGCTAAGGGAAGTCAGGGCTTAGTTAACTCCTCACTTTTTTCATAGCAGATACACATATATATGAGTACAGAATATGCCTCATGATGCACATTCATGGAATGATCACTATATGAATTGATTAACTCCTTTCATAGACACGACTCTCAGATTTAGTTTTTCTGTTTACATTCTAGTGAATGCCATTCTTGATTTCAGTGTGGGGAGATGTTCCTTCTCTATCTTTTGAGAATTGAATGCTCTTAGCAACCCAACATAGGGTTTGGTGACAACTGATAGGGTTTGCTTTCTGGCTTCTTATGCAGGTGACATTTAGCCACTGGGCTATTCTTACTGATGTTCCTTCTTTAGCTCAATCTTCATAGACATAGAAAATATTTTTTCTGTATTTTACATTTTGTAAATATGCCAGCTTTATGTAACAATTTAGCTCTTTCTGGGACAATGAAGTATCATCTGGTGTAGTGAAAAGTCAAATGTGCCGGTACTGTGATAACTCTCCAAATATTTCTGGTTGTTAATCTTGAATTTTCAGTCTCAGGCAAAATGTACACACATCATAAATATAACTACAATGTAATGGCAACACTTGTCTTTTGCCTCCTCGGTACTGAGAAGTTTGAGGCTTAAAATAGTGATGTGTTTGCCGCATGGATAGTATTAGATAGACAGATGGTACACTGTTCTCACTTTGTACTCATACAACCCATATTTCCATGGACCTACCTACTGCCTGATAAGTCAGCATATGAATACAAAAGGTTAACCTGTTAGGCATGCCCTGGTAATTAGAAAATTGTCAAGTGTTTTCTGCACTGTTGAGCATACTGGTGCGTGCCGATTATTTTCTAGGGTTTTAAAATATATCTTACTTTTTTAATAATTCTTGTTGGGATGGAGAAACAGAAACTGATGTGCCTTCCAAAGAGAATTCCTTCTCTCTTGCTGTTTATATATACATAACTGGGAAAGTCGTGTCCCCACATGCATCATAGTTGCTGACTTAGTGGCATATCCTATAAATGGGGTCCAGTTTTCAGGGCAATTGCTAAATTTCCTTTAAGGCTCCTTCTAAAATACAGACTCATGTTATATGTGTCCTAGCTCATTCTTTATAATTTTTTTTCTTTTTTTTTTTTGCATTAAAAAATTCAATTAATTTTGTAAATCATTCACAATAGTGGCTGCAGTGATATCACTGGTTTAAGCACCTTTTTCCATTTAACTTTGCCAGGATTACATGACTTTCAATCCCTACTGTGTAAGCTCTGTAGCAGTTGTTCTGGTACCTTTGTAGCTAAGCTTATCTCAATGTGATTTCTGTTTCTTTGTTTCTGAAATATTACCTTTATTAAACTTTTGCTTTCTTAGATAAGAGTATGAAACAAGCATTTCAGAGGTGCATAGGGAAACCCATTGTATAAACATGCAGTATCTTCTTATGAAGACATGAAAAAACTCTTTATCTGGGAACTCCTCAGATATACAAAGAGAACAAAGCTCTGCAATTTCTCTCCATGCACAGTCTATTGGTTTTGCTGGGGTTTCTCCAAATAAAATGTCAAACTTCAATACTGGGTTATTACCCAGAAGTATGTTCCCAGGGCTCTACGTAAAGGTTTCCTTAATTTCTACTTCCCTGAAGTACTCTTGTTATACAAGCCTAAAAAATGCTTTGGGAAGGCTTAGTGAGGAATATTATCTTTGATTTTTTTCTGTTGCCCTGCACACAAATTTATCTAATCAGATAGTAATTGCAGAAGCCTGGATCCATCACAGTTGTTAACATCAGCTGAGGTTTGCGGAGTCCTTCCTTTCATCTCTCTTAGCTTGTCCTGAGACAGCAGTTTCCAAATTGATCCAAAGCAGCTATTGCTGGAATGACTATAAGGAATAGTTGAATAATGATGGTTGGGCAGAATTCATTTATTATTCTTATTATTTTCTGCATGGTCATCTATTTTCTATGGCTCACTATGGTGTAAGGAAAAGATCTGATTCCTATTAAAAAAAAAAATGTAATTGATTTCACTAGGTTCTTATTCAGGTTCTGTGGCCTGTTTTAGTCATAACTTTGTTGGGGTCCTGATCACAACAATTAGTGCATTATACAATACAAAAACAGTTTGAATGCTGCGAGCTGTAATAGTTGACTAACTGACAAGTGAATCCTCAGATTTTATGTTCTTCAAAAATTTTGTACGATAAGGTTGGGAGCTATTCAAAGTTTCAGTGTTTTGTTGTTAATGAGAGCTTTTTATGGTTTTATGGTTGTGTATACATAATGGTATGGGACAAAGAAAATTATCAGCCTAGTTAGGGACTGAGTCCCATCTGTATTCTGTAGCACATAGCTCTCGTTCTCTATTTGTCTTTTGTAGGAAAGTGTTTTAATTCCTACTGGAATTCCTACTGTGAAATCACTTTTGGAGAAACAGAGAAACTGATACTGATGCAGAGACTAATACATCTGCCTTGAGGCTATTCTTTGTTTTTCTTTTTTTTTTAGCACAACTGGCCTAGCCCAGCAAAAGGAAATAAGATGATAGAGAAGGTAAAATGGTTTCTTCATACTTTCTTTTTCATAAACAAACAAAATGTACTGACAGATCAAAGTCCTCCAAGTATCAGCATTTAAACTAGTCTCCAGCTATCTGGCATTAAAACAAATCTTCTTTTTGAGACTCAATCTCTTCAACCTTGTTTTGCAACCTCCAGTACTAATTGGTGCCCAAGATACATGGTGGACTAGCTGGCTTTTTTATTTGTTTTCATCAGCAAAGCCTCTCTCTGTCTTCAATAAATTATTTAGTCCTTTGTGTGTATGGATGATCATTAATACTGCTTCTTACTAAGCCTTTACATACACACACACATACATATATAAAATGTGCAATTGCTCTCATTTTCCTTAATGAAGTTATAGAGTGATCTATTGAGACATGACACTATGTGCATGTTGTAAATAATTCAAGAGTGAAAGAAGCTGCCTGAGCCTTCAGAATAAATATTGCACATCACCTAAAATCTGACAGACATTTGATTTCACTTCTTTAACATTCCTCAGGTAGCAAAGACATATGACTGAGAAGTTTAAAAGTACTGCTGAGCTAGATCTAAAACATTTTCTCTCCCTGCCTCAAAGTATGCTTCTCAGTGAAGTCTGAGACTGTAAAATATTTTACTTGCTAAATAGCATTAAATTTTAAAAAGTGTGAGGGTGCTTAGTACCCTTGAGTTCAACAGAGGAATCATGACTATTCATTCTAGCCAGATATTCTATCAAGGCAAGGAAAAGATTTTCAGTGGTTTGGATTCTGTTGCAATGATTTCTGGTTGAGGCTTTTTCAACAGCCTGTAAGTAAGAAAAATAGTAGTTAGAATACTTACCTGTTGTAAGTTAGCATTTGAAAATCACTGGTGAGCATGCAAATGTTCGGTGTCTGTTAGTCACAGGTAACTCAGTGTGTGATCCCCTCCACAAAGCCCTGAGTCAGGGGCACTGTCTCAGGGACAGCAAAATAGTCTGGATTTCATGTAACTCTACTCACATGAATTGGTTCACCTGCCTCTTCAAATGTGGGAAAAGTATCAGGCCCTGATCATGATTTTTATTTTGTGCATGTGACTTTTAAGTATATTTTTTTCTGGATGACTGGTTTGCTCAGAGTTTTGACAATGAGCTGGAAGAATGATTTTTCCTAGCACTTAGTCCAGGTCCATCACTAGGGAAAGAGTGGTGTTTGTGCTTATTGGCTTCCTGACCACCACAAACGGCGCAGCAGCGCAAATCCTGAACTCTGCGCCTTGCTGCATTCCCGCCTGCAACAAGTGGCATTACAGGATGTCTGCCGTGGCAGCTCACACAGCCATGGCACATGGCAGAGTAGGCTGTGCCAGGCATGGAGCAAAAGGAAAGCAGGAGGCAGCCTGGCTTTTGAAGTTTCTGATCTCTTCTGGGGGGACAAAAACAACTAAAACAAAGTTGTGCACTTTCACTTGGTTTTCTTGGCTCAGCATCTGGAGCTTTTGTGGGTTTGCTCACCATATAATTAAAAATTCATTAATTAGGGTTAACTTAAAAACTGAAAACAAATTTTCAGGCTAGTTAAATCTTCCAGAATTCTTGCCTTTCTAAAAAAAATTAATTTATTAGAGTTTGGAAGGCTGACATAGGAAAACAGTTCAGTTACACAATAGCTTGCTATGAAACATTCACCTCAATGATCTGATTTATTTCCAGCTTATCAACCATCTTGATAGCTTGGGCAGGAAAATTACAATAGATTTCCAACAGCAAGAACAAAATATTGCATAAAACACCACCCCACCTCTCTTTTCTTTTTCACAGTCAATGCCAACAGCATAACCAATTCTGTGAGACTCCATCAGTCCCAAAGCTAAATTCAACTTTTTAAAATGATTGTGAAAGGGACAGCAGATCACTTTTCTCCAGATAAACATTTATTCTGCTGTATTTTTATATTATTATTGAACATGTGTATGCATAGAAATAAATGTATAATTTTTTTCTTGTTTGTTTCAAAAGCTGTGGTGTGAATGTATTTTATGATGACCATTACAACCTGTCTGATGCCATGGTGCTCTGCCAGCCAGTGGCTCTGCCAATGGCCTGGCTGATTGCTTCCCTGTGCCTCCGAGCCAGCTGGGTATGGGTAGGATCTGTTCCTCGGGGTTTGCCGGTAGCAAGGTCTGGCTGGTGTTCCAAGCCTCAGTAGAGCAGTTCCCCCATACCCCCTCACAGCTGACTGAGGCTGTGGGCTGTGTGGAGATCTCATTTACCATCTGGCCCTCTGTGCGACCCTCCAGGAGAAAGGTGCTCTCAATACTGCACGGTCAAATCAGTGTTTCAGGCTTGCAGGATCGGGTCTGCTCTCCTTCACCTCAAAATTTTCCTAATGTGCAGCAGCAGGTGTTTACCTGAACAGAAAATACTGACAACTCTCTGAGTAACAAAGTCCACCAGTAACACTTCCATCTCCTTGTGGATCCCTATGAAGGAGAAAACCATTGTTTTGAGGAGCAGGACCTTGGAAGAACTGAAAGTCAGTAAAAACCTCAGTTGGTCCCAGGCAACACCAAAGGTGACATTTTGAGCATGTTTTGGCACCTTTCCTGGGGAAGGCAGCTCTGGAGTGGGTCCTTTAGGCCACCCTGGGCACTACTACACAGGTGCTCAGTGTGCAAGTCAAACCAGAGCTGGTGGTTTGCTAGAGGTGCATCCCACTCTACAGCCTGCAATTATAAAATTGCAGTGGCCACTGACGGTAGGAATGGTTATTCTTTTAATCGTCAAGACATTTTCTAGCACTAGGAAGAGGTTTTAGACATCTCCCAGGACACTTCATTTGCCTACAAATTAAAATTTGATGGTCTTAAACATGGTTTAAAAGGCTATAAAGAGCAAACAAAACTCAAGTCTCCAATGCTTTGTTTCAGAACCTGTTCTGAACAGAACATTTTGTATGGAATATTTAAATCTATTAAGTGTTTCTGTGGCCAATTTGCTGATACCTGAAGTGAATATGATATTCATTACAAAGGTTTATTTGAGTTTTCTTGCCCAGAACACAGTTGAAACATTGGATTTTCCTTTGTAACCTTCACTACAGGCAACACATAGCTCAGTATAGCTAAGGCTGAGTAAAGTCACAGGGAAAGGTTTTATGATGTGAGCATAGGCAAAAGCCACGAGTTGTTCCTTCCCATGCTTGGGAAAGGTAATTATGGTATTTCAGAATATATATTGACAGATGGACAAAGGTATGCTTTTATATTAATCCACAAGTATAATTTAATACCCACCTCTGAGCAGAACCGCTCTGTGTATTCATTTGCATAATTGGAAGGGTCTTGACATATCTGGCTGCATTTTCACTTCCAGTAACGCTAATGTTGTTTTTCCCATGGTCTGATTAAACTTCACAAGCATCTTGTATCACAACCCTCCAATGCTCACACTGCTATCAGGATGGAGTTTTGATTTGTTCGAGGAACCTGGTGTTGCTGACCCTTAACAATATCATTTCAACTGCCTCACCTTGCTGATAAAGTAACTCCAGTGGTCATCTCCAAAGGATGGTATTATCTCTTGTGTCAGAAAGGACTTCAGCTACTGAAAAGTTTGTATGGGGAAGTTTTATTTTCTTGTCACATACAAAAAGGTGAACTGTTCTCACTTAGAAGAAAGCAATAAGGACAAACAGATGCTCAGCAAGAGCCCAATTAATTATCCATTTTATAATTTCAAGTTACCCCAAAGCATGTCTCTGGTTTTACTGATAGATGACTTACTTTTATGTTTAGCTCCTTCCTCACTCCATTGTTTCCATGGTAACACCTCTGAAACATTGCTTCTTTCTGAGGAGATGAAACGTAAAGTGGCTGGAATATCTGAGTGTTTAAATATTAAATGCAAACAACAGAAAAATGGTGGAGTGAGTCAGACATTACAGGCAGGTGACACCCACAATATCTGCTAGTAAATTGGACTATGGAGTAGTGCTACCTTTATTGTTCTCCTACTACAAGTTGAAAACAGCAGCCAGCTCTTAGGAATTGTCCTGAACCTGAGCTATCCTGATGCTGAGAGGCAGCTGAGCACACTTATGACCAAGCCTGGCTAAAAGATCCTGCTGCTAAACTCTGCAAGGAGTTAGGAACAGCAAAAAATTTAATTTACAGGAGCACTGTATTTATTATTTGCCAGTGATAAACATTTCTTGTTAAAATTGGCAATAACTGCAAATTTTCTCGGTATTTTGCTGTAAAATCTGTTCAGAAGCTAACACGGAAATAACTGTAAAAATTGTTCCTGCCAATGTTTGAAAATACACCAACATTTGCTTTGACCGTGTCTTTTCACTAATGGTAACAAACATCAGTTATCTGGCTTTGGAGGGGGCTGTGCTGCAGATGTGGCCATTTTTGTAAACTTAAAGGGAACTTCTATGGAGGATTCTTAATGTGCTGCAGCTACAGTGATGTCTCCTGCTACACCAACCCTTTTCAAATTCACAGTACAAGACTGGAGCTTCAAAGCAGACGTAGTGGTGCACATTTCCCCAGTCTAGTTTGTTTCACTCACCTTTCTGATCCACTTTGATTCAGGTTCCCTCTGCCTGCTCCCACTGACAACTGTGCCCAGCCCACTGGCTTAGAACCATCTCCTGTTCTTGAGTACCAAAGCTCTCCCTTTCTTCCCTTAAACGCTTTAGACAAAAATTTTTCTCCTTCCTGTTCTGAACTTGAATTTCATACCAATCTTCTCAATTCTCTCCTCTCTTGTCTGAACATAATGGGGAGCAAATTAACCCCCCTTTCTTATCTTTTCCACGAGAGACAGCATGAAACAACAATGAAATAAACGCCCTGAATTCCTCATACAAAACACTCCATTGAGCACTATTCCCACTCACTTGATTTCTCTGACTGGCATTCCCTCTAGACTATCATTTTACATGATTTTATACGCTGAATTTATTTTCCTAAGACAAGGTTGTTTTCTTCCTACTGCCTATAAAAGAACCTGATTTCTACTAACTTTACAGAAATAAATGGTAAGAATATTCTTCTCCTTCACTTTGACAGATACAATTCCTTTTAGCTTTAATATTAGAGTTTTTTAACAGAATAAACCTTTGTTTTTGAAAATCTGTGGTCATATGAGGAGGAAAATTCCCAGAACTACCCAAGCTCTGCTCACTAGCAGCATTAAAAAAAGATGCCAGCCAAAGTAGGAGGTGTAAATTTTCTTAGCATTTTTCACCATAATTTTATTTTAAAAGTTTTGATAGGCAGTCAAACAGCAATTTCAGTATAAAAATGGGTATTAAGTTTCAGAACAAGCCCACTCGACATTAGGGAGAATTGGTGTTGCCTTAGGAAAAGGGAATTAACGAGATGACCTTTCCAGGTTCCTTCAAGCATGTGTTCTACAAGTCACCGAATAAAGACAGTTCTTACCTTTCCAGTATCGCTGTTTCACGGACATCAGTTGTCAGGACACACGTGCCTGCACTCAGACAGCTTTTGGAGTTTCCAGCTGTTTTTTTCCATAGCCACTAAGGATGAGTACTTGCTCTTCTCATTCTAATCTAATGAGGGAAAGGAGCTGCCCTGTCACATCTCTCCCAGCTACCCCAACAGGAATTTCACTGGACCTCTTTGGCCTTTGGGCTTTCAATCACTGACACCACCTGAGGCTTTTTATTGGTGAGAGAATTCTCCAAATACACAGGATGCTTCCTCCTGTGTATTCATAAGATCACAGCAGCTTGTGGTTTGGACTAACAACACATAGCTGTTGAAAATTTTTCTCTCTGTAATGAATCAATTTTTACTTAGTTAATGATCCTTCTCATTCTGAGGGACTAGAAAAGTGTTTTGGAAAGAATTCCCAGTAGGTATGAAAGCTGTACAAAAGTGAGTTTCACTGAGGTGTGTGAAGATGTCTCCTCAGTAGCTGTTTTGAATTTCACTTATTTCAGACATATAAAACTTTCAAAAAAGAAAAAAAAGAGAGCATTTTATGGAGCTGAATTTAGTTTCTCTATCTGGGAGTGAAATGAGACTATGAAGAGCAAACAAATGTGTTGTATAGTGATGGAAAAAAGTGCTGTGATTAGCCCCAGTCCCTTGGGTTCAGCATGATGTCAGCTAACCTCATTCCTCACAGTTAAGGGTAAGCACAGTCAAACTTCCCCACTCCTCTGGGAACAGGGCTTAGAATCAATACTAAGCTTGAACCCATGTGTAGATTTGAAGAAGAGAAAAGACTTCTGTTTGCAGAGAGAGGAAGAAATGAAAAATTTGCACTGGGCCTAGAAAATCAAGAAGTGGGGAACAAAGTCGTGTAGCAAACAGAGGGAAAGCATAAGGGAAGCAGAGAAATAGGCAGAAGAGAAAGTGACTGTGAGAGCAGAGAGGAATAGAAAACCAGTGGCAAAATGAAAACATAGTAAAGTTAATTGACAGTGGAATTCACTGCAGACAGCAAACTTGAGAAACTGAGAAAGACAGTATGCGTGTGGGGAGCATGTGCTTTGTAACAGTCCCTGCAACTTAACCCCCATTTCAGTATGGCTTTATGCACGTGCATGAGTTCTTCAAATCTGACAAGGATTTAATCAGATGCCTATATCCCTGAGAAATCTAGAGGGCTTTAAACATAGATGCTGTGATGAATTTGGAGGGCTTAGATAATATTGATTTAAGGGTGCAAATACTGAGGTTTTTCTAACAAAATCCCTTTTTTAGCTAGATGTTGATTGAAACCTTATGAGCAGAAGGACACACTGAATACCACTGATATGCATAATGTCTCTCCTTCTGTCCTGCAAGAAGACATTTTGGTGGGCTTGGAGAAATGAAGAGAGCTGATGTACCTAAACTAAAATGTGTTAACAGCACATGTGGGAGATAAAGAGTCAACTGATCTTATTTTCTTGTACTTTAAAGATCACATCGATTGTATAGATCTGGTTGATACCATTTGCACTTACTGTATGGCAGGAAGATTATAAGCATCAGCTTGACCTCCTTCCTGTGCTTATGTGAAGTTGACCATGGCATGGATATGAAAAACTCCTGCTTGTAGCATCCCTGCATACTGTTAAACTTCCAAGTAGGGTCTTGGTGAGTGTGTGGGTCCTAGATAAGTGTTGAATGTGAGGTGTAACCACAGATGCTCATCAGAAATACAAAGTAGTATTACCCAAGATTATTAAAGAGAAAACAGCAGTAGGAAAACTGCATGACATAAAACACAAGGGAGGAGTTGGGTAAGTGAAAGGAAAATGTAGTTCCATGTTACAATGTGAGACTGACTTCTTCATAGCATTTAAATTTCAGCTCACAGTTCAGTTATTTGCAGCCTTGAAAGCAAAACAAAGGTCTGAGTTAAACTACAGAAATAACACTTTATTAAGGAATACTTCTGCCTCTGAAGCATGCTAAAGTACTATGTGATAACACAAGTGGCAACTGTCCACTAGAAGTAGGAGACAAAAATCTGAGAATGCATAGAAAGACATGGAAGATCTCAGCACATGGATGAGTCCTGAGTACTACAGCTGGAGCTTCTCTGTAATGCAGTGGTCCCAGTCCTGGGTTTACCCATCACAGAAGCTCTGGCTGAACCCACAGTGCTGATGCCAACAATGGATCTGCTTTCTATATTTCAAGTATGGTTCAGCAAAGCACTTTTCACCAGTGCTTAAAGAACCATCTGGATATATATATACACCTAAGGAGGTGGGGTGCCTGGAGTTACAGTTCAAAACTTAGATATTGATTTGCTTTCTCCAAGCTTATATTGTAAAGTCATATTTGTGTGCTCTCCTTTGCCAGGGACTTGGTCCTAAAAAAAACCCAGGATTGCTGTTTCCTTGACAGTCAGGTGATTATGGACAGTGCCAAGCTAAGGTTCTCTCCGTGCTTCCCTTATACGAACCACCTGGGCCAACTAGCAAAGGCAGGATCCCAGTCTCTCTTCTCAACAATGCCTTTCCTCTCAGTTAAATTTTTATGGCTTATGGGAGACTTTTGGGTCCTTTTTTAAGGAAACATTGTTGGCTTTTCTTTGATATTACCTCTTGACCTTGCAGATGGGAGAGAGGGGTCGATGCTGGGATGCCAGTTGTATCAGTCGGAAAAGGCTCCTAGGGCTGGTTGGGTACCTGTCACAATCACCTTCTAATCATCCAGAGCTTCCCAGCTCTTCTGTGCTGGAACAGTCTTCATGGCCAACTAACAGGGCCTCATCTTTCAGTAACCGTGCCATGCTGCTGCTTTTTCTGCTCCTTTTAGGGGGTGCCATAGAAAATTAATCCAAACATACTTCTCCTTCAACTCTCAGCAGCATCAATATTTTCTTCTCAGATGAGCTGCTTTCATGGATCTCCTGTGAGACACTTCCCTAATTCAAAGCTTTTTGGCTGTTCCTCAGTTCAAGATAACTAATTGTGCTTGAGATGAAAAACAAGCACATTTGGCAGTGCTAAATGAAACTAACATTAGTATGTGCTTCTAGTGAGACATTTTGGCGTGGGACATACACAAAAGTTAAATCATCACAATGATAAACACAGCAATAAGAAAGAAGATTTGTTTCTTGTGTTTGTCTTAAAGGCAAGTGCTATTTAATATTTTCTTCCTCTACACTTTGTTTTGACAATGTTTCTCAAATACCTTTAATTCTCAAAATGTAATTCTTTCAGCAATCCTAGACCTAGTCTGGAAAACATTTTGTTCTGATTATACTGGAAACAGAGCATCTGAAGTATCACCAAACCACTCACTGTGAAAGCATCACTCAGAAAACCATGTGTGTCTTGCTCTTTTTTTTTTTTTTGAGACTATTAATGGAAGGCTTCACTGAATTTATATACAGTTGTTCTTGCAGTAAGAGATAGCAATAATTTAAGATTTAAAAAATAAATGCAAATTTCTCTAATGTCACCCTATGCAGAAAATATTTGCTTCTTTTTTTGCTCCCCAACAATGTATCATTATACCCTCATACACAGCATGGATGTCTTAAATCAGATGAAAGTTCCAGTACTGGACATTGTTCCAGTAACAGCCTCCATATTAATGGCTCAAATGTACTCAAAGAGACCCTCCTGGTGAGAGGCAACTGGAGCTGAATTCTGCAGTGCACCTTTTCCCTCTGAGACATTCTACACAGTTACCTGACACATTTCTCAAAAAACCCTCAGCAAAATAAAAGTGCTTTGGAATTCTGTTCTGAAAGTTTAGTATTCAAGAACAACTTTGAGGCTGCCCTGTGATCACCAGACTGATTAAAAATGCTAATCAGAAGCTTGTATGATTAGGAGATTAGTACTGTCTGAACTTTGATCTGCCTTATTTGTGTACACAGGAAAGGGAGAGACACGTACGATCACATTGAGAACTGCTTTCATGGCAGCAGATTTCTCCTCTGTAAGGAATTCACAAAGGCACTCCTCACAGTTTTGGTCCTTGTTTCTTGTTTTCAGTGGTTCACAGGAAAGGCCACAGGATTTGTATAGTCACTAACTGTTAACTTTAAACCAGACAACTTTATAACAGCCAAGAAAAGGAAAAAGTTCTGTGTCAAAACAGGCAATATTGTAACTGCATTCCTGTTACTAACCATGTGCTTTGGTTTGATCCATGTGATGTTCATAGGATCTGACAGAATTAATGAAAATCCCTCACATGTGAAACTCAGGACTTCTAACAATGGTAAACAACACATTGACACAAATATGGAATATCTGTGAATGACAGCCTCAACTCCAGACACAAATTTAGCTCAGTTGTTGCAAATTTGACATTGCATGTCGTAATATCAGTACCTCTTCAGATCAGGGGTGCCATGGCTTTGGAAATATCTTCAGTGTAAAGAGTAAATAAGTAAATAAACACAGTAAACTTAAAAATCACAAGCAACTTTCATCAGTTGTGGGAAGAGACTCAACCATTAGAACAGCTTCTTTGAAGCCCTTATAAGTGAAGAATGGTCAGGCATTGGAACAAGCTGCCCTGGGAAGTGGTGGAATCACAAACCCTGGAAGTGTTCAAAAAATGTGTAGATGTGGTACTTGGGTACATGGTTTAGTGGTGAATGTGTCATTGCTGGGTTAGTGTTTAGAACTGATGATTTTACAGTCCTTTTACAATCTCAATGATTCTATTATTATAAGCAGATTATAAACTTATTTTACTGAAAACCAAACAAATCTCTGCAATCTCCTTCAGTGTCACCATCCTTCTATTGCTAGATAAAATCTTCATACAGAAAACTACAGTCTTGTCAGCACTGCAACTCTCATTAAACATGCACAAAGGGGATGGCAGACTAGTATTTGCCTTGCTACTTTGTGTGGATGGGGAGGCTTTAGTCCCAGAAAAGAGGTGATGGAAAGCCACGTGAAGAATTAGCTCCCATCTATTACAACAGCTGACAGGGTATAAAGTGGCATCTCTACTGACATGGCCAACCAATACCTTCAGTGGAGCTTAAAGATCTTCAATGAAAAAAACAAGTCCACTATAAAGGTGCTGATCTAAAGACCTTCTGTTGCCTTTATCCAGCTTCCATTGCCTCTGTGTCTAATTAGTCAGTAAATTCTTTCAGTTGGGGATAGCTTTCATTGTTCTGGGTTCAACTTTGAGATTTCCTGTCTGGCCATGGAGAGAAATCAAGAGACATAACCTGATTTGCAATCTTCTCTATTACCTTTTTGTGTAGTAGGCAAGAGCTCTCACAGTTACTGTTTCTCTCTCAGCAGCTATAAAGGGAATGCAAGAGAGAAGACTGGAGCATATCTCAGTGCCATTCTTCTGACATGTTTTCCTGCTTTAATGTAAATCAGAAAGTCAAAAGCCCACCAGAGCCTAGGTGCCCATGGAGCTTGGAGAGTTAAGGAACATAAGTTTCTGTAGCTACGTGCATGTAAAGCAGCAACAGTGCCAACACCACTGCTCCTCTTTGGCTCTCCAGCTTGAGTAATGCCTTTTGCACTTGAGACAATTGGATGTCTTCAGCATGAATCCAGAGCAATTTCACATGCAGTGTGTACCAGAGCATCCTGAGCACTGTGCCTCTGCATCTCACTATAGTGCATAGAATTCACAAGCAAAACCCGAAAACACATTTGAACAATGGGAAAACAATGGATAATTGGTGATATTTTATTTGTGATTATTTGTTTACGTGGTCTATTTGTATTATAATTATGAAACCATGACAAACAATGCCAGATATGTGTTGTCGTTTCTGAAGAATATAGACAATGATCCAGAGGGAACCACCTGAAAGGCCTTCTGTCGCAAACCAAATGCTGTATCAAAAGGAAGATCAGATGAGTTAATCCCATTTTGTCTACATGTGCTTCCTCATGTGTTTCTGGGAGGAATACAGAACCGATACGTGCGCTGTAGGAGGAAGTTCCCACAACTCGTTGGCTAACAGTAACCACTTAATTAATGTAAACATAAAATTTTAGTTTAAAAAAAAAATGAAATCGCGGTGGCACAGCCTAGAACTAATCACCATTTCACAAAATGGGTCATTAATTTGTCATCCTAAACATCCCGCGTTCGTCGCAGCGCAAACTGCGCGCAGAAGCTCCATTCTCCCCATGGAAGCCCATTTTGAAAGGCATCTCCTGAGACTGGTGGAAGAGCCCCGAGCCATCGGTGCTCCTCGCCAGCCGCGGGGCGCTGCTCGCGTTCCAGCGCGCTGCAGCCCATCGCCTGACCCGGCCCTGGCCCCGGCCCCGGCCCGCACCTCTGCACCGCGGCACCTACCGCTGCCCGCTCCCCTCCGCGCAGGGACGCCAAGCGCGACACCGAGAGCCGGGCATTCCTGCGCCGGGTAGGAGAAAGGATTAATTTCATCAGTTAATTCCGTCCCCCCGGCCCGGCGGTGGGGGAGGGAACATGCGCGTTGCTATGGGTGCCGGAGGAGCACCCAGAAAGTTGCGGGAGAGGGGCGGGGAGAAGGGGCCGAGCCGCCCGCCGGGGCTGAGAGCCCGCCCGGCACCGCGCTGAGAGCCCGCCGGCAGCTGCTGTCACCGCGGCGGCTGAGTCGCCCACCTGCCGCCTACGGCTGGCGGCGGGGGAGGGAGGGAGGGAGGAAAGGGATAAACTTCAAAGTTGCCGGGCGGGCAGGGAGCCGCATGGATGCGTCCGTGCCTCGGCGCTGACTCGCAGCCCGCGGCGCGCTGTGGGGCGGACACTGCCCGAGGAGCGCGGGGCGCCGCCGCGCCGCTTCCTCCGCCGCCGGCCATGGGGCGCGGGGCTCAGCCCGGGCCCTGAGCGCGACGCCTCCCCCCGCTCCGGGCTGCCAACGCCTCCCCGCCCGCCGCCACCTGCCTCTCCCTCCGCTGCGCCGCCGCCGACCTGAGGGCCTGGGTATCGGCTTCTCTTCGCGCTGCAGCCCGACCGAAATGGAGCCGTCCGCGGGAAGCCGCCGGGAGTGATCCCCGCTTTCCCACCGACCCGCTGGCCGTCCCCTCGGCGCCCGCGCTCGCTCCGATGGAGCTGGAGGAGACGCCGCTCGCCCCTCCGAAGACCATGCTGCTTATGCTGAGGAAAGTTCGCAAGAGGCGGGAGATGCTGCTGCAGCAGCTGGGCTTCATCTGCGCCATCCTCTTCTTCGCCTGGTGCATGTCCAGCCTGCTCTCCAGAGTGGGTGAGTGGCAGCGGCGGCGGGACCGGCGGACCCCGGCAGGCCGGGCGGGCGGCCGGAGCGGCCCGGGGGCTGCAGCCGCCCCGGGGCTGCCGGGCTTTGGCGGGGTCAAGCGACGCTGGCTGTTCCCGTTTGGGGTCTCCCTGTGGAAATGCCCCGGCGGCCGGGCGGAGCGGCTTCCTCGGGAGAAATCCCCGCGCCGGGCGGATGCGTGGCTGCAGCCCGGGGACAGGGGGAAGCTGCCCGGGGAGGGGGAGAAGCTGCCCGGGGAGAGGAGGAAGCTGCGCCGCTGGCGCCTGCTCGTCCGGGGGCTCCCCGGCGCCGAGCCCGCCGAGCCCCTCGGGTCGGGAGCCGACGGGGCATCACAGGGCAGCTCTGTGCCTGCGAACGGCCCTGAAGGAGTTTCCCCCCTGCTGTTACATCAGAGTGGAGTTCTCTCCAGCCGCCCGTGGTCCCCTCTGCAACTTCGGGCTGCCTTTCGTTTTGTCCTTAGGTTGTAAATCTCCATCAGCTATAGCTGCTTCTTTTCTCAATCTCACACGCACCCCCAACACTTCTCCCCCGTTACAATATAGATTTGACAGAAAATTCTGAATTTTAGGCTAGGAATGGTGCTAATCTTACATTTTATAGAGAGAGTATTATAACAGAGTCTTTTGCATCATTTGCATATGTGCTGTATTGGTAAACTGATGCATTTATAATTAACTATTTAATTCCTATTCGTTCCTCTGCCTGCTGGCATGGTTTGGGCTGTATGCAGCTTCAGGCCCTCATCCTGAAATATGCTTCACATCCCTCAAATACAAAAACTAAGGTTCCTGGGACAGCACTTGAGTCTCTCGGTAGGGCTGCCAACAGTCCTTGAAGATTTAGGAACAAAATTGACTAAGCCCATCACTAAGCATCTACATTTAATGAAATGCTGAAACTCAGATTTCAGCACAGTTAGGATGGGTCATCTGCTTAAATTAAAGCTGAAGTTCAAGTGTGTGCTTTAGGGAAGAAAAATCTGCTAGAACTTGTCATAGTTTGTAATGCTCTTGTGCTCAAATTATTGCCTGGCTTGTTTGAGCTGTATCTAGGATGGCAACAAGCCATCCATATAAGAATTCAGTGTCCTAGACCATATTAGCATATTGCTCATCTTAAAACTTTCAACTTGGAAACAAGTAATGGGGGTATGAATATGTTTGCATAGCTTGAGGGATTTTTTTTTGTTGCAGTTGCTGTTCTCCACAACTTTTTTAGCTTTTCATGAAAAATGTCATGACTAATGAAAGTTTTTAGTCTCCTGGGTTATCAACTAAATCCCTCATAACCTAATTTTTGATAGTATGCTGCATCAGGTAGGTTTTTTTTTCAGCTGGCTAATTTCCAGTACATATTATCCATAAACACTGACCATCTGTTGTCTACGTTTCTTATCATTGTGGCTCAGAATATTTTACTCTGGAAAAACTAACTTCTGAACAAGATTTCTTTTTTCCAGGAGTCACTAAGAAAACACAGGCATTACATGATGACAGTATGAACTCTAAAATTGGCCAAGGAAGAATTTTTGTTATTACAATGTGTTCATTTGAAATGGATAAGATTGAGGTGGAAGTGATTTAACTAAGGGGTTCTATTCTTTCTTTGATTATTATAATTTCATACGCCACATGATCTCTCAAGTGCTCCTGTAGTCTGTCTATTTAACAGGTTTTGTTGAGAATGCTTCTGGAGTATGCATTTTGGCAGAAGCTCCATTGACTTCTAAAAAAGTTTTGATTTTTTTAAGACTTAGGAGAATTCATTGTGATTTCTATTTTCTGTGACGGGTTATGAATGGTTTGATATTATTAAGCACACCCAAGACTGAAAAGTTCAGAATAAACTAAAATGTAACTGGAACATATCCATATGCATTTTTATTTTTTCATGAAAGCAGTAATATAATATGTGTAAGTACAGATGACTAAATGGAAGTGTGATTTTTGCTCATGTCAGCATAGCTGGGCTGGTTTCATCTATAGGAGCTGCAAGTGTTGACTTTCACAGGTACAGGCTTCAGCATTTGCTTGCTGCAGAATATTTTCCTGCTGTGGGTCACAGCCAAGTGTTCCGATAGCTCCGATAGCCAGAACATGCCAACATCTCGGATATGGTGCCTGGTTGCACCCTTTGGAGCTAGGAGCACCTAGCACATGTCTGTTGGCATGTGCTTCAGTCACACCTTCGATTTTGCCCTGTTTTCATTCTGATGGTCTGTCCATACTCCTTCTTAGTGAGCACGTGTAGTCCAGCTGGGATGATGCAGGAAAAAATTGGTGCTAATGGGCATAATGTATTTTATTTAATATAGGCCAAGAATCAGCTGTTGCAGACAGAAGCATATCAGGAATATGGAGGAATAGAAGGTTGATGGCATCACCTAATGGGACACATGAAGAGAAGAACTGTACAGATCCAGGTAAGATGGGAAAACTTTGTAATGTCCTATAAACTCTTGAGATGTATTGGGTAGTTTTGTCATGACCAAGCTGCAGTGATGTGTGACCATCAGTGTTAAACTTCAAAAACCCCAACAAACCAGGACTATTCTGTGTAGAAATAAGGTTTATTGTGTTACATAATGACATGATTGTATGTATCAAAGGCAAAAGGTAATGTTCAGATAAAGGCATGTTTAGGGTCATTGTGAGGCTAGTGCTGACAATTCAATTTCTGTAGCTTTGTTCCTGCGGTGATTATTCATTTCTGTCCAGCTGATATGTTTATATTGTACAAGTCACGATAGGTGCGTGCCTCTTAAAACTAGGGATAGCTAAATATGCAGTGTTTTAGATGACATCTGAGCTCAGTGATTTATGTTCATTACTGTTACACAGTTAATCATGGTTTGCTAGTTTAGTGATAAACTTTGTATTCAGAGTAGGAATTTATGTTGTGTGGAGGGGGTTGATGAGGTAAGTGATATAGAAACCCTGGAATCCATTTTACTTCAGGATGTCTATCTTGGCCAAGCAAAAAGAATTGATTGAGGGCAGGAATAGATGATGCATTTTAATATCAGTGTTAGTCCACAATGCTTTCATCTTCCCATCTGTCTTTCCAGTGTGTATTTCCTTTCTCTCTCCTTGCCTCTCTGTAGTTTATGGTGTGTGGGAGATGAGACATTTTGCCAATGACACTAGCCAAGTTAATTTAAAGTTCAGATTTATTTTTTTTTAATGTGACTCTTTGATAAACTCTGTGGTAGCAATGGAGTGCGTGCCTTCTCGCCAACAGTGTCAGCATGAGCTCTGGGATGCTGTCAGCCCCAGGAACTAGAAGAGTTTGGAGCAGTGTTCCTGCCCTCACTTACGTGTTTGTTGTGATACTGAGGTGCCAGTTCTATAGATTGAGGATCACTAGTGTGCTTACACACTCCTGAGAGAGGAATGGAAGAACATAGCTCAAAGTATGTGCATCCAAAAGTTGTAACTGTATCCTCTTGATGTCCAAGAGGTTCCCCGTGCTTTTGTTAAGAACTTTGTGGGTCAGTTTTCTGTGTTCTTTATCTGTAACATTATGATGCTCTTGATCTGTCTGTCAAAGTAGTTAACAAACAAGAAAGAATACAAAAAGGACCTTTTGGAAACACATAATGATTCTTGATTAATAATCAGAAAATACTAATCTTTCCCACTCCTCTTCCATTTTCCTCCATATATGTGGATGCATCAATGTGATCATGTCTGAGCACATACTTGCCAGCACACTTGGAGTCAAGGCAATGGAGGCCACAAAATTATAGAAGCTAGATCAGAAAGATACCTGTCAAAGTTCTGGTGGAGACTTCTATTTAGCGTGAATGAGAACTTTTTCACAATGATATGATAAAACGACCAAGGCAAAAACATGCTTGTATGTGAATTGGAATTTCAGAAGCAATACTGACTTCTGCACATGTTTAAAACAAATAGTCCAGCTTCCTCCATTCTTCTAAAGTCATAAGATTAGAATTTAAGAACAATTGGAATAGATAAATACAGCTGGGTAATTTTGATGTAATTTCTGAAATTCAGGTCTCTGAGGTGCACTTTTCTCCTTAACCACAAGAGATGGACACAAGGGAGGCCCAAATATGCCTCAGGATGCTGAAGTTTAAGAAAAATATCACAAAACTTGCATTAAATTAATAATTTCTAGTCACAGTAATGGTAGTAGCCTTTCTTTTAAAAAGTGTTTCTTCAGTTAGAACACAGATTTACAGATCAAATTTTTCACAGGATTGCAGTTGTCGCATTTTTAATCACTTCCTGTTATTCTGGAGTTATGCACTGCTTATCACTGTGTATCTTCTGCAGCTGAAGGGGGAATTGAGATGCTGTAGGAGTGACTAGATGTAAGCTGCAAATAAAGGGAACATCTGAACATAGCAGAAGTTGGTGTTTGTGGGGCAGGAGTAAGACCATAAGAGCCCATTATTGTTATTGCTTCTGTAGATTTCTTTGTTGGCTTTGTTTTTTGTTGTTTTGTTTTTCAGTGTATGGGATGTTGACTTGCTTTTTTTCTATTTATTTTTTTCATTCTTGTCTGGTAGCCAGGGATTGAGATTTGTCATGTAACGAGAAGGTAGCAATGATGGAACACCTATCAAATAGTAGCAAGTAATATAGCTCATGTCTGTGGGAATGTAGCTTGTGTAATCACATGACTACAGAGAGAGGAGTCCCAGGAAAGGTCAAGAGACTTGGCAGAGATTGCGCAGAAGATTGGTGAGAGTGTGGATTTTCAGCTGGAATATGAATACATGGTTCCCTGTAGGCTCCTTTATGAGATGTACTTACTCTCATCTATGTAATTTCTGTGTCTGCTCTAAGCATGAGGGGTTGTACAAATGCATGGCTGTGTGTATGATATACTGCAGTTTTCTTTTGTTATGTGGATGGTTTTATATGTATGTTTAGGACACAAGAATTTCATAGTACCTTGAGAAATGCAGGTTCTTGCTGAGAGCCTGTTAATCCCTTGTGTTATTGCTGTGCTCCCATTTCATTAGCATCCCACACAAGTCTTCAGCTTTACCTCCCTTTTTCCAAAGGCTTTCAATGAAGTTAATATATTTACCACTTCACTCAATTTTCCTACTTACATGTAAGTGAAAAAAATAAAAATCACAATTGTTAGAAATGGCAGCTGTAGAAGTTTATAAGACCATGAGATCCCTGCACTTCATGACACTGGCAAGAAAGGCTCACCCTTTCTAATATACCTTGGGATAAAAACTCCATAAGCTTCTAGAAGTAATGTTAGAAGCTTGTGACAGCTGCTATCTTCTAGAAGCTCACATAGCTCACTGTTTCAGATTAGTCTTATTTGCTGAAGTAGATAATTTTGTATTGTGTTCTTCTGGAAACAGTGATAATGTTTCTGGGGCATTTTATCAGATGAGGAAAAATGCTTAAGTCTCAGCAATGCTGCTTTAAAAAAGAACCAGGGGAATTTGAAAGAGAACAAGAAAATATATGTGTGTGTGTATGTAGCTGGAGAAGAAAAGTTGGAGTTTTTGTATCAGAGGAATGATCATCAGAAGAGGTGAATATCTTAAGAGGTGCTCTACATTTTTTCTGATAGTAATATTCTGCAGTCATGAAGGGTTATAGATTGTCTCTGTCCCTTAGCAGCAAGGGAACTGTAGGTCAGCTGCAGGAAGGAGGTAGAGCCTTGGGAGCACCAAGCCAGCCTTGATTCTAGTCTGGACTGAGACCAAATCCTCACTACAGTTAACGTGTTCTGTACCATTTTTCTATTAAAGATCATTCCTGGCTTTGAACTTCCCCATTGTTGAAAGCTTCTCTGCTTTGATAAGATATTGGTCTTTTTATTGTCCTGGAGGCTGGAGGGCTTATAGATTGCATGTAGAAGGTTCTGGACTTCAGAAATTTCATGAGAGCCTGGGATTTTTGAATTATGAATCTTATATTTATTTGGTATTCAGTAACTCTCTGGATGGCTTCCTTTTGGAAGGAAACCAAACTACCTTTTCTTCATGGCTCTGGGTAGATTTCTGTGGGAGGAGGAGTTGACCTGACCCTCACTTAAAGCAGAGAGATCAGAAAAGAGTAGTTGTCTCTAGCATCTTAACATACCTCATTAGTTTGCAACCGATTTTTTTGCTGTATCCAAGCTCTCACTTCCATCTGCCATCAGCTTGCTAGCTTGCAGTGCCATCTGCCCAGAAAGTCTGATTTGTAGCTTCTCTGCTCCAATGGCTTGCCTCTTGTTTCAAAATGTTCCTATGACTCCATGTCCTCCAGAACTCCAAGTAACGTTTCCAGGGCACGTACAAGGTGGGGTGACTGGGTGTCATGATGTTTCTTACCACGTGCCTCCACTGGGGCATGTCAGGCTGTTAAACAACTGATCCAGACTCTTTGCTGTTGTGAATATTTTCAAGTAATCCCTGTATATGGGTAGAATTTTTTTTTCCCTGTGAATTAGAAATGGCAATATATTTCCATTGTCTTCTGACACTAGTTAGGGAGCGGCCTTGAAACCAAAAGGCAGTGGGGTTTTCTTGCCTGTGGTTTGTCAACCATGGACAGTTCATCAGCTACACGGATTTTAAATATGTTCAAGTGTGTTCCTTCCATTGCTATTAGTGGGTAAAGATGAATTGTGGGCTGGGGAAAATGCAGGGTTAGCATTTCTTCCTGAGCCATTCTACATGTTTAGTTTAGCATTAAAAGGCACGTTGTAGCAATGCTTTGTGTAGCTGCAGCAAGAGAGAAAGAATCAGTCCTCTACAGTAAAGTGACAGTAGCATGTGTATAAATGAGTTCTGTGTCAGGATCAAAGTCATTAAGTCTGTGTATATTTTACACTGTTAGTTAAAACCTTGGGGACTCATGTAAGATGTCATGCATTGTAGAGAAACTATAGAAGTCTTAGACAGTTTGGTTAGCATACCATAGAGAGAACAAGAGCCTGGTATTTTTTTCTACAAAAATCAATGATGACTAGAGAAGACAGGACTGACTCTTCCAAGCAATTTTCTAAAGGCACAGAAAATGTTATTTCTTGTACACTTGTAGTAAAGACACTATAGGAACTATTGATTTCCATTAGTTGTATTTAACAAACACAGTGCTTATTTAAATGCACAATTCTTAATATGCTGGATTGATGTATCCTTTTTTTCCTTAATCCTTATTGACACCTTAATGTATAAGATCATAAACTTAGCCTAATAAAGGCTGGTGGAATATGTAATTTTGTGCTGATGTAAGTTTTCTTTAAATGATGTGGTAATATGTATTTCCTTTAAACAATGTGCTCATGATCTTCCTTAGATTAAACTTCCATTTTGTAGCAGGGATAAATGCCTCAGACCTCCACTTTTAAGGATGTGGTATTAATATTTTCACTGTAAACCTTAGTTTCATGAACAGCCTAAATTAGTAAGCTCAGCATGACCTGACTGTGGTCTTACTATGCATTCATACAATTCTTAGCACAGAATGACCATGGTCTCATTGAGATACTAGAGACAGTTATTGTGTTCTGTTATTTGCAAATATTCCCCACATGCATATTAGTCAGACTTCCTCTCTGCCTTAATGCATAGAATATGTGCAACTATTGTAGTATGATAGATTTATTGACATGTGCATAGTGCATGCATATGGATTTAAAATTTTTTGTTAGTCCAGTGTGTTATGCCCTCAAAGACCAGGAAAGCTATCAGCCATAAACATTCTATTTTCATGTTGGTCTAAAAGGAAATGAAAATGAAGAAAGGTTTAAGAAAAAAATTCTTAGTTGCTTTATGCATACAGTATTTGCATAACCTATCGGTTCAGTGTCCTGTGAATGTGTATTTAGTTATGCAGTTGAAAGACTTATTAATTAGCTGGCATGTAGCTTCTTTCTGTAGCTACTTGTCATATGCTGGTGGGGTTTTATTTGTTTTGGGTTTACTTTGGGTTATTCGCCCTCACCCAGTGATTCCAGACTCCCTCTTGTACCTGTAGATGCTGAGTAGTAAACTTTATTGATTGTGATCTCATTTGTATGGCTTCTGATTCTGGGGAAAATAGATGTGTGACAGTTTAAAACCACTTTTAGTGGGGTAGTTGATGGCAAATGACAAACATGTTATCACAGGTTTTTCTTATTTGACTGCCAAGTCTCCTAAATCAGAATTCACACCTAGGTTGAGATTAAACTTCTGACACCTTTGCATGGCTTTTGAGGGTGACTATTAAATGGTTATGCAGGTAGGTGTACTTGAAGTTAGTTGGGAAAAGTGGGGGGGGTATTCTTTGTGTTGGGTTTTTTTTGTTGGTTGGTTTGTTTGTTTATTGTTTTGTTTGTTTCTGGGGCTTTTTTGTGAACCAGTGCAAGAAATGTGCTTTGACTAAACATAGAATTTGAAAAATAATCATCCCCCTTTCTGAGCTGTTCATTTTCTAGCAGCGTATTAAAACTGGCATCCAAAATACTAGAACGAAATGACACAAACATCTCTCTGTGCTTTGACTCAACCTGCCAGCAGCATCCCCTGGAGAGCTGAGAACCGAAAATGAACTCCAGGGTAATTTATCCATTTTACCAGGTTTAGGTGTCAAGTTTGCTGGAAGCAGTTTAACACACAGTAAATTAAGGTCTGGCTAAAATGCCATGTAGAGGTGTAGTAAACAAAGGAAAATTAAATATATTAAATAGTATTTTCTTACATTATTGTATATTATTAAACCTAGTAAAATACTACTTAATATAATCTTTATTTCATATGACTCAGATTTATTTACAGTTGCCTTGGGTCCAGTTGAAGCACACTGTGGGTAAGGACTTTCACAAGCTAAGTCTTTGCTTTGGAACCAAAAAGCAGGCCTGAAACAAAAATCCAAATTTTTAAAATGTAGCCACTTCAGAACTAAATGTAATGTCTGTGGGCACAGGTTCATACTTGAAACAACCAGGTTGAATGCTCTAGAGTGCTAGACTGAGATCTCAAGTTTCCTGTATTAGCCCAGCTCTAGTATTCAGATATCTGATTTGCCTGTATTTCAAACCACATTACCTAAGCATTCCTCAGATGTTAATGTAGTAATAGTGCAACATTTCTTTTTCTGTAACTGCAGACAACTCAGGCAGAGAGCAGCTGTGTAAATCATTGCCCTGAGGTCAAAGAGGAAATATGTGACAGAATCAAATCCAGACACCTCGGTTTTGAGTTAGGCTCCTGGAAAAATGGTGTTTGGTCCTTCTGAAGTTCCATCCAGCCTGAGTTGTCCTATGATATGGTGTGGAAATCAAATGAATTACATTTCACTCAGGACATATTTGAAATCCCGAATTAGAGATTTCAAAATCAAAGTTAATAAGACTTGGACATGCAGCTCTCCATGGTATTGCTGACTGACTCACCTTTAGTGGGGGATAATGTGTGTGTATTTGGATATGTTCTTCTCTGGTATGACTGGGGAGTTAGACCATTTTGTAGATATGTGCTCCATTTTCGACTTAGAAAATGGTGCTGTTGATATAAAAGGTGTGTTTAAATGTACCTATCCTTGTCCATGGCAATTTTGATTTCTATGTCAGCTTGTACTGCAGCTGAGACTGAAAGCACTGCTGTCCTGCCTTGTATGACGTGCAGCTGCTCCCAGACCCGACTTTGCTGTTGTAGGAAGTGGCTTGAAAAGGCCTTGTAAATCAGCCTGTGAGCATTAATCCATACTGCAGGGGTTGGCCTGGCGCAGTCTTTATGAGATTCTGGGTTTTTTGATGGATGCTAAAACTCTGGATTCATTTCTGCATCTCTGTGCACTCGGTGTTTCATCAGTCTCACTTGGACCACCAGTGTCCAAGGAGGATTCAGACAAAACTCAACAAGTGCAGAACTGAGCTGCAGGGAAGTAGAGTGTGAAAAGCACCTGGAGATAGAAGATTGTCACCAGAAGCTTCAAGAGGGGTAGAGAAATTTGGGGGTTGTAACTGTGTGGTAGAAAGACTGAGATTATCCTGTCAGGCATCCTGGAGTTGGAGGATAGATGAAAGAGACAGGTGATTAAGGAAGACTGAATTTGGATGGTGAGCCACAGGAGAATCTTGGGAATTGCAAGGCAAAGAGGTAGGCCCTGGGAAGTAGTAAGCAGAGAAAGTGATAAAATAGAGTGAAAAATCAAAATGTAGAGAGAGGTTTGGTTTTGGTTGGGCAAGAAATTACAGTAAATTAGTTTTAAACTTTGTTCTGCAAATATTTCTGATTAGAACCTTTATAATTTTTTTTGTGAAGTTACAAAATTTTATTATATGTATTTAGTTTTGTATTTGTTATGCCAATGCCATTTTACAGTATAGATGTAAAATATAGCAGGCTGAAAATACTGTATGAACCTGCAGACAATTCAACTGGCATCAATTCTGTTCTACAGGGAGGCAAGACTTTCAGGCAGTAAAGAGTGGTGGTTTTCTTTATTCTTTGAAGTTGACAGACATTGAAGACATCCTAGTAGAAATTGTAATAGCCTTAGAAACTGAGTCAGATTAATTCCTGCTGGAACTCTGCTGGTAAATTGAAGTATAGCAGAGCAAACAATTCACATGGAATGCAAGTTACCATGTGTATGTTTTCAGCCAATTGTTTATTTTTTTTTTTCAACATGAGATTAAGGGTTTAATGTTAATAACAGTTGCTGCATTAACGATGCTGAGGGTGACATTATCTACCCATGGTGAGGAACAGTGGTAAATGTGCCTTCCTGCAAGCAAGAAGATGATAATTTAGACTTTGCCTGTTCAGTTTCATACATGCTTGTTGGAAAATTCTTGGAAATTGCCTAAACCTGATGAATTACTTTTCCCCTGCATATGATACATTCAGTTGTTTAGTGGGTTGAGGGAAATATAATTGAATCTATTGCTATTCAAAGGTATTTAAACCTTTTAATAGCAAGATGTAAGATATTCACAGATGGTGGGAAACACTTAAGCTTCTGGAATGAAATTTTTGAATGAAATTTATGTTTAGAAGTTTAAATTGACTGAAATGTGGAGAACAGATTTATTACTGACTCCCCCATTTACTGTGAATCAGCTTGTGCTTTGAGTTTTGTGAGCTCCTAGACCAAAACTGACTCTTTGAGAGAGGCAGTTGTTTGGAGCCTCAGGGAGCATATCTGTGCTCCCTTAACTCTACCATCAATACAGCCATGACAGTTTACAGCAGCTGAGGCTCTGCCCTACAGATTTAGTGTTGGATGTTGCAATGTTATTTCTGGTTTAGTTCTTTGATAAGAACTTTCTCCCCTTACTTTTCATGCCTTTGTAAAGGTTGCATTCTTTACTTGATTGTGTTATGTGTTTTTAAATCCTTTCATAGGATCTTTGACTGCTGTTGCCTAAAACTGTAAGGCTTTTTCTTACCTTCTGTAGCCTATTGCCAGTCTTGCTCTTCTCTGTTGCTGCTATCCTTTGTCTGCTTCCTTTACCTGCACTGACACTTTCAGATGTTTCCAATGTCCATTTACCTTTTCTTGTTATTTTTATGCAGACACTTCCAGAGCAAAAGGTGAAAGAAACTTATCTGGAATATTATCACTCTCTCCTTTCTTGAATCTCACTTCAGGAGCCATGAGTACTGTGGTGCTCTGAGAAACTGGCCAGCCAGGATTGGCTAGACAGAGAAGAAGTCAAAGCTAGCATATTAATTAGTCCTGTGTCAGTGATGTTTTGCTAGTTGAGGGTGGGAGATCCCTGTAGAGCTATAGTGTTGTCTGTCCTTGTTATGAGATGCAGTGGTCGTCCCTAAGAGTGCCTAATGAAAATGAACAAGGAAAAGAAGACTGAAAAGAGGTAAAGTGACTTACCCAAAGTCTGCAGAGAAGGTCAGTAGCTCCATTTCCCTCCCACATAATCATAAATTGTAGCCATATTAAGTTCATTGAGCCTGGAGCTCAATATCACCATCAGCTGATCACTCCTTCCTGATCAGCTCATGATTTGACTCTTTTATTGTGCTTATTAAAATGAAAGATGCAAATTTTCACAGTAAGTAAAGCATTAGAATTAGCATTACCAACTAGGTAAAACTGGCAGCTCAATGCTGCGCCACAGAGCACTTGTGATTTCTTCATGTTTTCCACATAGAGGGAGAAGAAGTCTTGGAATGTATAGATCTTTTTAGTTGCTCCATAGAAGAGGGTGAGTACATTCCTGGCTGACCTATCTTTGGGCCAACTGCTCTCCACAGAGAATGGAGATAAAAAATTGTGGCTAGGGAGGTTGCAGGTCTCTGTGGATGTTTCTACCACTGGGGAATGCTTTTTGGGACTGCTGTGTGAGAGGGACTGTGTAAAACACCAACATTTTGTTCCCTACCAGGAGTAAAATGAGGACCTCTTGCTGCTTGCAGGCTGAAAAAGGAAAGAAAATGGTCAGCAGTGTTTTCTCGTGCGTGAACAAACCTGTGCTTGTGCCTGACTCAAAGCTCTTTGAAATTTTTTTTTTCGTGGAGGGTGAGGGGAGGGTTTCTTTAGTCCAATTGACTTTTGAGTGCAGAATATGTACTTTAGATTTGAAGATAATCAGTTAATCAATTGTGTTTTTCAATACCTTATGTGTTTACTACTTTATAGTTATTTGGTTGTACAGGATTGTTTAGTAATAGCATGTGATGAGAGAGTTCTTACTTGGAAAGACTATCTGGGATCATCTCCAGAACTGCTTTAATCTGTGGATATTTAGGGCAACTAAGTTTAGTAAGTACTACTTAGGTAATTAAAGGTTGGAGCTGGGCTGCTTTCTCTGCAAGACAGCAGACTGGTAATGGGAAATTAGTCAACTTGGTTCACTGTTATCTTCTGAACACACCAAGCTTGGTCACCCAACTCAGTTTTATTTTTCTATTGTCTTAGGTGGGGATTGACAGGCAAAATAATATTGTATTTCATGTAGTCTAGGAGGTAGCAAAACCTCAAATTGCTTAGGTTGCTTACAGCTGGAAACAAGTCACAATACCCATTTTGCACTCTGGGCTCTAATTTTCTTTAAAGAAAAAAATGCAGACTGGCTAAAGAATGATTAAGTCTCTGCTAAATAACTACTTGTGAAATTCTTTTTATTCAGTTTCACCAGTTGCTCCTTAGATACAGGTACAAAACCAATTTGCACATGTAAGAAAGATGTTACATTGAAAAAGGATAGTTGACCATATTATGTAAGCTTTTCTGGTTCTTAAAAAGTACTATAGAAGTTTCTATATAAGCTCAGTGGCTTTTGAAATTTTTCAGATTTGGTGGAGTACATGAAATTATTTGCAGAATCTTTTGGTTTTGTTGAAGAATTTCAAAATTAGATGTTTTCTCCCTCATTCTACCTGTTGCTAGATTGAATACTACACAAATGCCACTAGCATTACTATTATTCTGGGATGAAATTACAGGTGGGATGGGAATAATGATGTGTGTACTTTATGCTTCTTACAAATAAAATGGTAATCTTCACAGCTCAAATTCTTCCCTTCCATTCAGTGACCAATTCCAAATATTTTGGTTGTGCTGCATTGCTGACTCCAGGCTGGACTGTGAATTGAGCCCTGCAGTACAGCTCTGAGGAACCTCTGAGGATACTTCCTGCCAGGGGCTCAGCTCTCTGGGTTAATTCCATCCTCCAAAGGGTTTTCAGCTGTGAGAGGCTGCACCTCTGATAACTTGTGGAAGAGATGAGAACCTCCTGTATCCAAAGTGTAGAGGGGAAATGGCTGTGTTGGACAATACTGGCTGTGTGCCTGTCTGTGCTCAGACTTGTGACATCTCACTGGGCTCAGACTGTAATAGGGTGCTATGTCCTGATTCTGGGGTGCCTACAGACATCACCCCAAACTGAGATCTTGAGCATTGTTATAAAAAACCAGATTATCATCTGTTTTGTATAGAAGACTAAGATCAGTCACTAAGTGTTTTTTTGTTTGCCTTAATTAGAGTTTTTTTTGCAACACAATCTTGCATCTCATTTTGTAAGTAATAGATATTTTGTAAATCTCTTGCTTTAATTACAATTTTATTACAGTAGCTGTAGAATCAGTAGGTCTGTGCATTGACATGAAATGTACAGAGCTGCATAACCTTATACACCAGTCTTTACTGTAAGAGATTGAGATCCAATGTTTCATTGTGTTACGGGGACCAGAAAATCCTCAATTCTAGCCGTGCCTGCAGATGTGAATTTCTGTGGAACTTTACCCTATATTCCTTCACTCCAGAAAAAATACTTTTTTTTTTTTATTCCCCAGGGAGCAAAAATATAATTCAACACTAGCAGGGAACCTTGACCTCTATTCCTTCTACAAATATTACCTATTTAGATTGGGCTCTGAACATGGAAAGCAGATGATCTTGGATTTCCCAATGGTAGATTTGCTACTACTTAGGTGCCACAACATAAATTCTGATTTAAAATAAGTGTAAATATGATGTAGCTTGTCAGTGAGGCACCTGTTTCTTGCCCTCAGATTATTCAGTTCATTGCTCTGATTATTTCTTTTTTTCCTCTGCAAAAATACCTTTCCTTCTTTTCTGTCTGTAAAATGGATCTTTTATATGAGAAAAGCAAAGGGCTTTCTCATATAAAAATTGCTTGTTTTAAAGTAATGTAATCAGATTAGGCATTTACAGGAGTAAAAAAATCAAAGTTACAGTCATTGTGCTCCCAAAGAATGCATTTATATTCTGCTAGTAAATGTTCTTCAGTATTAAGGAAACAATAGTAATCTTTCTCTTCTTTATGCAAATGGTGTAGCATACCCTCTGGTGTCTTGCTATTTTAGTTGCACAGTGACTTTATATGCTTAATCTTGAAGAGGCATTTGGATCGTATTATTTAACAGCCGTGGGTAAAAGCCTCTTGCAATTATGAGATTAACAAGAGTTACACTATGTTTTGATTCTTCCTGAAGATTGATACGTGAATACGTGTGTGCTTTGACTAGATACATCTTTGACTTAATTTTCTCTCTCTTTTGGTTTTTTCTCCCCTATTTTTCCTTCAGAGAAAAAATCTGTTATCTGAAGGATTTTCAAAGAATGTAAAAGGCTTAAATGCCATAGGTGTTCCTTCAGATGCTGCTGTGAGTGCCAGAGACCTTTACAGCTGCAAAGTAACAAAATCCAAGAATAGAAATTTGGAATTTGGCTTTACTAGCTGTTGAGCTATATAGTGTATGCTTTACGAGAGGATAATTTGGATAATCTGATTTTGTTTAAAACAAACTTGGGCAGGTAGTGTACTTTTTCTCCCTTTTGGAAAAACGTTCACTCTCCAATAAATGAAGTTACAAACACATAATTAAAGCTGTGAGAAAAATCCTAGTGTTGTAAGGTATTAATTGCTAGTAAGTTTATGCTAACTGTAAAATAGCTCTGGCTTCTTAGAACATCATGCATCACTGTATTTATTAGTTCTTAACTAAAATATTTAACTTGATAATGTTGAATAATTTCATGGGGGAAAGTATCTGCTAATTCAGAGGCTTGAAAATAGCACCAGGTTGGCTTTCATAAATCAGCACAAGCTCCTATTTCTTGATGTTGTGTAACAGCTGTGATGATGTGATGCTGCAATTTAAACTTCAGAAAAAGCTGATTAGTGTAAACCTCCCACATAGCGTTGAGGACAGGCTGGAGGCAGAGCTGAAGTGAAATGACCCATGCAAACGTGGTCATACTTCAATATTATGGGAACAGTCCAATCTTGCAAAGTTAATCTGAATGTATGTCTGGGCTCAGATGTTTGTATTTATTTACTTTAGATGTTTGGTTATGTTTTTGGTTCAGTTTATATTTTCTTGATCTACTTTTTGAAAACAAAAGCTGTGGAGTGGAGTGTTGGTGTTGAGGTACTGGCACACACAGAGCAGTAGCTGGAGGGACCACTTCTGCTTCAGGACAAAGCTGTCTGGAGCTGCAAGTTTGTTACAACACTCCATACTACAGTGCATTAATTTTGGTTTGAAGGGCAGATTTTTAAGTAAGGTGGATCTAATTCATGATTTCACTTGGCTCACTTGAGCCAATATTCAGATATAGTACAGCATTTATGCAGAACTTTAACGCTGAACTTGTAATTGACCTGAAGTTCTTGATCTTGTGAAGTGAGACCTTTCCAATGCCTTGAGTATCCATTGGGATCATTCATGTTTCAGACAAAACAGGGCCTTAGACTCAGGCAGAAATCAAGGGGTTTGGGTTTGTTGGGTTTTTTTCTTCTATAGAGGAATATTTTGGTGTGGTGCTCTACCTAAGCCGTTGTTCACGTCAGTAGGACCCCTACAAACACAGCAAATTCAGCACTGGGCTGCCTTATCCAGGTAAAAGTTAGGATCTTGCTATTATTGTCTGTGAATATTACCTGCACTCAGGTTCTCTGATTTTCACGAGGGATGATACGCTCTTAAGAGGCACTGCTACTCAAAATGGGGAATGGAGATTTTATATGTTTTTTGTCTATTTTATTTACATGGCCTGTACATCTAGCATGTGAGCTGACCATCTAATGACCTTTAAAAATGCAGCCTTTGGAGAGATGAAGAGGGATTTGTTAGTTGGCAGATTTGTGCTAGCAGGCTTCAGGTTATTTACAGAAGTCTGGAATTTTGTGCTCTTGGATTTAAAGAATACTGTGTAATTCAGATCAAAGGCAAAGTATTAAAATCTTAATTCCACTGGGAGAAATATCCTTTATTTTGGCATTCTCAGACATTATTCTCGATTCATGTTAGTAATGTGCCTTATAAAGAGAAAAAAATGAAAGTTTTCTCATAATTTTCTGTGAAATCATTTTTCTTTCACAGTAGGACTACATAGCAGTCTGTGAAGGTTATTCGGAATTTTAGATAGTGAAGCTGCTCTGGTATTAAGTCAGACAAAATCATAATTACTGTCAGGTGTTTATATTTTCTCCATTAATTATATAGAGAAAACATTGACATGCTCAATTTCATTGTTAAATACTGAAATATCCCTGTGTCATCAAACCTGTTAGTGTATAGATAAGGAGGAGGAAGGAAGAGAACCAAGGGAAAGGACATTTCAAAACGATTACAGTTGCTGTTCTAGAAGAGTGTTTAAATCTGTACAGATGGAAGATGCTAGATTTCATTTCTGTGGAATATTACAACCAACTTAAAATTCATGGGTTATACATCTGAAAAGATCACAGTGAAACTGATTTGTCTGGTGGAAAGCAAAGTAACCATTGCTAGAAGTGTTTCCCTCTCAGATGATGGAAACTGATCTTACTGTGCTGTCTAGTGCTCAGAAGTACCTTGAATCTTGTTTGTTAGATGACTTTGGGTGGTAAAACAGAAACTGTAAATCTCTGTGTTTGAGGCTGTTTGTTGTCCTTGGCCTGTGGAAAAGTGCCAGATGATGTTAGAAAGTGTTCTATGTGGTCTAAAAGCACTGTGTCATCCTTAAAGCTCAATTTCTTTACCTATTTCTTTGCATCCAAAGCTATTGAACAGATACTGGCAGTGTAATAAAGCAAAATGTTCTTGTAGTGTGAGTTGTACCCCTGTCCATAGAAATTGTATCCCTGACAGTGAAATAACTGGGTATATTACTGAAAACTAACAGATTCCATTCTCATAAAAGTAAGAAAAATTCCCTTGAACAGGAAAGGGAAATGGGATGTAGAGTGGGATTTTCAGGACCTCAATACTTAGGTAGAGACAGATTCTCTGTGAAGTCTTTGGAGTAAATGTGCTCAATTCTCTGGGTTTCAGCTGGAGTTAGAAGTCTTCGGCAATCTCACCAAGTGCATCCTTAGGTACCTGGATATCTTGGCACTTCAGCAGTAGGGGAAAAGTTAAATAAAACTTTCTGCCGTGTTTTAGAAGAACTGTGTTTTCTTTCTGAAATGATTTAGGCCTCCAAACCAGAATTATACCTGCAGTGTGTCCACTAAAGTTGGTGAGGAGTTTTGAACACAAAAGGAGCTTTTGGCAAGGGGATGAGTTGCCCTCACTACAGAATCTTTCACAGTAGACACAAGGAACAGATGAGGGACAGTAAAGCAGCAGAGAGCAAAAGTCTCTGACTGTCAGAGAAAACTCATGTTCAAAAGTTAGCAGTTCTTGTGGGGCAGGCTCGGAACTGTGGAGCAGTTTTGTCTTGCTAGCAACACTTTCTCACTCATTTTGGACAGACTTATTAGTAAATGTGCAAAGATGCAAAAGTGTTCTGCTGTATGAATCAACTTTAGGACTGTAGTTGACATAGTTACAGTCTGTATCTTTTGGATTTTTTTAGGAGAGGTGATACTTCCTTGAGTTAGTGACCAGTGAGGTGTGAGAGAACTAGTCTGGAAGCGGAAGGATTTAAATTTAACTTTTTTAATTAAAATAGCCATAGTGGCTTGTGCTGAATTCAGTCTTCCTGAGGTGTGAGGAGTGCTTTGAATACACCTAACTGATGTAGTCTCTCTGGAGGCTTTGGAAGGCTTCAGTGCTGTTTCACCTTGCTGCTGGAGTGTAGTGTTGCTCAGATGGAATGTAGTTGTCTCTTTCCCCATATGAAGGTAGCAGCTCTGTGCAGCTGAAAGTGCCTAGGGAACCTGCAAGATAAATAGGGAGGTGCTGTATTTGTGCTTCCTCCAGGGACAGGTATCTGCTAATGCAAACTTTCTGGATCATTTCTTTCTTTACTCATGTTCTGTATTAATCCTGGTTTAGCCCAAAATTTGGTCGTGCTCATCTAATTCTCTATGTTTCGGGCCTCATTTGTGGACTTTGACTAAAAGGCTCACAAATGCACAATGAAGTTTCATGCTTTAGGCATGAAAACTTCCTATAGTAATGGAAGCTGCAGAATACTACAACAGAAAGACAGTCATAACCACAGAAGGTTTGATACTAGGCAGTTATGTTATACCCAAGATACACTTAAATTGTTTGTCAAATAGAACATTGCATTTGATATAAGTCCTCCCTGAAAATACTTAATGACTAAATTACAGACCTTTCAAATCTTATGCTATAGTTATTTTAGCTGCAAATTTTAAATAATATGCCCGTGTTCAGAAATAGTGATGACAGTGTTGTTGAATTTTTTTCTTTACCTGTTAATATTTGGCTCTCTAGACAGTAGTGAACATTTCCCATTAAAAATTTGGTTCCATGTAGTGCATATTATGTTGGTTGTTTATGGTAAGAGTAGCTTGCAAGTGACATTAACTGTTTAAAATTGAGACTGATGGTCATGTAGACTACCATACTTATCCTCAGTGGAGACAAGCATCCCATAATTCTTGTACACTGATAGATGAATTTGGAGTCTTACTTTTCTGTTCTACAACAAGCATCCTTTGTGTGTTATGTGAATGAAATTCAATCCTCAGAGACACAGTTCTAAGTACATATTGGTAATGGCCGAGCTAAGATGGTAGAAAGAAATGTGACCAACTACTTTCTTAATTTGCTGTTGCATTGTATGCATTGTATTTGCATATTTTGTCCATGACTTTTCATTTTGCTTTGACTTATTTTTGTGAGTTGCTGTCTTCAAGAGACTCTTCTATGTTTTTAGAAGAATTTGTGTATATGTGACTTTGACATTTGTTGCTGCAGCAATCACTAGTCTGTCTCATAAGAGGAAGAGACAAGTGATGTGTCATATACCTGGATATTTCCTTTATTAATTTCTTATTGATTACATATACATATAGTAGAGGAAGGAAGTTTAGGAAGTAAGAATTTAGGATATTGTGCATACTGTCACCGTCTGCATATGGAAAATGTGATTTAAAAATGGCAGTTGATGCTTTCTGCCAGGATTTGGATCTCATATTGGACACTAGAAATATTTTAGGACTCTTGTTCTCTCCTTGCTCTTCCAGAGTGGCAATTCATCTTCTAAGCATTCTTAATATAGAGTGCTCCAAATCTGCTTTTCTCATCAAGCAGGCATTGCTTACTCCCTCCTCAAATGCCACTCATCACCAAATCTGTCATGCAGGTTCCTTTAGTCAGGCAGGTGGCTGCACCAGTGCTACTGCTCACTGCCCCAGGCTGCAGCTCAGTTCTCTTCACTGGTGATTGAAACGTGCACTGAAAGACTCAGTTCTTCAGAAGGCCAAGTCTACAGAAGCTGACTGTGCCTTAGACACTCTACTATCCATCATCCTACTGGTTATCCTATAACCAGTGTACCTTTGAGTGGTTATTTTAGTGATTTCTTGTTCTTCTGAGCATGCACACATGATCTGTCAATAGCAGCATTATGTATCTTATTCATACTATATGTTTTTGAATTATGTATTTAAATAGTTACCAGTCATATTTTCATTGTACATTACCACTAGCTCCTGTGTGGACTGCAAGCTTTCTGCATGCTTCATCACTTACTGGTTTCACTTGCAAAGTATTTTTCAGCTGAATAGGTAGTAATTAGATGTCATAATTTTTAGGCACACATAGTAATGCTTCTTCCATCCAAAGAATGTGAACTGTAATCAACTTGGGGCACTTACTTTAGTGTGGATCTATTTAACTAGAGTTGAGAGAGTGTTTTTATGGGAAATCTAAGGAAATTGGTCCATCACAAGAAATTGATGTGATGCCATTTGTGCCTCTCTCCTTCTACACTTACAGCTCCCCACTCATATTCAGTTATTTATCTTATCCCTTTTGGGGCAATGTCCCTCACCTCCCAGACCCATGTATCAATACTGGCATGGTTCTGTCTGTTCAGTAGAATGGATGTTCTGATGGAGTATATTTGACTAGAAAACAAATATTAATGTGGGTTTTTTTAACGTAAGTGTATGTGTTTGTTGAACATAAAAGCTGAAATACTTAGTTTCCTTTCTTTATAGTCCTAGCATGTTCTCTGTTCTTTCCTCTGTGATAAACAAGTCCATCTCCTCTCAGTCAGATGGGTGCACTGTAGCACAGGAAGGAGAAATTCATCTGAGCAGCCAAATTACTAAAAAGGAAGCATGCAGTACCTGAGTAGACACACTCAAGAGCAGTGCTTATAGCCATGTTCCTCTGCTATAGGAGAGCATTTCCATTATGTCCTCTTACCTTTGGAAAGCAACCCAGCCTGTCCTTTTCAGACACTCAGTGGTCAGCGTTACTGCCATGATTTTGGACACTTGTATGTAAATTGCATGCCTTGAAGCTCTTGTTAAATATGGATTTCTTAGGGAAAGAACTCAGTATTTTGAACTCTGAGAGACAAGATTGCAAGAGCAAGGCATATTGCTTCACCCCTACAAATCGATGGGCCCTGACAATGTCTGCCTGAGGATGTTAAGGGAATTAGCTGATGTCATTGTGAGGCCACTCTCCATAATCTTTGAGAAGTTGTGGAGATCAGGGGACATCCCAGAAAACTGGAAAAAGGCGAAGGTCATCCCCTATCTACAAGAAGGCCTTAAAAGAGGATCCAGGAAATTGTAGATACATCAGTCTTACTTCAGTTCTTGGGAAAATTGTGGAATGAATCCTCCTGGAGGCTGTCAAGTCAGATGAAGCACACAACTGGGAAAAGACAGCATGGATTCACCAAGGGCAAATTGTGCTTGACAAACTCTTATCATCTTCCATGACAAAGTAGTAACCTTGGCTGATGTGGGGCTCGTGGCAGGCATTATCTACCTGGATTTCTCCAAGGCTCTCACTGTGGTTTCTCACTGCCTCCCCCTAGAGAAGCTGGTGTGTTGGGCTCTAGAGAAGGGCTCCATGTGGTGGGTGGGGAACTGGCTGGCAGGCAGCAGCAGGGTTGGGATAAGTAGCTTCTTTTCAAACTAGCAGCCTGTCCCAAGTGAGGTCCCCCTGGGATACTGGGGACAACACTTTAGTATCTTCATAAGTGATCTGGAAGATGGGATCAAGTGCACCCTGGTGAAGATGGCTGATGATACCAACAGTGGGGAAGTGGGTACATGAGAAAGGAGAGCAACCCTGCAGGATGACTTGGATAGGCTGGAAGTGTGGGCTAATAAGAACCTTAGGAAGCACTACAAGGACAAGTGTTAGGTTTTTGCACCTGAGAAAACATCTTCCAGGAGTGCAGCACAGGTTGGGATGTAACCAACTGGCAAGTAGCTCTGTGGAATGGCACCTGGGGATCCTGGTGAACAAGATCTGTATGAGTGAACAGTGCACTGCTGTGGAAAAGTAAAGACAACAGGATGCTGGTTTTCATCAACAAGGGCATCAGCAACACAGCAACACAGATAAAGATGTCACTGTCCCACTCTACTCAGCAATTATCAGGTAACACCTGGAATAGTTTGTTCTGTTTTGATCTCAGCTATAAAAAATGCTGTGCACAGGCTGCAAAGGGTCGAGAAAAAGGCCACAGAGGTGATCCAGGGACTGGGAAGCTGGCCATATGAGAAAAGGAGCAGAGAACTCAGTTGGTTCAGCCTTGAGAAAAGAAGACTTAGGGAAGACCTTATCACCAGTATTTAAAGGGTGGCTGGAAAGATGATTCCAGGAGACTCACTTTTTACAAGGAGTCATGTGGAAAAGATGAGAGTAATGAGTAAAGGTTATCCCTGAGGAGATGCTAATTGGATGCAAGAGGAATATATTTCACATTGAGAACAATCAGCCACTGGAATCTTCCCAGGGAAGTGGTGAATTCCCAAATGTTGGACACTTAAGATTTGTCTGGACAGGATGATGGAATATCTTATTTGGACTGTGCTTTTGCCAAAAAAAGGTTGGACCAGGTGATCCTTCAGGTTCACTTCCAGCCAGGTTTCTATGATTCTGTGTTCTTCTGACATAATTGTCTAAAATCCCATAGGGCTGATTTGCCCAGTTGGGACATCCTGCAGTGTATGTCACATGCCTGCTATCACAAAAATGTCCATGTGTGGTGAGTGATCTAAGCAGGAGCAGAATATGGAGTTGTGTTTTGTCATGCGAACATTTTGTTAGTGTTGGCAGTGTTTGGATCTGCTAGTGGGTAATAGATATCATTCCATGTGGATACAAATAAAGCCTGTGTAGTACGCTGCATCCTACTCTGGTTTTGTTTATTCTAGATATTAAAGCAAAATTGCCCATAAGTAAAATGTTTAGAAGGTGGTATTTTTTCCACAAATATGTATTTTCCTGTCTTCATGTTCTACTAAGCAGGCAGGCTTAGTAACCATAAGTCCAACAGCACAAGCTTCCAAGTGATGAATTACTATTAGTGCATTTTTGCAATCTCATTAAATAATCTAAAAGAGCTTAATTATATAAATCTACATCTGTGGATGTTTCAATGAAATATTTCAAAATCATCTGCCAGCTTGATTTCATACAATAGATAATTAAATTATGGCCCTAATTCAGGAGAGCATTTAAGTATGTTGTTAACAGGGTCTGCTGAAGGTAGAAGATTGAAGTGCTCTAAACAGAGGCCTTGGATAAAATTTAGTTTATATTTGAACTGCTGGTACTGTGGGAGAGGGATGCTCTTTTCCAAACCAATGAAAGGTGAACCAGTACCCTTGAAAAGAAAGATGTTGTTTCTTCTTAAACAAGCAGTCTATCTTGTGAATATTAGATATTTCATGCATATATTGAATTATGCTTAAGATTAGCATAGAACAGTGCTTTTAATCTTAGGAGTGAACATCATGTCATCACTTCATTTCTTCTGAGTTTACAGCCAAAGCTGGATGTTTCTTCTTGCATGAACTATTGATTTCATTCCAGCTATTCCCCCAGGTCCCCTGGATAAGTCCTTCTACAGATCATGTAGCATCTGCAGAACTGGTCAGCAGAAAATAAATCAAACATTTGGAGCTTGCAGAAAGAAAAAAAAAGTTGGAAGAGTTTGTACCTTACCCTTTTTAGGGATCACCCCATCAGTATTTTTGTTTTTCTCAGTGATCTTTCTGTTAAGCAAAAGTATTAAATAAGTATTTGTCAGAAAATTGAGTAATCTGTGAACACATGCTAAAAGAGAAGAAATTGGGGAGTACATTTTGATCAAAACCCCATTGTAATTGTGACATTTTCCAAATGTCTCTTGAAACAGTGTACCTGCTGTACTGCAAGCAAGATAGTTATGCCTGCTGTTTGTTACTACTACAGATTATTAGATGTGCTGTCTTAGATTGTTAAAGCACTTAGGTGAAATTTTGTTCTCAACATAATATTTTCCAGCTTATAAAGGGGGTATTTTGATTCTGTTCATATTGTGCTTTCTGGTCATATATGCAGCAGAAGTGCTGGTAGTGAAAGCAAATGGAGTTCCCAATTACTGAAATGCACATTAATTGCGTACACGTGCATGGATGTCACACATCCATTACACAGTTACACCCCACACATGAGATATGACAGAACTGAATGAGAGAAGAAAATCCATCTAACCTCATAAAAGAACATACGGAGATCTATAGCAGAGCCTACTTTTATTTCTATAGCATTTGTGTGTGTATGGGTGAGTAAGGGCATTTATACAGCTTCCCATATGCCAGTACAGGCAATCTGTCAGAGCTTGGCCTCAGGCAAGAGTAGTGCACTTAGGCTGCTGCTTCTGGAGCATTGCAGTGTGGTAGGAATTGTCTGGAGGCAGCTGAAATCTTAAAGCTCCTTCTGCAAGATGCTGGCTCTAGTGATAGAGTCTGACTGAGGAAGTCCTAACCTTTGATCTCTTGTTTATGACTTGTTACTCCCATTTGCTTTTACCTTTGTTGAGCTGTAAGGCAGCTGAGGTAAAATTCTAGGTTAAGAGCTATCCTTATTTGAGGGTATCTCAAAATAGAGGTCATACACAGCTTGGATGGTAGGGAGAAAAAAGGAAAAAAATGGAATGACAGAGCACATACAAGACAGGAACTTCTTCCTTCAGCTTTGGCACCACCTGAAACTTGGTGGGGTTTTTTAATTGCGTGTGGATTTACATCAGTAGTGCAGCACCACCTAGGAAGGCTAATCTACTCTCCCTTCAGCCAGGGTTTGATGTGGATTTTTTTTTCATGCCTCACACCTTAGGACAATGGTGGTAGTGCTGTTGAGATTTTAAGATGAAACTCACTTTGTAACTAAGGAACATTACAGATTTATTTTGTTGTCTTGTTACTAGCTTTACCACTGTTGGCCATGCTGTGGCTCTCACTCTTTGGTTGTATGTAGTAATGGAGGTATGTCCACAAAATAAACATTTTGTTTAAAGAAACAGCTTAGTCTTTTTTGTTAGTAGAATGCTGGTACTGCAACAATAAGAAGTATCTGCTGGTCTACTTGATACATGTTCTCTCTGCAATTAGAAGTATTTTTAATCTCTAGAATAACATGGACTTCAGTGCTGCATATATGCTCAACTCTCTAAACTCTTTTAAATCTATGGGTATCTAGTTTAGATGTTCTGGTAGGTCTTCAAGTTTATATATTTCTCACTCTGGCCCATAAGTACTTCTCAGTGTGGTCTCTTTACAGTAGTGCCTATTTCTCACTGAACTCTCTGGAATGACTTAAAGAGAATTCCTGTACATCCAGCCATCTAGCTGAAGACTGGGAAGAGTGTTTGTGCATGAGGAATGAAGAGGAGGATCTCTACACCTCTACACCCTTTTAAGAGCATATACTAAAGGGCCTTCTCACAACATGTAAATGACATTTTTGCTTGTTTTGAAGTAGTGTTAATTCATGTTTTTTTCTAAAGTAATTTGTTACGGCTGTCATCCTTAGGGATCCCTCAGGTGTCTGTCATTGGTATTCTTTTTCCCCTTCACTGCTTCACTGCCATTTATGGCAGTGACTCTCATATCTTTCTTTTTGAGTTGCTTCTTGACTGTCATCAAAATGAAGCTGCTCCTAAGTTATCTCTTCTCCAACAGTGTTGGAAACTTTGCTTTTGCTCACTAAGGCTGTCACCTTTTGTGAGACATCAGGAGAGAGACAGCTTATTGCTTCACCTCACATGGCTTGCAGCCAAACACATCTTCTAAATTATTATTATTATTAGGTAACAATAAGAAGTGGGGCATGGGGAAGGTAAGCATGCCAGTAAGTGTGTTTGGAAGGCACATTTTTCAGTGAATCTGTGGTGGGTCTTCTGCCTCCCCACCCCCCAAGTCTTTCTTCACTCTCTTTTCATATCCCTACTAATGCAGATACAAGTAATGAGTTGCTGAATCTGACCATTTCCACGTTATTGCCAAATTTTTTCCTTTCTTTTGTTCCCAAGATTCATTCCTCTTCTACTCCTGGGCTTGTTAGCATTCATGCTTGCAACTTCAGCACGGTTCTCAGCACCTATTTTCAGACACAGAAAACAGCTAAAACATGTAAACACAGCAGTCACCTGTTACATGGGCATGTGTTTGATTCATATGAATACTAGTAATTGGACAGTAATTAGCTACTATTAGCTAATTCAGATTCATTTTTTTCTCTTGACATTGAAATCCTCACTCCTGAAATATTCTTGTTCTCAATATATAAAGTTTGTTAATGATGCACAATATAGCCTACATTTTCCTTATTAAAATTATTTATGTGTTTGATGGCAGAATTTGACATTTTATTAAAACTAGGATCTTTTAAAATGTGCCATTATCACACCAGCCTGAGATGACTCTGATTGTAGAAGTTTTTTGGATCCAGCTATTTTCTTTGTTTTCACAATATGGATTCAGTGCAGTATAAACTGTTTTGCAGTTGTGACACCTGAGTGGTGCATCTGGCATTCAGCATCTCAGACAGGGCTCACATGGCAGCAGCAGCAGCACTCCCTGTCAGGGGAAGCTGCAAGCCATGGACTCTTTCCAGTCCTAGTCACTGCACCCATTTCACTGTGGTTACTCTCCTTATCTGAACTGCAAATCAGAAGCAGTTGTCCAGCTGAGGATCTGAGGGTGTTCTGTAAAGATGTGTGGGATGCTGCTTTCACAGAACAGGTGTTTCTCTGTGTAGAGTGTATGGGCATATGAACCTGGCAATTTCCCTTCTGAAATAACAAAGAAGAATGCAGATAGAATTATCTGCTTCAAGTATATAAGACCTAGGTAATTGTTATCTTGCCTAAAAAACAAGTGAATTAATTTGCTGCATTTGGTAATTGCTTTATGTTTGTGCAGTGATGTTTAAGCATGGGTCTGGAACTAAATTATTCTAGTGTAATAAGATTTTATAGCACTAAAATGCAATCATTGTTTGTGTCTATAGCATGCAGATATACTACACTGGCCTCCAAGAGCAGGAATAGGACTTGCTTTTTACAATTATTTGTGTAGATAAGCTTGTATCTCCTTCTGTGACTCAGGAGCACAAGAACACCCATACCTGACCAAAATAGCTCAATATCTCTTTTTTTCTTTTTTCCAGAACTGAATGCCTGAATGAGCATATGCTTATAAGAAATTGGAAATAATTTATTTGATAAGTTGTTGAAAATCCTGTCATTTTATATATCATTATGTCTTAAGCAGCAATGATGCAGAACTATACCCTGGGATATGAGATCCTGACTTGATAGAAATGAGTATAACTGTCCTGAAGTCTTTGAAAAACTGGCTCTTTCATCTGGAAATTACCATGAAGTCTATGATAATTTCACAGTAAAAAGCAAATGAATGATTTAACAATGAGCATAATCCAGCTTCAGAATAGATTACTTAGCAATGTAATGTACTGTCTTTAAATCCCCAGTGGATTAATAAAAAAATGATTTTGTGGGGTTTCTTGGCATAGCCGATCCTGCTGTAGGCTAGATTGAAGATTAGGATACCTGATTAGAAAGGTCCTTTCTGGCTCCAAAATGTGCAGGTCTCTGAAAGTAATTGGTAAAGGGACCAAAAACAAAAAGCATTTGCTGTGATAGAAACTTACACTAGCATATCACCTCACTGATTTTTGCATGTGTTTGATAAGTTGATATAAAATACACTAAAAGTTGATATAAATACACTAAAACTAAATTTAAGATAACTGAGGAAATGGGCACTCTGTCTCTTCCTTTTTGAAGACTGTGAGTCTTCAGATTCTTGGACATGTGACTGCAGTTGAGATTATTAGTTTTTTTAAAAAAAGACTTCAGCCTTTCTGAAGCAGGACTGCCCACAAATGAAGCATGTAATTCTTATATGAAACTAAATGGATTACTTTCTCCTTTCTAACATGAAAAGTAGTGATGGCTAAGCTGGAAGACATTTTTCCAAGATCCCTGTGTGCTAAGAGTGACCAAGGTGTTTCATATAGATGACTTTAAATCAGCAGGCAAAACATTATATCACAGCAAGCTGAACACCTTCTGTGCAGTTCCCAAGAACCACGAAACTTCTATAAACCTATTTTGCACATACTTGATGTTTTTAGGTTAATGTTTGTATTCTATTGATAGATAAGGAGAATGGAGTTTGTAATTTTAACCACTTTTCAGGCAGTTTGTACTATTCTTGGTGAAAATGCATTCTTGAGTTATTTTTATGGTATTTTTGATTGATAAACTGTAAATTTAGATTTAGAAAATTTATACTGTGGTTGGGATAATGATATACATTGGTATAAGTCCAAAAGCACTTCATCTTTCATTTTCTCTTTTTTTTTTTTTTTGTTTGCTTTGTATAGCAAAAGAGAAATTAAAAATTTCCAAGGCAAATTGCATCTTACAGAGGGGGTGAAAGGTTCTTGTCAGCTTACTTTATCAAAAGCATAGATGTAATTGTTTTTTCAGTATACTGACAAGGATTTACAGATACTTTGCTCACTTCATTTTCTTGCAGAGGGAGTAGTTTCTTTGAAAATTATTTTCAAAATTGCTTGATATTCTTTTACTAATTTAATTGCTGGCTGTTGATGATGTTCTGGCAACACATACTTTCTACCTCAAAGAAAGGAAGAATAGACTGGCCCCAAGGGAAACTTTAATGAGTTATATAGATATAAAATTAGACATGAAGGGGGTAAGTAAACAGCAGAATGAATTCTGAATTGCCACTTGAGCATAGTGTGTATTTGTGACTAACATTCATGATTTTTCTTTCTTTGAAACACGCTCCTCTGTACTTCAGAAAAAGTACACCTTGGCAGGTGGTGTTTTTTGTGTAACAGATCTCCAAAATGTTCTAAAGAAAATTTACTGGTACCTTTAGACTGTTCCAGCTTGAGTGACAGTGTTTATGCTCAGTCTATTTTTAGGGGGTCATCTTATAGGACAGTGGGTGATGTATGTGCACAAGATTTTTGCATGCAGACTCAGAACCTATGGAAGGGATTTAACTTAAGCGACTTTTGAAGGCATTGCAATTACAAAAGAATCAATTTAAAAATTACCAAAAGTGTATGGCAGAATTTGAGAGGTAATTAGAAACTTAGCAAGCTTCTGGTTCTAAAGAAAGGCCTGTCTGCAAGTTGCTTGGTCTTCGTTCAAGCTTTTGACAATGACAGCAAGACTGTCGATAGTATTACTGTTGAGTGTTTTAGAAAGCAGCTGTGTCCATCCTGTCCATCCTTCAGTGTCAGTTTCTTTTGTTTGTATCTCTAGTGAGATATACCAGCTTATTCATGGAAGTTGTATTTGTTGTCAATAATGCTCTTCCCTTTGCAGAATGGAGGACAGAGGATTACTGTGTACAGGAGAATCAATTTTACAGAACATTTAGACACCAATATTTGGCAAGAATAAATAAGATTTGTGTTCTGTACTAAATTTTGGCACTTTTGTTTGACTAGACAGATGCCAGCTTGCTCTGTGCCTAGCCAGAGATGCATCTCCCTACCAGTAGCCTTGGACAAAAATAAACATAAGCACTCAAATATGTGCAGGACAAAGAGAATTGATGTAGCTGAGCACACCAACTCACTTCTCGTCTTTAACAAGAGACTTGTCTAGTTAAAGCTTTTGGGACAGGTTTTCTGCTAAGCTATAGCAGTTCACATTCTATTTAATTTCATGCACTTTGTCATTTATGACAACAGAAGACGTAAATAAGGCCTTTTGCTTTTTGGATTATGTGTGTCATACAGTAACTTTTCTTTTTTAGCAGAGAAAGCTAAGGGGAAATAGAATACTTTATAGAGCAATGCATTGGGTGCCTGTGTACCAAATACTTAAGACATTTTAGTGTGTTCCTGACCTTCTTTGCTAAGGTTGTCTATCCTAATTTGATAGAATAACTAAAGTATTAATTTATCTTTTATGACTTGCCAAGCAGCTAAGCATGTAAACAGGTAAGCACAATGCAATTAAGTGTGCTGTGTAATCCTCTGTGTAATCTCAGCAGAATGCCCTTCATCACCTGATAGAAAGATCTTCTCTCATAGGATTTGAGGGGTCATGCTGCTTTGTATCTTGATCTTTGCTAATCCACCTTACATTTTCACATTGAGATTTCACATTTTTCTGCTTGCAACACTTAATCAAGTTATATTTCTAAGAAGACAGTGGCATGTTGTCTTGCATGCTAGACATCACCATTAAGTGGGAAGTCATGGAGTTTATGAACAGCTTATTTGTTAATTAAAACTGAACTATCAGTCTTGTGACTGGAATTTTATTTGCTACTCTGCATGAAATACTGCTCAGAAATCTGATTAGATATGAATTATGTCTTCCAGAACAAGTGATAAACAGAATTAAAAGCACAAAATGTATGTTATAGTGACGTATTCTGTGCTGGTTGACACGTAAATTAAATGACCTGGTAGGTTTTGTCTGCTTAAAATCTGTATCCATGGCAATCCACACCAGGTGGTGCTGTAATACATAAGCTTTGCAGTTCTTATTCCTAGCGAGTTAATGCTTCCTTTGGAAGATAAACTGGATATTGGCACTTTATTTTTTATTCCAGTTTCTCTCAAAAGAGAATGGTAGAAGTAGTAAGGGAGGAATCTTGAACCTTGATTTTTGTATCAGAGATTCTGGTTCTTTATGTACAATACTGGGAGCTGAACTCTTAGACTGTCAGTATGGCAGCTTCTTAGCTGGAGATACTTATTCTGTTTTACATGACATTTTCAATTGTATTCTGAGATAATTGGCACGTTAGAATAGTTATTTGAAAACTTTCAAAGTATGGTCTTAATGGAATTTTTTGTTAGATCCACAGTGTTGTGTCCTGCATTATAGTGCACATGGAAATTAGGATTTTAGACGTTTTACCTCTAACATCATGGAATCTCAATTTCCCAGATGAAATTTAAAAAATCAAATAAGGGATTTGGATACAGAATTTGAATAAAGTCAAAATATGACTAAATCCTCCAGTTATCTTTGAAAACTTGCATCTTCATTCTTTTGCTACTAGGTTCTCCTCTTTTGTCCTGCAGTTTTTTAATAGCAAGAATCATGCTTGTGGCTTCCTAATTTTTTTTTTTTTTTTTTCATTGTAGGGGACAAAAGCTGTTCATCTCAGTTCTTCTGTATCCTATTGTGATGAGACTTAAGATTATTGTTTTGAGAATTTTTAAAAGGTGGAAGTAGGAGGTGAAGGGGGAATTATTAGATATATGGGGCAATATTGTAGTATAAAAGAGACCTGTATATTGAAAAGACTAGGAAGAATATATAGGAAAATGTTATATAGCCTTGCTCTGGCCAACAATCTGTTGAAATTAAAAGCCCTAAACCAACCCCCAAATACAGTCTCTTTATGCTTTCTTACAGCTGTGTTTCATAACCACTTTCAAATATGTAAAGTAAATTAAAAGCAACCTGAATGTTGTTCTCTGATGATTTTTTTCTTCTAGGGATCTATAAGTTTACAAGATGTCCAACAGGATACCTAGAGAGATATTTATTCCTGTGCCCTGCCCCGGCTTTCAACCCAAAGCACAGCCCCAGACTTTGGCTTAATATCATGCATTAATGTCTGTCCTTACTAGAGAAGCAAGTTTAACCATGTTTTAAGGTGGCTCCCAAGATTAGGCTCTAAAATAAAAAAATAGGAAAGTGATTGAGAAGAAAGACGGTCCTGCAAGGGCTGGAGAGACAGAAACGCTGTGGATTAGAAGTGCAAATAACAAAGGACTGAGAGCAAGTTTGGTGCAAAGAGAGTGGGAGGCTGAGGTAAGCAAGGGTGGCAAGATGGAAATGTGAAGCTGAGAGCTCAAGAATTGACAGCAAATGGTCAGGTTGGATAATTACCCAGAGAAAGGCATCTATAGTCATGATGCTCAGACTTCATCTGTGGCACCTGCATTTGAGTTAATTAGCCAGATAGATAAATCTTCCACACCTCCAGTCACAGAAATACAGGGCTGGAAGTCAAGTTTTGGGTCATCTAGACTTTGTTTTTTGGGACAGAAGTGGAACAAAGACTCATATAGGAGAATCAGATCTTAAAACACTCTCAGTACCTTCTGCAAAACAACCGCACACACCCCCCACCCTGAAGTTTTGTAATGGAGTTAAAACAGAGCTTAGTGGCTGTTTCATTGTAAATATAATTGCGAGATTTCTAATAATTAGAACTTTGGAAGTGGTATTTAAAAATGTTCACCCTACCTTTAATGATGTGTTCTTTCTTTCTCAAAGAAAGTCTTTAAAAATGATCACCCTACCTTTAATGATGTGTTCTTTCTTTCTCATTGTGATCTGGAGTTGATCAGGAGTATTTGTCATTCAGCACAGCACAGTCTTGTAGTGTTCTCTGGCACCCCCTTATTTTACTTCTTTATGTTTTAATAGAAGCTAGAATGCAAGTTATTTTGCACTCTGCAGTAGGGTTATATAATTTATATGGTTGAATGGGAGAGAGAAAGTATATTAATATATCAAGTAGGGGATTACTTGGATGTGGTAGCACAGGTGATTCAAACCTGAGCTAACATGCTGTTTTACTTGGCTATGCAATTCAGAGAAGCCCAGGTAGAAGAGTATGCTTCCCCTTCATCCAGCTCCATTTTTCACTTGGTGTAGTCAGTCTGCTTCAATCCACCTGATTAAAAGCAGTATTGTTTCTGCCTCTGCAATTCGGTGATTCTTTTTGCTGGTGAGAAGGCAGATGCTAATAGGATCAGATAGTCTTGAAATTGGTAGAGTGTAAACCTTTGAAGCATGAAATGTAACATTGTCTAATAATATTTTCTCTGAGATCACAGTGGCTATTTTGTGACTCTGCACAGCATATACTTACATTGGAGTGGGGTTTTTTCCCTTTCCTGAATTTTTGTTTAAGTGGAAAAATCTTGAGACTGTTACGTTTGGTACCACTGCAGTCTGAAATATTTTCATCCAAATCACCTAAATAATGCACACATATAAGTGTTATAGACACATTTAGCAAAACTAGAAAAACACAGCGAGCACATGTCTGTTTGATAGTGTTAACTGAGCTTTTACAAAAATTAAAGTTATAGCAAGCCCAACTAACAAATGTCTAAATTATCTAATCTCTTGCATGTCAGTAGATGTCTTGAAAGTGTATTCCTTACTCTTACTGACATGTTTAATAACAAGGAAGGTATTTTTGTAGCTCATCCTTTAATGTAGACACTATTATTTACCAAGTCTTCAGTTGTGAAATCTCTTTGCATCTCCGTCATCAAAAGTGACAAAATGGTGAGATGGTGAAATGGGTGACCTGAATGACCTGAATTGAAATGGTTTATTCAAACCATTCTTGACATTCAAAATATGTCAAGGTATTGCCTGAGTTGCGGACAGAATAGTAGCCTAACTGCTACAGTTTATTAATTAATACTGCTCAAAAGTCTAAAAGTAATTTAGATTTTGGCAGAGAAAAGATTCTAAAGTCTAAGGAAAAATGATGAGTTGGGCCAAAATGTGCAGTCATGTTTCATGGAAAAGCCACTTTGAAAATAAGTGGGCTTAAATACTGCTGGGTATAATTTACTGTGTTTTAGAAATCACTGTTAGAAATTATTGAAGTATTTTTGATCATCTGAGCTGAACTGCAAGTTTTACCTGACTGATAGTGTTCAATCAGACTCCTTACATGTTAGTTATTTTTGTGGGTTCTTTGATGGGAGTTACAGGGTTGGTGTTTTGGTTAAAATGTTTTTAATGTCTGTGGTTTCCATAGGTTCACTCCTAGTGAAATATGTGGAGTAATTGTGATTTCTTTGTGTGTCTTTAGCGAGATCACTGGGACAGTTCTTGATCTCTCTGTGTATTTCTGCTGATACTATTTTCACTCTGCTTACTCCTTTCATTTATCTTCTTTGGTGTCATGCTCTGTTGGATATCTTATGCTTTACTCATAGCTTCTTTTTATTTTTCTTTTGCCATAATTCATGTTTCTTCCTTCTGTTGCCTTCTTTATAACATCTTCATCTCTGCTAGTTTCAATCATCACTTCTTTGATGGTTAATTTCCAAGTGTGTGTATCTGTGCTTGATTCTCACACATTTTTCTGTTCTCAGATCTTTAGGCTTTTCTTCCTGGATGTCCTTGTGTCTCATTAGCACATCCCTGAATGTTTAGTCAAAAATGGCATTTTGCCTCTTAGTAATTATTCCTTACTGTGCATGTTTTGTGTAATTTTCCCACTCCTCATCTAGTTTTCTATACTTCTCTCTGTATGTTCTGCACTTGTTCCAGTCTTCTCTTTCTTTGTTCTTTGTGGGTTCATAAAAAGTCTTTGATTTCTTCTTCTTTGAAAGCCCTGGATGTACGTACAGACGGAAGAACGAGATGCTGGAGAGCAAGCGCTGTGGAAAGGGACCTGGGGGTTGATGGCAAGCTGGACATGAGTCAGGAGGGCCACCCGTGTCCTGGGGGGGATCAGGCCCAGCATCAGCAGCCAGGCGAGGGAGGGGATTGTCCTGCTCTGCTCTGCACTGGGGCAGCCTCACCTCCAGTGCTGGGGGCAGTTCTGGGTGCTGCAATATAAGAAAGACATTAAACTGTTAGAGAGTGTCCAAAGGAGGCCACAAGGATGGTGAAGGGCCTTGAGGGGAAGCCGTGTGAGGAGGGGCTGAGGTCACTTGGTCTGTTCAGCCTGGGGGAGACCGAGGGGAGACCCCACTGCAGTTAAAAGTTCCTGTGAGGGGAAAAGGAGGAGCAGACATTGATCTCCTCTATGTGGTGCCCAGTGACAGACAGGACTGAGGGAATGGCCTGAAGTTGTGTCAGGGGCAGTTTAGCTTGGATATCAGAGAAAGGGGGCACGGAACAGGCCCCCCAGGGCCGTGGTCACAGCACCAGCCTGACAGAGTTCAAGAAGAGTTTGGACAGCACTCTCAGGCACATGGTGTGACTCTTGAGTATGGTCCTGTGCAGGGCCAGGAGCTGGACTTGGTGATCCTTGTGGGTCTCTTCCAACTCAGAATATTCTGTGATTCTGTGGTTCTTACATGCTTTTTTTTTTTTTTTTTTTTTTTTTTTGTTAAAACCTTTTACTCTTACAGCAATTACTTTATCAATAAACTCTTAATCCTGTATAGTGTTCTCTGTGATTTGTTTTTGGTTTTATGACATTAACTATTGTGCTTTGTTATGTTGCTGTGTACATAAGTTTTACAAATAGTGTATTTGGAATAATGAATTTTAAGAATGCTGTGAAGATAATCCATTACTTCAGCTTTTCTTATCCATAATGATAAGATTACTTTTGTGTATACTGCTTAGCAGCTCTTCTTTGTTGGACTTGAATAGTGAGAAGTTCTTTGCAAAATAGGCCATTACTTTGATTATTTATGGATTAATATATACAGGGCTGTGATCTCACTTTCATGTCTCTAGCATGTCTGTATGGTAATGTTTAAAGGCTCACCTAAAGTGCAGCTGACATTGAAGCCAAATGCATATAAACCAACCTTTGGAATCTAGTCCAAACACTTCCCTCTTGTGTCCCTTAACCCAGAGCTATGCCAGTGGGGTGGTTTTTTGGGTTTGTTTTTTTTTGTTGGTTTGGGTTTTTTGTTTTTGTTTTTATTTTTGGTTTTATTTTTGGTTTGTTTTGGGGTTTTGTTGCTGGTTTTGTTTGGGTTATTTTGTTTGGGAAAATAAATGTATGATTGCGTATCAAATATGTGGAGAATTGTGACTTTGTAAAGACTGTGGGTTTTTTTGGCTTTTTTTTTTTCTGTAGGCATTAATATTGTTTTGTATCCTATATCTAGTTTTCCTACAGCACTCTTGCTCTCAATACCAGTGCTTTATTTGGAAGGCTGTTCAATGTTCTAATGCCTTTATGTGGCTGCATTTATTATTAGGGAAAGGTTCTATTCATCTTTTGATTGTTCATGTCAGTTATTCATGGTACAGTGTTCCCTCTTTACATGTTAATTTTAGTCAATTGTCACCTGCTTCTCAGCTTCTTCCAGCTGCCACTGACACCTCAGGCTGCTGGCACAGCTGTGCCACCCTCCTTTCCTTGGAAGCTGTGCCTTCTTCAGGCCTTCAACCAAATTTCTTCCTGCTCGATGAGGTGGCAGAGGAGCCCTGTGGACAGTACCCCATCATTCATCCTCAGCTGCAGCCTTTTCTGTCATTACTAACATTGGTGGCATTTGTAAATGTTTACAGTTATCACTGTCCGTGTCAGAATGTGCAATTTCCTTACATTTTTATCATTCACAGTCCAGTCTTAAGTGTGGTGTGTCACACCCAAAAACCACGGCAGGCCTCTTCCAGTGTGAAACACCACTTAACATCTGAGTCCTCTGATGGTCTCCTGTGTTCCAAATACTTCCACAAATGATGGAGCTTATTTCAGTCTGGCAATCATTTTCCTAAGTGCTGCAGCATCCCTTGAGTAGAAGGGGTTAGGCCTAGCTTGGGCTGCTGTCACTGTGTGTTACTGGGTGTGGCTGAAATTCTCTAACACTCAGGTGTTATCCCTGCTTCCTGAAGGGGACATGTTCCAGTTGCTTTCTATGAGACATCTGCCTTGGGTGGAGCATCACATTTTGTTAGTGACTGAGTAATTTGGAGCATTCCAGGGCTGCTACTGCTTCACCATGCAGGTAGCAGAGCACAGTGCCCATCATGCCTAGGTTAAAGGCTGGAATAAGGAGCCCAGACTGACACTGATGTCTCAGTGCTTTCCCCCCCTCAGTTGTGTAGGAAGCTTTACATTATGGCTTCAAACATGATGGCCTGTGTACTAGCTCAGCTTTATTCTACAGTCTGTGCTGGTGGTGTAGCTGCATCAACTGTTAATGGTGTGAATCCATTGGAAAAAGGGAACTGGTGCCATTGAGTATAGTGGCTAAATTGTCAACATATGGTTCTCAATATTTAGAATTTTTTTTTGCCTACCAGTGGTTTATATGTAATATATCATTGGTATAATATATAATTATTTCTCAGTGTAAATAGTGCTGTCATCTAACAGAATGTAGTTTTACTGTTTAGTTACAGCTAGAACTGTCTTAAGTGAAATAAGTGAAATAATCTGCAAAGGTAAATATGTGTTTTCACAGAAACTTTATCAGAGTAGTTAATAAGTGCCTGTCTCTAAAAAGAAGAAGTTTAATTCAAATGAGACCAATATTAATAGGAACTTCAGTAACTGGTGGGCTAGATTTATGCTGATAACCTTACTCAGATAGAGCACTCAGCCAATTACGGAATCTAAGTCCTTGATTTGTGCCATGTAGTTGTTATGATGCACCATAAAAACTTTTTCTTTTTTGAAATGTATAATCCAAACAGTTTTTCTACTTCAGGATTCTTTTGTCTAGTTCTAAAGTCAAACTTGAGAGCAACATCTTGCACTTACAATGTTTGCACTGTTTATGCCTCTGAACCTTTCTAATTAAAGCAAAATATGTGGGCTGGAATCTCAAACTGATGTAAATCAGCAGAGCTCCATTAACTTCTATAGAGCTATGCTTCTTAATTTCAATACTAGCTTTTCAGCAAAAATGTGGTTAAGAAATGAGAGTTAAAGGGAACCAAAATTGAAATGAGTTTTACTCTAATTTATGTCTGCAAAGTGCAAATATGTTAAAAAACCCACGTTGACCAAAAAAAAATCCATACAATTATTTTGCTCATTGAACCATTTAAGCTGTTGATTCATCTGCAGACACATTTCAAAGTCTCCCAACTGTTAAATTTAGGAAGAAAAAAACCAAACTGATAAAAACAAGCTGTTACTTGGTTAGCTGCCCAGTCTTGTATTAAACCACAATATATGCTTTCACTGCAAGAATGGGAAGAGTTTTTTTCTAGTGGATGGAAGAACTGCTGGAAATCAAACTGGTACATATCATTCCCACTGTGGCATTAATCACACCATGCAGTTGGGGAAATCATGTTCTATCATTCACCTTGTGTCTTCACTGCAAGATGAATTTGAATGATCTGTCTCAAATTAGTTTAACATCGATGAGAGAAACTGTGCTGGAAAATAACGCAAGGGCTTCACTCAGTGATTGAATGACTGCAGTGATTGTGTTAGTGGCTGATGAGAGGTGCTGAAGTAAGCAGTAACTAGTGCTTTCTGACAGACTAGCCAGCTGGAATCAAAGCACTGCCATGCTCAAGTTAAGGAGTTTAAAAGGCATAATCCATTATTAAGCAAGAATGGTTTATCACCTTACTGTTTCACAGACCAGGTGCAAGATTTTATGCCCAGTATTTTTTGTTTTTTAAGTAGCAGAAGAAGCATTTTCACAGAACAGAAGACTAGAAAAATGGTACTCATGTAGTAACATCCTTTGGTGTTTGCAAACCCTTGATTCCAGGTAAATTGAAATACACAAACAGGTCAGTCATCTTGCTGTCCTAAGTTAATAGATTTAGTATTCCAAAATGGGCATATAAAGAAGTTTTTAAATGTTAGGTCTGGCTCTCTGGGCAGATGAGATATAATTGATCAGATCAGCAGTCTAAAGTTCTGCTTGCCTTACATCAGGTGAAAGCAGATGAAGTTTGTGGTGAGGCTCTGCTGTCTTTAAGTACTCACTGTCCTAGTCCACATTTCTTCATTTTCTGGCCACTCTTTCAGCCAACTTCTGCTTCTGCAGCCATATTCTATCAGATTTCTTTTTATGACTGTTTTCTGGTGCACAGCAGAAATACAAGGAACCACCTTATTTCTGTATTATGGGTTTTTTTATCCTAACTGTTTGAGGAAAATCTAAATAAATACATATAGAGAGAATATGATCAGAATATATATATATATATATGTTCTGTGTATTTCTAATATATGTTAGGAAGGTGGGATTTCCTCTTCAATTCACCTAAACTAGTTCTAAAAGAGCAAAACTAGTTTCTGAACCATGTGATGTAATGAGATGAAGATGATACAAGCTTATTTTAGGACAGAAGAGTAGTGCAATGTTGTTCCTACATGAGCAGAAGTGAAAGCAGTCTGTATGTTTTGCAGCTGTATGTTTAGGTTCCTTGAATGGCACTGCAGAGCGTGATGTGGGTAACACAGGAGTCTTGCCTCATTTAGACCAGACTCAAAAACATCCTTTGAATGAGCAATTTCTACATGTATTTTGTGGGCACCGTCTTGATCTGATGTTTCTTAAGAAAATTTTGCATATTGTTTTTAGAGGTTTTTTTAATGTCATGTATATTGTTTCAGAAAGTGCTTTATAATATATGGCCTAAATATGTGCTACTGTTTGGTATTAGTTAAGTATGTAATTTTCCTATTGCTCCTCTTGTTGAGAATTTAGTGCATATACTTCACTGAGTTTTTTTTCTGCCTTCCTTAGCTTTCAGATGCTGATTCTTTTCCTACCATGTTCTGAGACTCCATAATTTCCTGGCTTTATTTTTGTAGTTACCTCAGTGGTATTTATAGACAGTGATTGTTTCCCATGGTGCCTTTCTGATAGTCCAGGTAGATGTACCTTTCTTGCTCCTCAAGGCTGGACAATATAATTTGGTGCCTGCTAAGCCTTTTGCAAGCATCCATCAGGTACAAATATATTTTGGATGTGTTGGTTTGGGATTTTCTGCAGAATGGTACCTCATAATCTGTATGCAGACTGAGTAGTAAATCAGTGCAGAATAAGGTGGAGAGAACTCATCAATCTGCTTGTCAGGCAGTGGCGTTTGCAAAGAAATTAAAACTGCTAGCACTGTTTAAATTGTATGCACTGCTGATGGCTGCTTGGGCACGAGAAGCACATGCACACAGTACATGCGCGCAGGATAGCGGCTGTGAGATGCCTGGTTTTACAAAGCAACACTCCAGACACGCAGCTGGAGAATTTGTGCAGAAATGGAGAAATACCTGAGTTCAAGGGAGCTATTTGTAGAACCAGCAGCAGTGAAGCAGGAGCTCCAGCTATGACCTATATATCCAGGCTTCCAGCTGGGCTTGTGCCATATGAGCTGAAGCTGGTGTGACAGTAGTTCCCCTGTTAGTGGTATCTGAGCTGGCTGGATTAAAGAGAGATGTGCATTGTGTTTAACTGTACTTTCTTCTACACTTAACTTCTAAGGTCTGAAAAAAGCCTGTACAGATTTTTCATGATTGGGCTGTGACATTACTAAACTGATGTACCCGTTTCCCCCTTACTTTCTTCCTTTTTCTCATTTTACTTCAGTGGCTTTTGGCCTTGTATTCCCCTTTGTGTAGTATTGCTCTAAGTAGAGTTTGTCTCTCCTTCTTTCTGTGAATTGGTATGAGCTTTATTGCAACATTTATTTACAGATACTAAATAGCCATGGAATAGAATTCTGTGTGATTGAGGATAGCGTGAGAAGGACTGTAATTTTGGATTGTGAAGTTATTGTAATATTTATCTTACAGTGGACTCTCCTGCTGTTTGCCTCTATACTACATCAAGATGAATTTTATTCTGGAATAATTACTATGCATTTAGGAGATAAATCAGTTTCCCTCCTTGAAATCTCCAGTGCTGCTTAGTAGGCAGTACTAGTATATGGAAGTCTCCAGATTTTCTAAGAAGCTGTTTTTTACTTACCAGATTTCATATCAAATATGAGGGTATTGAAGCATGTAGTAGAGGCTAGAAGTTAGAAGAAATTGTTCTTGAAGTACTGCATTACTGTTTACTGCTTCTTACTGAGTTTTTAGACTAATGAGCAAGTGCTCCAAGGGATGTTGTCTGGGGAGGACTGTGCAAATCTGCCATTTGAAAAATTATTTATGCAGTAAACAAATTGTGACATAGGAGCTGGAGGGTTGAGTCTTCGTTGCCTTGGATGGGATTTCCTTTGTGGAAAAGGTGAAGTAGATTGTTCGTCTGTGACATAAGAAATGTGCTGATGTCATTTTTTATTATTGAGCAGAAACTGCATACTGGAACTCTCATGTGTTTGTGACTTTGAGCTAAAACATATGAACTGAGAAGTAATGCTATTAATCCCATGTGCTCAAAAAGTGTAAACCTGGCCCCAGAAAAATGTGATGTTTGTTTAAAAGACAAACAACAAGTCTGGGTGTCTTTTTTGTTTGTCTTCTGGGTTTTGTAAATCTTTTAGGTTTTTGGGCTTGTTACCTCTTCTACAAACACAAAGGCTAGAGGCAGATTTTTTTGTTTTAAGTGAAAGCTGATGTTCTTACATAATTACATGATTTCATGACCATGGCTTCAGAAAAAGTTAAAAACCAAATATTATATGTTTTACAAAGAAATAATGAGACTTGGCTATACCACATAAGCGTGGCTCACATGGAAAAACTATTGTGCTTCTGATTTCCATATGAAAATTATTCTTTCAAAGCACCAAGGGGTACATGGAACCAAAAATTATACTGAATGCTTGACTTTAAAGCCTGACTTCATCCAGAGGTTTTTAACACTGTTGGAGGGGGTTTTTTTGAGAGCTTAAATGGTGCAACTTAAAATAATTTTCAAAAATTCAACTTCTTTCCAAAAGAAAAGCAAAATTTGGAGAAGTAACCAGCAGTTCACAGCTTGCAGCATCAACAACCTGATTTTTTTAAGAGCTGGATAGGCTGTCTGAATTCTATGAAAATGTTGGCTTGCCTGTACTGAACACTCTTGGATATTCTGGCCTCAGTAAGGTCACCAAAGAGGACTTAAGGCCTCTGCCTTATTGCAGCATCTTTGAATTTTACCAGTTCTCTCCTGGTTAAAGGAGTTTTTTGGATAAAGTACAGGAAAACTCACTGTTGGAAACAAACCTAAATTGGCAGGGATGGAATAAATGTTTGAGTTAGGTCTTTTTACAACTGCCTTCCATAATTCTTCTTTTATATCTAGAAAGAGAAGCTTCTAATTAAGAAAAGTTTAAACAATACCCATACCTGACTTCATTGTATGCCTTTCTCTGGTCTTAGTAGGCCTGACTTAAAGTCTGCTGTTGCTCTGCTATCTCATGCCCATTTGATTCTAAAAAGGCAATTTATTTAACTTAATCTTAGCCTGGTAGAATCTTAGCCATGTGTAGTTTTTGTGCTATTTCAACTTGAAGAATATCACCATTTTTCTAGATGGTTAAAATTCCTGCTTGGATGGGTATATTTTACGTATTAAATTTTGTTTCCTTTCCTATGCATTTGGGGGAAAAGAATGGTGTGTGCCAATACAGCTGCTTTTAAATGAGCCGTGCTGAAGCTTTTACTGAAGTAGAAGGGATTCAAAATCTTATTATTATGCATTCACTGTACTGAAGGCACAATAGCACAGTTTAATTTAAAGCGCACTTCTGTTCTGAATGATAGCTGCTGTGGCAGCTCTTGTGGTTGCTTAATTCTTCCTTCTCAGTGTTTTCTACATGTGATCTGTTCAGTTTTCAAGTAACCTGGTAGCTTTTCTGGCCACTAGCAGTTCAAACTTAATCTGTGGTCTGACTTGGATCCAGTCAATTTTGCCAGTGGTTTTGCCATTTGGATGTGGTTGTCTCTGCTACTAAGGGTGTACCTGGCAGGTAATAGACCATATTCTGTGTTATTTGAGTCTGTCTCCAACATGTGTAAGGAGGTAGCAATCACCCGATTTTACTCACTGAAGAAGGGCAGGTAGAAGGAACTTGGTTGTACAGAAAAGTACTTTTGTAGTCATTTTGCAAGCAGAGGTGTTCATGGAACAGGATCAGTGATCCTTTGTAAAGAAAGACATTATTTCCTGTCACTTCATTTATATCCGCTCTTAAATGTAATTGTCTTTCTTATTAGCTCTGCTGTGGTAGCCAGCTTTTACTTTTTGAAGGGCAGTTTTGATCCCATTGTTCATGTAGTATCAATGGAATAATATTGGAATGGACTAATAATGAGGTCTTCAGATGTTCAGAAGAGAAGATTTCTACCTTGGACCAAATTCACTTAACTGATCCCTCTTGCTTGCATATTCAAGCAGCACAAGGAAGATTTTCTCCCTGCTATGAAATTTTGTAGTGTGAGGAAATCTGCCAAGGGCAGCTTCTGTGGTGGTTGTTCCTTATATACTGCCTGCTGACAGAGTAATTTTGGGAACCAAGGAAGGGATAGTGGTCTGCTCTCTGCTGTTCATTAGGCATAATACAATAGTATATGTAAGAGCAGCTCCAGTGCATACTCGGTAAAAATATTTTTAAAAATATTTTAACTGTGGAGTTAATACCCACTATGTGTAAAAGTGTCCTTTTGTGCCAAATGGAGTGGGTCATTTCAAAAGAGGTCACTAGTCCACAGTGTCTTAAAATTACGTTATACTTTTCATAATCTTTTCAGTGAAGTGCTACAACTTATCTGGTTGATTTCAATGCCCATTGTTACAGAAATCAGATTGTCATTTTTCCCCTGGCAGTACAGTTTATGAATAGACCTGCAGTGAAATCCCCTTGAAGATGTTATTGACATGTCAGACAAAACAACCTCTTCTTGCTGTTATTGTAAGATGAATAAACTGAGTTTATAAGTGATTAGACTGAACAATTAGCATAAATACTTTCCATCCTTTAGTTCTGGAAGAGATTTTTGAGTCTGACTGGGAGTAAAATAATTCCAAACAAGACCTCTTTGAGCTTGAGCTGAGAATAACAAAACCTCGCAGTGAAATGTTTGATTCTCCACCTTGTTTGCAGCTGGAAGGCTTGCCTGTGAAAAACATAAGGAATGATTCTTTTCTGTAGGGCTGAAAAGTTGCCTGACCTTTTAATAACTGTCCTTTTTATGTGAGTCACAGTATTGATTGTTAATCCAGTCACTGTCCTTTTTCCAAAAGGTAGTGATCTTGCCAGGGACATCACTACTTATCTGTATTTAAAAGGGACACGGCCAAACTGAGTCCAAAACCCAGCACAGCCAAAGAGCTCTCACCTTCAAATGAAACAAGATGCTATAGACCATAGAAACTAGAGATTTTCAGGAAGCAAAAAAATGAGAGAAAGGTGGAGACGGAGTCTCAAGTTTATGAAGCTCAGAGTGGGAAATTCCATGTAGAGGCAAATTCCATGTAGAAGACACAATCATTTACAGGTAACTGATGTCTGTAGTTAATTCATAGGACAGTCAAGAGGTAGTACAATTTAAACTGTTCACATTATTCCATGGTGTTTATTCACTGCTGAGAACCAGAATTACTCCCCCAGAGCCTGGAAATGACATGTCATATCTGAAAAAGCTGCACCAGTGCTGGACCCTGGCAGTGTTTGAACTGCTTTGCCAGCTTTGGCTCAGAGTAGTGTAAACAGAGTATGAGTCAGTAAGTGGAAAAGGGGAGAAGGTGAAAAATTTCTTGGTACCCTGGTTTAGGAATCTGATGTGTGAAATAAAAGGGTTGGGGTCCATAGATGGCATTTTGAAGAATACACTCATGCTTAGTGGAAAACTGGTGTCCTAATAAGAGAAGATAGTGGAACAGTTCAGAAATTATGTGAATGGTCTGGAGGCAAGGGAGAAAAAAACAAGCAAAACATGATTCCAAACCTTGGGAAACTTTTAGAGTTGTTTTTTTGGTTTTTTTTTTTTTTTGAGTAACACAAAGGTTAATACATGCAACGCTGCTCTCTGGTATATGGATGCATCCTCGTATTGCAGTACTTGTGTATTCTTGTGTCCTCACTGAGTCCCCTAGATCAGGAACTGGAATCTCATCATGCCTTTTAATTTTTTGGCTAATAGATAATTCTTAATGTTTTTTCATTGTTTGACATTGACATAATGACTGAAAATACTTCTCTTTTTTTATAAAAGAGAGAAGAAACTCAGTGTAAGTCTAGGATTTAATAAGGTAGTCTACTTTTTATTGTGGCTAATCCAGTTTTGTATAGATACTTTCATAACTTCATGCTGATGGAAAGAGAATTTTCAAGGCTATTTCATAAATAATACCATTCTTTACAATCATATATGAAATGGATTTCATGGTTGAGAGTTGAGTTAGTTATTTGCTTCATAAGCTGCCATTTTTCCATTGCATATATGATCGCACTTGGGAGTCCTCTTTTGGTTGAGCAATGTAAATTGGATTAATATATCAGAGAGATAAAATTTGCTCATAATTCTACTGTTTATGAGGTGAGGGGTATGGAGGAGTATGCTTAGTGTGCCTCCTGCCAGATGGTACTTTGCCTGCAAATAGAAAGCTTGATCTTTGGCATCACACAGTTTTATATGGATGCACAAATGCCTTTTGAAGAAGTTGGGTGGTGTTTCAGATAATTTCATTGCACTTCATTTGGATTATTGTTATTGTTGCCTTATTGTTGCTCAGCTAATATAATCCATGAGGCAAGTTTATTAAAGAGTTATCTCTACAGAAGCATCCTTGCAGAATTTTTCAAATAAACATGTGCATTTCTATGACTGACCCATTCCTGATTTGCTGTAAGACCGCTGCCTAGGTTAGTATGCAGCAAAAAAAAAAGGGAAAATCCACAAGTCATCCTGCTGCAGAAAACTGTAAACAGCTGTCTAATGGGAATAGGAGCTTAAAGCTTGATAATTCCTACTTTTTCCAGAGGGCGTCTGACGCGATCAGTGAACTGTTCTTTATTTCTTCTGTGGTCCTTTTAAGATTTGTATGTTACCAGCTTTCATGTTTAAATGCGCTTGCTGAGTGTACTGTTTTTCTTCACCAACAATTTAGAGTTAAGGGCCTGTTAGCTTGTGAAAAGAAATATACCTTTAATGTACTATGGCATATTTATGATTTTCTAATGACTATTCAAATCCATTACATCTAATTTAGGAAGTATTACTAAAAAGAAGGACTTTCACATGACACATTTTATATTTGAGTAAACTAGTTTCACTGTGAAGGTAAGATCTTTGGGTTTGACTTTGTTTCTGGTATTAATACTACATTGCATCACTAAAGTCAATAGCTTCCTACGAGCAAAAGCTACTTACTATTCTTTTCTCAAGTACACAATTACTGTCACAATATTTGCAGTGCACAGATTGTGCAAGAAGATTGGCTGGGTGTATTATGTTGTTCCCTGAGACTACCTACATGTACTGAGGTCATTGTTGTCCTTCTGAGACTGTACCACTTCAGCCCCTGAAGTAATAGGTGAAACATGACAGGGGTCTGACCCTTTTGACATTCATAAAGAGAATATGGGAGGATGCTTTCAAAGTTGCTAACTATCTTTCTGTAAAAATCTTCCCAGTGCACTGATTTTCAAGACCTGTGTGGGCTAAAGTCACAAATGTTCTAAAAGCAAGAGTAGTTCTAAGACATACTTTATTCATTGCAACTCAGCTGATATAGGACCCTTGCATTCAGGGAGATGTTGGAAGAAATGATGATTTTCTGGCTTTCAATCAAATCTTGCAGCAGATGAGTACAGAATTCTAAAGTAGTACTACTTGCAGTACCATGAAGTCTGTGTCAAGTTCAACTCCTGTCACACAAACTGTTGACATCTGGTTGCTGACACCAGGTAATGATGCTTGCATTTGTTTGACAGGTACAAAGAAGTTCACTTCTGCACACAGTGATGAGTTTGTTCACTGTCACTGAGGCACAAGTACATGTGTAGGGACACAACACCAAGCTTTGGGAAAATGAGGATCTGGAATGTGGGAAGGGAATTGCACACAAGCAGAAATATACTTCAGTGCAGAGGTGCCTAAAGCTGTTTGCAGTGCTTAAACAAATGACAAAACTTTAAGTATTCAAGCTGGCTTGCGAATATGATTATTGAAGGGGTAAAAGTGGAAGTATGTAATTCTGTCTTCTGTCTATCCTTCAGCCCCTTACACATCTGTTCTGGGTGAGTCTGATGATCAGCAGTCCCTGAGTGCCAGGGTGAAAGGGTAGGCATTGTAATCTGTGGCTATAACGGGGCCTGAAGGGACAGAGGAGCAAGATGTAAGCGTTAAAATGGGCATTGAGCTTTTGTGTACACCACGTGTAACCCCCTTCCTGCAAAGGCAGAGCTGATTTGACACAGCCTTCAAAAATCTACAGATTCATTTTCCCTGTCAGGAGAAACCTTAAGAGATATAGCAGGCTTGAACACTGAGCAGGTGTTAAGACTTGGCATGTTTGTTGTGAGTAAATCAACTGCTAATAAGGTGAAGAAATCACATGTCAAGGCAGGTTATAAAACCACAGATCCACGTGGTTGTTGAGATGGTTGTCAGGCTTAGGGGATTCTGAAACTTCACTCCATTGGCAGCCTGCCTGTCAGAGTATGGGTAGGGCATGTGGGAACAATGCTCTCAGGGTACCCAGAATTAATCTGCTAACAGCCTACGTCAGGGCAGGTGTCACCAGCATGCCGGGGTTGCCCCAGCTGCTTCGTGCCAGCTCTTTGCTCCGGAGCCAAGCAGGCAGCTTATGCTGTGCAGCTGCTCTTGTGTTCTGTTCTGAGCCGTGCTCTTTGCATGCCTTGTATAGCTCTTTAGCCACAGACAGCTCAGCCAGAGCTTTTTATCAAAGGTGAATCATGCTTTCTGTCATGCCATAATCAAGGATTTTTTTATGTCCATGACTCAGAGAAAAAGGCGGTGGCGTCCCCTCCAAGTCGTAACTGGATTAGGTGCGTTTGTTTCCCCACTCATTTAAGGATTGGAGAGAGGGAACAAGCTACAGATTGATGGCAATTTCAATATAGACTTGGCTTTCTTGGTGTCCTCCCTTCCTCCTGAGATCTGTGCTGGATAAGATGAGCTGCAGGACCCATGAGTTTGCAACAGTACCAGCAGGATAAATATTTCTGAATTTCTATCTGGTTTTAAAATTATGGGTGTATGTTGCCCTCCTTTTTTTTTTGGCAAAGGTTAGCCCCATTAGATGTACTGCTCTTAATTTCATCTCCTTCTCCCATCTGTTCTGTCTCTTTTCAGTAGAAACCAAGGAGATGTAGCTCCCACTCAGGCAGACAGATAACTCATCTCCCATACATGAGAAAATATCTCTTCGTGAAGCTGAGCAGTGCCTTGCTGTGCACACGCATCAGATTGTACCGCGAGGGCAGACTGCTCTCTCAAACTCTGATAATGTCATATTCCCTCTGTCAGCTTATACAGATGAGGGAATGCCACTGCCCCCTTTAGTTAAGTGTTGTGAATTCCCAGGCCTAAAATAGGACCCAAGGGAATCCAAACAGCTTTTTCCTGAGAAACCAGGTTATCACAGCAGTAGGTAAGAAAAACAAATAGTTTAAAATACTAAAGCCATGATACAGCTAGTAAATAAAGAACAGTGCATGTAGATAAGGTATACAGAATTTATAGATGATTGTTAGACCAAACCTGTGATTATTTGGATAGTAAAGCCATGAAGACAGCAAATGTTTATACAGTAAAACTCTATACTGTACCTTGGAACTCACTGGTAGGTGTCCACTTCATTAAGGAAGAAATCTTGCCTACCAAGCTCCAGAGCTTTGTTTAATTTCCTTGACTTTTATAGGAGATTTTGAATTGTCTCATTGTGAGAACTCATGCACACCATGAGTTCTTCGTAGAGAGGAGCAATATCTTTGAGAAAAGCTGTCTTTGTGTTAGTTCGTGTAATATTACCTCTGTGAGACAAGCAGGTGTTTATTACAAGTAGTTATTTATTACTAATGCTGTTATCACCAGATTATACTGTTATCACTGTCTATGAAGCAAGGCAGTTTGTAGTGAAGCTGCTTTGCTTTTGTTTTGTGATTGGATGCCTACACTCGTTTTTATTTTCTGGCTCTTACCTGTGATGTCCTCAGGACTTCTGATTCCCTATTTGGTATTAACTTCACAGAAGTAAAGTCACCTTAGAAAGATTAGGAAAATGGTGATTTGTATTCATGCTTCTCAAAACTTTGATTTATACTAACTTATCCATTTTAACATTGCACTGTGAAACATTATACAGTCATCTGAATGAGATTACCAAGTAGGTAATAGCTTCCCAGATGACACATCAGTTTGCCAAGATAGGGAACAGGGATATATTCCTTCTGCCATGTGGTGGCAGTAAGGGGATGGCACTTCTGGCACAAATACCTGTGATGAGAGCTGCACTCCTTTGCATCCAATTATGTGAAAAGATCTGCCTCATGTGCAGGGTGCTGTTATCATTGCTAGAGACTCAGGCCAAGGCTCTGTTCTTTGCTGTCCTATATGTGTTCTCACAGCCACAGCTTGAATGGAGGACACAGAGGACAAAATGGGGGTTGCAGTGTAAACAGTGTGTGTGTCCTGAATACATCCGTGTGGGCATGGTATTTCAACCAGTGATGTAAGAACAACCATATTGTGTAAGCAGCTGTAGATCTGGGTCTTGTCTCCCACTTCCCTTCCATTAAGGAAGTTTCCTTAATGCATTTTTAGTTACTAATCACTTCAGATAATATTAGTTTTTAATAGGCAGAATTTATTAAAAAACACATGCATTGTGTGCTTACTAATTTTTTACCATACATTATTTCATGTGGTAGGGAATAACTTCTCTGAAAAATTTTGCTTTTGTCAGCTAATGTAACTGACAATAAGTTCTAAAAGTTGATAGTATTTCAATATTATTCCAGAAGGTATTCTACTCTCATGAAGGGAATGGTATTTTATTATAGTAGATATTGCTATATTACTATATATAGCAGTGTATTACTACAAGGAACCTACTTGGCTGTTACATGCATATATGCTTCTGTTGGCAGTTGAAAATGTTTATACAACATATAAAATAGATTAAAGCATTGCAGATTCCTGCATCTTGACCTGTAGTTGTGAAATATCCTGTACTGTGTTCCTGTAAGAGTGTCAACTGTGATTACACAGTGTCTCAAAACTACAGAGCACTAAAGAAATTCTGAAATGGCAAGCTGTAATATAATACATCAGAAGAGGCACTTATGTTTGGTCATATGTTTCTGCAGATGCTTCCCTATTTTTCATTCTTCTGCTTATACATGCTGTGTACATTTTTTTTTTAAAGTATGTTTTTCTTTCAGCCATTAATGAGTTTCCTGAAGATATATTTACAAATAAAGAACGACAGCAAGGAGGAATTCTGCTTCATATCATTGCTGTAAGTTTTTCTGTACTGTGCTTTATTTTTGTTTTCCTTTTATGTTACTAATTCTATTTTTATTTTTAATAAGCTATTAATTATCATAGTGACCTTACTAAGTAGAGTTCTGTATATATCAACAAGTTTTTAATACTTTGATTTGAGTATTTCTAATATGAGTACAGTTCCTTAAAAGGTAACAGCTTGGGGACATGGTACAGTAGTGGACTTGGTATTGTTGGATTAACAGTTGAACTTGATGATCTTAAGGGTCTTTTCCAACCTAAATGATTCTGTGACTCCGTGATTTAAGAAAAGGATGCAGGTCTGAAATTGCAGAACCTATTCATTCATCCTCTTGGAGATAAAATCCTGGCAGAATGGATCACATGACTTTTATTTCATGTTTTATAGTCAGAGTTTGGGATTCCTTCATTGATGACATCGAGCATGATGTGGAAGTTTCTTGAGTCTCTTTTCTTTTCTTTTGTGCCTCTATGCAATAGATGCAATTATAATTTAAAAAACCCCAAACCAACCCTGAAGAAATATAGAAAATATAATGTGGGATTTTTTTTATTGCATTAAAAACAAAGAAAGTGAGGCCTGCAGGCTCCAGTTTGTCATTCCCAGCTCATGGAAAGTAAAGTATAAAGGAGTTCTGTTTGATGGACACCAGCAGGATTAAGCCCACTGCATGGGCACAGCACATAAAGCTGCCTAAGACAATGGGAGAATCACATGTATGCAGGGAACCAGGATCATTTCTAGGTGTTTTGGTGCGGTGATCCATGGCCAGAGTCCACTTATTTCCAGGTATAAATATTTCCTGAATATTGTTAATCAGCCTGGTTTTATTTTCTATTTAATTACTTGGTCTGATAATTAGTTAAAAATAGAGAGGATGACTACATAACTTTGTAGCTTTACCTGTTACTTTTCATTGTATGAAATCTGTTGTGGCATCCTGTTCTGTTTGTGTAGTACCTTTCACATTTTAGGGTCTGACAAACGTTCCAAATTAGATCTTACATTCAAAAATCTGGTTTTATGTCATAAATTTATCAACAGGGAGATTTTTATTTGGAATTAAATAAAAAGTGAAGCAATGTATTTCTGACAGTTTGAATAAAGGTAGCATTACCTTTTTTCCTCTTTTCATATACAGGAAAAATGTGAAGTATTCCCTGAATTTATTTTCTTTACAGGCTCTTTATATGTTTTACGCTTTGGCCATAGTATGTGATGACTTCTTTGTTCCATCCTTAGAGAAAATTTGTGAGGTATGTTAATTAACATTATTACTCTTCTAGAAATTTATTTAGAGAATATTATTTAGAGATATTATTTTCCATCAAAAAAGTGAACCAGTGGTCTGCGCATACTTGTTTCTCTGGCCACACTCAAGCAAAAAAAATCAAATATTTAATGAGATCGGATGACAAAGCCCACTCTTAAATACCTGAAGCATGTAACTAGGAGAGGTATTGGTTATGGATGAGTTGGATTTATTATTGTGCTGCTTTTTTAAAAAGTAACCTGTGGAAAAATATCATAGATGGAAAAATTAATGTGGTGGCTATGCAAATCTTATTGCACATCTACCACCGTGTCAGGAGAAAGGAAGTATATCTGGTCCTAGCATAAAATGGAAAAAAGAGAAAATCCTTGAGAAAAGTATGTACCTTGGATATGGACTCAGAATTCAGATTTTATATGCGAAAAAAAAAAAAGTAACGCCTTTAATTTTTGAGAAGACTTTACAAAATTACATTTAGGATTCTAATTGAGTTGATTGTGACAGAGTAGAATTAATACGTGGCATGTAAATGTTGTGGTGAGTATGATTTTGGTGAACAAAATAAATACATAATACAAATGTAGATTTTAACGTCATTTTAAACATGAAATGAAAATCTCCTTTGCTTTTAAACAAAAATAAGAGTGATCATTTTCTGAAAAACTCCTGGGTTTTTTTCTTTTTTTTTTTTTTTTTTTTTTTTTGTAGCTAGTTTAAAAGTCTCTTTTCCTGTTGCTAAAGGTACTAAATACCTGTTGGTGTTACTCAGAGTTGTAAGCTTACACTCATCAGTAAAAGAACTAAAGAACTAATAGAATAATAAGAGAGTAATTAAATACGCAGTTGGGATATTTTCTTTCCCTTTCCAGATGTTCAGTATTCAGCATGCACATTAGATACTATATTTAAGTTATACCAGTTGGTTGTACCAATTACTGGTTACTGATCCTTCATAAAATCTTTACATTTTATCTCACATTCTACTGAACATTTAAACAGCTACCAAGAGTTCAGACAGCACACTTAGGTTTGAGCTCCCGCAGCAGTATGACTGGTAGTAGATCATATTTGTGTTTATGTTTTGTCAAGGTGTGTAGGATGCCATTGTTGATGGCTTTGTTGATGCTTAAGATGTTTTCAGGCAAACTGCTTGGAAAATACAGGATTTTTTACTTCTCCTTTTGTCACTAGTTACTTTTCTATCCTTGAAAGAAAAATAGTATACTAAAGATGTTCCTAGAGACTCTCCAAAAGGAAAAAACTCCTCCATAAAACTGTGTTTATAGTTCAAGGGAAAGATCTTCAGACTGCTAAAGTGATGCAACCCACTTGTGGACCTGCACGTGTTCTTGCTAGTCTGAGAATTCTAAGTTAACTATATCCTATTAGAGCTTAAGAGACACCATCATAAAAATAGATCTCTCTACCATACACAGCCCTCTCTGTGTCTAACTGGACTAATTTTATCTGTGTCAGCGGACTCACTTTTGATTAACACAGTTGAAAAGTGAAGCCAGAATCAAGCCTGCTGTTCATAGGACTTATTCACAAAGGTTGTATTTTTCTGTTACAGATTTTCATTTTTGAATTTTAGAAGCCCTGAGAGTAGGGGAATTGAATGACTGTGTTTAGAGTTACAGAAGTAAATTAATGAAAACAATTTGAGATGTTTACAATCCTTTTCAATCTGCAGAGATACTTTTCTTTAATCAGCTCCATGTAAGCCACAATTGGCTATTCATTTACACATGTAACTGTAGAACTCCACAATGTAACTACAGTAGTAGTGCTCAAATTACCAATTGTTTTCTTCTAGAAACTACATTTGAGTGAAGATGTTGCTGGAGCCACATTCATGGCAGCAGGGAGCTCCACTCCAGAGCTGTTTGCATCTGTTATAGGTACGGAGCCCACACACAAGCTTTTTTGAGATCTGCTGTTAAAAAATCAGCAGCAGATCAAGCACAGGTACCCATCCTTCTGGCAATTTATAATCAGCAATTGCAGCTGTCAGCTTGTCTGTGGTTCATGGTATCATTAACTACTCAAAATATCTCATGAAACTGTGAGTCTTCTCTCAAAACACAGAGAAGAATGTCTGATTCTGAACACAGGACGCAAAAGAAGAGATTTATTGAAGTCCTTTGAGAAGTAATTTGATATATTTGGAAATAGATTAAGAGCAGCCCTGAGGAGAAAGACTTGGGGGTGTTGGATGATGAGCTCATCATGATCTGTCACTGTGCAAACCAGTGTGCACTTGCAGCCCAGAAAACCAATGATATCCTGGGCTGCAGCAGAAGCAGTGTGGCCAGCAGGTTGAGGGATGTGATATAGCTAAAAACTAAGCTGTGAAACTCTTGAACTAACTAGTTAAGAAATCATTTACTAAAATTATATATGTAGAGGTTGTAAGCCGCAGCTGGGGACCTGCTAGCTAGACTAAAAGCACAAATTATTACACAGAGAAGTGAGCCTTAATTACGAAACATGATTTGGTTAATCTCTGAAACAGTCTCTGCTTCACAAGTAGTTTATGCTCTGAGTGACCTAAAATTAAATGACAGTTAGTTATGTATGTTTTACTCCCTCTGCAGGTGTATTTATCACTCATGGAGATGTAGGAGTTGGGACCATTGTTGGTTCAGCAGTTTTCAACATCCTCTGCATTGTTGGTGTCTGTGGACTGTTTGCAGGACAGGTTAGTAAGATACTTGTCTTTACATAGTTCAATTGCTTACAATTTAGGGGTTTCCATGAGCATATATTAAAAAAAAAAGACAAAATCACAGACAAAAATGACATTGTGAAAACCTTCAAAGATTGGAAAGAAGTTACAAATGCTTTGCAAATAGTGAATGTTTCCAAAAAGTTCAGCTGTAGTGTCAGCACTCTGAACATGTAGCATACAGAGGAAACTGGTTCCTCTTCGTACAATAATGTGTTTACATTGAACTGATCATTGGCATCTGCTGATCCTTCCTGGTACTGATGACAGTCAGAGAATCTGGGGCACAAGCATGAGACTTGCTCCATTTACTCAATAGATGGTTAACTGTTTATCATATCTTTCCAGGTAGTAAGTCAAATAGGTCCACAAATAAAAGGAATGAGGAACAATTGGTTTGCTGCAGTACAATGAATTTTACTTTACAATTGAAATTATAACCAAATCAAGTATCATTAGTAAGAAATGTATTTCAATAATAGAAGTTTCTAGATGATTTTTAGTACTGATGCTTCTTATAGATCCATTGTCTAACAGACTGATATGTCTTCATGGCAGCATAAAAATGGATTTGGTTTCAGAATTGTTGATAATAATAATAATAATTACTCTGCTTACACACCTAAGTTATTTTAAGACAGGGGCTTTTTTGCTTGTCTGTTTTTGAAATCCTGTATTTTTGTTGACTGAAGATGTGGTGCTTTTCAGGTGGTTTGTCTCACCCAGTGGGCAGTGTTCCGGGATTCTGTATACTACACAATATCTGTGATCGTACTTATTGTGGTAAGTAGCTCTCTTATCAGTTACTATGTTTCAGTGCTTGAATTTTTGGAGGACCAGCCTGTTCCCTTTTGATACACACTGGCAAATAATTATTTTCCTAGCTAGTTCTAGTGGCATCTAGAAATGAGAGCTGAGCTCCACAATGTTGTATAAATATAAAAATTTCATACAGCCCCATGGAATATGTGCCCACCATGTCCATCAGTGTCCATTCATTTTGTTCCTAGGGTTTGTAAAGTTCTGCAGGCTAGTAGGATACTGTTACACAGTGTTGATAGCACTCTCCTCAGACCTAGGAGATTGCTTGTTGTGAAGGTGAAAAATTTTGAGCTACACATCTATTTTAAATAGAGAAGGTGGCTGTTTCTTGCTTCTACACAGTAATTTTATTTCCAATTCTGGGTAAGTTTTTCCATGTAGAGCACAGGTGAGATATCACTTTGTTCATCTAGAGCAGTGTAGTAGTTCCTGAATGTACACATTTAACGTGTCTGGTGGCAAGGCAGGGAAGAATCCATTAGTCTGTGTTTTGTAATACAAGTGGATCACTGGCTGTGTATTCACTAACAGTGGTTACACAGGGTGGAATAAAATGTGGATAACCACTTGACCCAAGAGGAGAAGTAAAATGGCTGCCTGTTCTGCTACAGCCAGTCTAGCTGTTAAAATGACTCAAGAGTTAAGGTTTTTTTTTGAATAAGTGACTTTGCTGTCATTTGCACAGCATAGCATATGGGTACATGAGTACATATCTGTCTGTCTTTCACATGCTTGCACCATTTTCCTTGATAGTTCTTAAAGCGGCCACTGGTAGGCCTTGTTCACAAGGTTTGTGTTTTGTGAGGGGCACAATCCATACAGTGGAAGTTCTGGTTAGAAAGAGTCAAAACTTGAGTAGGTCTGTATGGATGTGGCTGATACTTGCTGAAGAAATTTGACAGTTTTTTGAGATAGATCAGAGAAATTTATGTTTCTTTTTTTCCTTCTTCTAGTTCATATATGATGAGAAAATAGAATGGTAAGTTGTATAAATTATTCCATGCAGTCCTGTATTTGCCACGAGGCTCACCAGTAAATAGAGTTGTAGTGTAATTATCTTTCATTCTACATACTGAGAATATGAGCTGGATTGAAAACCTATGTATTTTGTTTGGGCATAGTTTTTATGATGGTCACAGAAAACTAAAAGAAAATGTAAGAACCAGGAAAGATTAAGGAAGTACATAGGCTCTGTGTAAGGCCTGAAGATTCCCATGTGCAGAGAGGGTAACCAAAACTCTTCTGCTCAGATTCTGACTGTTAACATTTATGGGGATGCCAGGTGTTCCAATGAACATTCCAGCGTGAATCCTAGAGGAAGATCACAGGCACCTTCTAACAGTGCTCTCAAAGTGCCTGGCCAATGCTTCAGCACTGAATTGCTAAAGGCCTTGGTGTTGTGATCCTTAGAGGGTAGCTGTGATTTCAGTCTTTATAGCACATTTCTGAAATAAATGCATTGCATTTTATTTGCATGTTTATTGAAATTTGAGAGTCTGCTTCCCCTCTCATTCTGCTGAGACACCATCTAATCTTAATGATGTGAGTCCTGTGTGCACAAATGTGACTTGTACCAGATGTTTAAGACACACTCCTACATAAAACTTGTAAAGCATACAGCTGTTTGAATGGCCTTCTAACACTTCTTTCTGTCTTTTTGAGGTGGGAAAGCCTTGTACTCATCATTATGTATTCATTCTACATACTTATCATGAAGTAAGTACTTCTCCTCGCTGTACTCTTTAGATGTTAACTGACCATCATTCTTTTGGTCTTGTTTTGTCCTTGGCCTTCCTCCCTGAGGGCAATACAACAGTCATGTTAGATCTGTTGGGTTTTATGCTTAACCACTTTAATTCTATGTTTGTGCCAAATCAGCAGCAAATACTTTCATGCATCCTTTTCTATAGTGCACAGAGGTAAAGTAGCTTTCAGAAAAAGTTGAGAAAAATGTCATTTATACAGAGGTATATGAAAAGATTGCAGGCCGCTCTGGATTGTAAACACACATCATGTCAGCTCTTACACATATTTTATACTCCCTGGAGAACGAGGTCAAATAACACTAGATAGAGTGCTAAGCATGTATTTATCTTCAGACCATCTCATCTTAGTTGTTTACTGGTGTCTTCTTCTGTTATGTCACTGCCTCTGACAGGAGAGTCAGAGGTCTGACTGTTACTGTGTCTGTGAGTCCAGCCTTCTATTGCAAGTTGCTTCGACTTGTATCCCTTGGTGCCTTCCCCTCACAAATCACCCTGTTGGAACTCCATTTTCTCCTACATCAAGTCTTAGCAGAGCTCATTGACAGCCCTCTTATATCCCACCCTAGTGTTAAAATAGATATATTCTGTCTTTAGAAGGGCATGGTCAGCAGTCCCAGAAATGCTCAAGAACCCTCTCACAGGGAACACAGTACTGTAAGAAACAGTGAGGTGAATTGTGAGCTGATGCAGGAGGAAAGAAGCTGCTCTATAGTGAGTGTCCTGGCTCCAAAATCAACAGCTCCAGTGTTTGCCTTCACTAAATCTGCTCTAGTGCCTTTTTGCAGTCCGCTGTATGTCATGAGAGATAGGTGCAGTCCTTGCTTTCCTATCAGCTTGCCACTGAGTTGGACAGTTGTTTCTCTTCACTTCTTATTAATTGTCAGAGAACAAGCATCCAGGCTTTCCTGCTCGCCTGCATAAGTTGTTCTCAGATGGTTTAAAGTTTGCCAAGAAAATGCAAAAATCCAACCTTTTTAGAGACCTTTTCTTTGCACTTTCAGGTACAATGTGAAGATGCAAAATTTCTTCACCCTTAAAAGCAAGAATGTTGGAAATGGTGACACAGTCAACAATGAGCTGGAAGATGGTAATAAATGTTATGCCTCTAGTTGTGATGACCCATCCATTCCATTACTATGGAAAGGTAAGGCTGAGCAGACAGGACTTGGAAAAAGAGTAGTTGACAAAAAGAGTAGTTGGATATCCTTTTTATTTCTTTTATGCGGATCAAAACAATGTCACTATTCAATTGTAAGCAGGGTTAACTTGATAATTCAGCAGTCAGATTGCCACATTAAAAAAAAAAGGATTTTTTCCTCTATTCTGAAAACAAGCTGCTTTGCACATTGGCAATTTTGCTCCCTTTTTATCTCCTGTTCAGTGATAAGCTACAACATTGTGAAAGAAATACACTTTTATTACCAAGAAGAAAGCAATTTTCACTTCAAAAATTAGTTTGGAATGAGAAGTTAGGATGTGGATGTTGAAGGAAATGACATGGGCAGATCAGTGGGCAAGAGGGGTTACATGTTGGGTTCAGATTCTCAGAAGACTGGTTTTCACATGCCTAAATAGTCTGTATACATCACCAGACACATAAAAATTCAAAAATGCAGGTTCTTTGCTATTTGTGTTTTTGTCATAAAGGAAAGAAGATGATATCCAGCTTTTGGTACTGAAAGTAAGCAAAAATACCTGGGTATTTTTGGCTTGTTTTCTAAGCCTGTTTTTATCTTTTTATCTTCTCTTCCATTTTCCCTTTTCTCTATAGAGCAAAATCCTTCCACTTTCAAGGAACAAACCATGTAATTTAGTGAGCAGTTGGGTTGCTCTTAACAAGTGAGGTCTCCTCACTTTGTTCTTTGCACACATCTCCCATTCTAGGAGGCTGAGCTCATCAGCAATGTCAGTAGCATTTGAAAGATCCCCATGTAATAACAAATAATACCAAACAGGAATTTAGAACAGACTCAGACAATCCCACTCTTTTCTGCTTCTAGTGTTTAGGCTGGGATTTCTTTAAGGTAGATATAGGTAGCTATACCTGTAGGTATAGGTTTATTCAGTGACACCACACTGCTGCTCTGGTCTTTGATAAGGTGTTTAGACAATACTAATTTAAAATTATTTCTCATAGGACATTGTAGCATAATTAAATGATGGTGACTTTGAAATACTTTCATCTCATTTTATAATGAACTTTTGGGAGCATTGCCTCTGATATAGTGAGGTCTGTCACTTGCATGTGGATTTGTGTCTATGCAAGGTTCTACAGATGCTTCTTGTATTCAAGTGGAGACATGGGAAAAGGGTAATCCAGTTAAACACCACAGATATTAGTGGATTTTACTTCTGAGGGATTTGTTGTATTCTGATGTCATCTCCCAGCAGGCTCTCCTCTCTAGCCCTTGTGGTAAAAAAGACAATAGCACAGACTGCTTGCCTGTCCCTCTATTCCCTTTTCAAGGAAATGTGTAGATTACAGAATGCTTGTGAAGAACATTTAGAAAAGAAGCAACAAAGCTCCACTAGCAACTGTCCACATCAGATTTCTTTTCTGATTTTGCCTCAAAGATGCACTGATACTGCAGTTTCACTCAGATTCCCTTTGCCTTCTCCAGCACCCATTACACAAATGCCTGCTGCATTGGAGGGACAATTTTTCAAAGAGCCGGAGTGTAGATACTGTCACGGGCAAACATGCCTGAAAAAGTACAGAAAGAAGAGATTAAGGATTTGAGTGAGCAGTGGGAGGGGAGGATGGCAGTGTTAGCCTGACTGCTTTATGTGTCAAGATGCTGTCCTAGAAAATTGTCACATGGCTGCCTCTAGCTTCTTCCCTCCTCAAAATATGCCATGACCCATCAGTGACTCCCTCTCAGCTGGCACATGCTGGCTTCACAAGCTGAGCTGCATTTTCCCCAGCAGCAGCTTTCAAAAGGAGCACTGCTAATAGCAAGGAGAGAACTGGGGCTGGCCTCTGGCTTGCACTGGTCAGCCGTTTTAGGATCCACTAAAAAACCTCCCTTGGCTTCACTAAGGTGTAGTGACCTTAATCTGATTTTCCACAGGAGGAAAGCCTGATTACTTTCCATAAAGGAACAGTTTCTTTGAGTGAGGAACTTTGTTTCTAGCAAGGATAGTCTGTTGCTCAGGGTGCAGGTAAAAGGTGTAACACTGTAAAGCTCTTTTATGTTTGCAAGTTTCATGACTTTCAAGAGCTTCCTGTGGTACAATATAAAACCTTGCATCACTCAAGTTTCAGAAAGAAAAAGGAGAGATTTTCACCATAAGAAAAATTTCATTTCAAGGGTGAGTTTTGCACACAGAGGTAAAGGCAAACTAGATACACTTTGTGAATAGTGCTCCAATTTTCAAAGTACAAATGTGTATTACCCTTGGCTTTTATTGTGTTGACCCAAATTTCCACCAGGTGGCATGGTTTGACCCCTGCCTGAAACCAGAAATTTGGACAGAAGCGGGTTTCTGAGGGATTGGGTTTCAGAGCTAAAGTCATCGAGAAGCTTTCTGTTGATTTTGACAGGGTTGTTGCTGATGAACCTTTGATGGTGAGCAGTAAGTTTGTTGGAAAAAAAAAAGCTGTTCTCAGTAGAGTTTTTTTTTAAGGATTATCAAAAAGTAGAAGTGCAAAAGACTTTTCTCCTTTTCACATTTCTTAAAACAACTTTTAGGTGGAGTCCATACTACATGGGGCTAAGATATGTGGGGTTTTTTTACAGGCACAGGTAGTCAAACTGAAAATAATGAAAATAATTTGAGTAATGTGCCACAGTAAGAATAGCTTCAGTACTTAAATATATATTTAGTATGAGGTATTCTACAGCAGTGCTGAATTTTTAATTATGGTACTTTTATAAAAGCTGAATATTTGTTTGCTCACTGTCTTCATAGGGCTCTAAGAAACAGTTTCAGAGTAACTTCAGTGCTCCCATGTTTTTCATGTCACTGTAAGATGAAGCATTTTGGTTAATTCTCTGGAGGAACTCACTTGGGAGCAGTTAATCTGATGAAACTGGGGTCTTTTTGTTCTTGCTACCATTGCTGTCAAATATTTATTTTTCTTTACTAAAGCAAATGTTAAGTTTATGTAGTTGAGTCCTGATTGTGAGGACTGATTCCTAGGAAACCTGTCTGCCTATTCCTGCACAGAAAAGCTGCTACACTCCGAGAGTCACTGGAGTGGATGTGCCCTTTATTTGCATCATCAGCCACAGTACTCAGCGAGGTTAATTTGGTTTAGATGTTGGAATAGAGGAGGATAATTGCTCCTTTACATTTAGCAAATGTAAAATTACTACTAGTTCTATTCTGTATTAGAGATCGTAAGCTGCAAGCTCGATTCTAGAGTGGATTCTTTGAATAGGGCACATTTCTTTGTGAAACCAGAGATCTTATATTTATGACGCTTCAGGTGACCCCAGTGTGCTCACTGAACCCATTTTAGTGCAACAAGGCAAGGCACTCAAATGCTTGGAAGGGTGCAAGTTACAGATGTTTATTGGTGATTTACAGGCTTGCTGGTTTTTCTTGTTGAATCATTATGGAGAATGTATTTCTTCAACTGCAAATATGCTAGAAGATGCTTGAGACAGCAAAGCCTCTATTGCATGATGTGACTTAGATGCATGCATGGATCCAGTCTTCCCGGAAAACAAAAATATTCAACACTGTAACAATGCAAAAGAGTAACATTATAGGCTTCTGTGTGTTAGGAACAGGTCCATTTAAATTCCATTGTTTGAGTTGATTGTTTTCTTAGATTTCCTTTGCTTCCTGACTGGAACCATGCACTAATTATCTTTCACTTCTACCTCCTAAATTCTCCTCCTCTTCCTAATGTAAGTAACAATGCAAAAGGGGAGGGAGAGGGGGAGGCCAAGCTAAGCAAAGCAGAAAACAAGCAGCAAAGATTTTTTTTTCTGTACATATTATTATATGTAATAATTAATATTTACTATGGTCATGTATGTATTTCCTGCCCTGCTTTCTAACACCACATGGGTATGTCTCCTGTCTGCTGAGCCTTGCTCTGCTTGCTATGTGTAGTCTGTAGCATTTGTGAGAATATTGGTTTGTTGGTGAGCTCCTAAAGTCCTTGCCTGTACTTGTGTTGATTCCCAATAAAATTTTGTCTCTGCATGTTCTTAACGTGGTAGAACTTTGTTAACTTTGTAATCTTAAACTTGGTATGGGTTCCTTTATATTAACAAAGGCTTACTTTGCTAGTTAGTTAGAACCATAGATATGTTCTTGACAATTCTTGTCATCATTTCAAATGTTTTCATGTGAGAGATACTGGTAATATTCTGTGAAGGTAAAGTGAAGATTTCCAGAAGGAGTGAGCACAGCATTAGGGCCTTCTGCATGTGCAGCACCTTGATCCAATGGAATAGCTTTAGAGGTTTCAGGAGTGCTTTCTACACTGCCACCGTGCAAAAAGTTCTAGAGAAAGGGTACAAAATTCTAGTGGGACATAAGCAAAGAAAACTGGTACTACAGCATGAACAGTTGGGGAAAAACTGCTCCCACTAATCTGACAGTGGCTTGGTGGCTGCCTTAGTAGAATGAAATCCCTTTCCAGCATGTGATCTAAACACAGTGCACAACTGATGAGGAGATTCACCAGGCTGCAGAAATATTAAAGGAAAGTCACTCATAAATTCTGGCATTCAGATAAATGTTTCCCCCACCTGAGCCTGAAAAGACCTGACTCTGGATGGTGGGACGCATGGTAGGGTCAATTGCACTGCTAACTCTGTCCATTGTGATCATTAGTGAAGGGGTCACAGCAGTATGGCAAAAACAGTGTTGTGATGGTGGACGAGATAATCTGCTCCAGTCCTCCCAAATACCGGTTCCCCGAAGCTGGATTACGGATTATGATCACAAATAAGTTTGGACCACGCACCAGAATGCGGATGGCAAGCCGACTCATCATTAATGAGGTACGTTCATTAGGAAAACAGAAAATGACCATGAGGCAGAGGGGGTATCAAAAAGCTGTGCTCATAGTGATCCTGGAATTTAGATTCTCCCATGTTCCTACGGTTGGGAGAGAACTATGTCTTTCTCAAGCAGCTATATGAGAACAGATTTGAAGATTGATTCCCAGCTGATGTTGCCCGTTTTAATGGGAAGGCAGTCAAAAAGGAGGGACTACCTTATCTCCCTGACAGAAGATGTTTACTTCAGTGTGTGTGTGCATATGTGCACATTTAGATTATATCTATAGCAGGATAATTGGTTTTGATTATTACAAAAGTGGTTAGGTTAAAAAAGGATAATGGACAAGGCAACCAAAAATTTTTAAAACTGCTCTTGTATTATTAACACTTCAGGATTCCTTCAGAGATTTGCCTACCTATTTAGTATTCACTGTAGTCCTCAACTCAAAATAAAAATGGCCCAAAATATTTTTCATGAGGGGAATTTGCCCTGGACAGTTTCAGTTATCTCTTATTTGATACATTGTCACAAGTGTATATTGCTTGTTCCATGCCCTGCAGCTGAAGTGGCAGGGCTTGCCAAGTGTGGCTCTTCTGAACTTGCTGAAGCACTAGGGGTGAAATCTTTAGCCTACCTACCCTGGGTTTTATGAAAGCAGGATTTTATAGTTTGCTCCCACAGTATCAAATATGAGAGGTATTTACTCCGGCAAGTAAATAGATTTCAACATCATAACACAGGTCATGTGTTTAGCCAGCCTTATGAATTCCATAATAAAAGCAAGCACCATTAACATATTTGTAACAAAAAATTCATTTTGACAGTAAAATTGTGAAAGGTGTTATGGTCAGGGGTAGAAGATCAGACCGGGCACATGGCAACAGTTGACTCAGTAATCCTTGAAGTCAATTCATTGATCAGAGAAAAATTCTTAATGGCTGTGTAGGTAGGAAGCTGATACTTGGCCCTTTCAACATCTGCAAAAAACATTCTTTAAACTTGAGCATTTTGGATGTATGGTCTTATGTATTCTCACTTATATATTCACAGGTTTTGTAAAGTATTCAGATAGGATTTTTCTCTATTTTTCACTAGAGTATGTTGATACTGCTTTCAGAATTTTTTTTGCAGTCTGTGCAGTTACTTTATTTTTCAAGGCATTTCAGAGCACTTTTTAGGAGTTGATAATTTGTCAGGAAAAGAGAACACTTATCAACCCTGTGTTACCTCATCTAATGAATTAAAATAATTATTTTTTTATAAGCATAAGAACTTACTGTTGCATCTAACATTCTTCAGTGCATGAGTGGGTATATATACTGATGTTTAAAACCTGTCCTTGTGATTGTTTTACTGTGTGTTGGAACTGCAGCAATTCTTATACATGTCTGCAGGGCCAATTATGAGCTTCATGTACTTGGACAAGGGCAACAAGGATTAGTCTTGCTTTTGAAATTAAAAATAGGAATTTCAAATTTACCTCAGTGAATGGAGTTGAGAAGGAGGGAGAAGAGAAGAGTTGAATCTGAGAAGGGGAGCTCCTGGATGATGAGTCATTCATAAGCCAACTCTAATTGTGCGGAGGTGTCTTGAGTGTTACCATTTAATTATGGTGCTATTGCTGGTATGAGTGGGAGCTGTTGAGTGAGAAGTGCTTTAGAATACCACATTGGTTCAAACATGGGTGGAACAACAAATGTTACAACATTCTCCATCATGGCTTGAAAGACTCCTGTGGATGGTTAACCTGGTGAAGCCTGATGCCTGCTGAAGACAGGTAGGCCACTGACAGGTTTGTTGTTGACGGAAAGGAAAGCTTTGAGGAGAAACTTCATGGCTCATGTGACTGGGGCTGGACAGATGTCACAAAGTAAATACTTCCTGAACTATGGCAGTTTTGTATTTTGACACTGCAGCGCCAGCGGTTAATCCAATCTGCCAATGGCTCAAGCAAAGCACTTCAGAACAGGAGACAAGAGAATATTGAAAATGGAAACATCCCTGTGGGGAACCAAGAGGAGGAAAATGAACAGGACAGTCTAACTCCATTTTCAGTGCCAGGTAAGGCACTACTACTTTCTAGATATTTATAGTACTGTAAAAGAAGATAATTTAAATGCCAAACGCTGAGTTGTAAGAAAGACAACATATGTGGAGAGAGAGGAGGAAAGGAATTGGTTTGACTGTCTGAAGGATGGATTTGCTGACAGTAAAACTGGGGTGGAAGCTTGGTGGCTAAAAGCAGATCTTAGGAAAGTGTTTTCCAGTCATCATGGACAGCCATGGTAGAAGTGCTGATTTGCCATAGGTGAAGGGAAAACAGGAAAAGGAAGTTTATATTGAAACATGTCATAATGACCTGATGAGCACTGCACTACAAGTAATTTTGAAGTCAGCAGTTAACAATGACTTGACTGAACTATGAACAATGACTGAGCTAAAGCCAGAAGCACTTTGGTGTATAAATATATAATAAATTGTTTTAATTACTGTAGTGGGGGAGGCTTCTTGGACAAAAAGGAGGGAGAGAGTGTTTAAAACTGTTAGAATAGCTGTATGCAATAGTATTTACCTTTTGAAATTTTTTTAAAATTCTTTGGTGTAAAGGGCTATGTATAACCAACCTCATACTGGTGCACTTGGCACATTGCAGTTTGACTCCTGCCCAAATGCTTTGGAGATTACACAGCAGAGATTAGATCAGCCCTTACAGACATGTAGTCTGTCACATAATTACTGTTTAACATAAGTATTGCTTGGCATGGATAAATGCCACATCCAGTGAAAAAGAAGCATTTTCCATGTTATATCTAATTTCTTAGCAATCCCATTTCTTCAGTTGCTGTCATTGTAGAAGAGATGTTTGTGATTGAACACACATTGAAGCATACTGTGTGAAGACTAGATGATAATGTATGTTTTCCTGTGTTAGTGTGCTCCCACAGGAGCTTCTTTTAGTCAGTAGTTATGGATTGGAGTGAGGAATGGAAGCAGACTAAATCACTGAAGATAGATCCATTAGATGAGCTTCTGTTCATTCATGAGATAGTGAAAAAAATATTTTTATTGTGTGGTAAACTAACAGGATCCAAGTCAGCAATATGCTTGTGCACATAAGCACGTTAATGACAAGAGTAGTAGTAATAATAATAATAGTAATAATAACAACAGAAACTAATAAACAACTTCTAAAAAGGAAAAATATCTCCCCAAGCCATCTAAACATCATTGAATCCTGGAATCATTAAAGTTGGAAAAAACCTCTGAGATTATTGAGTGCAGGTGTTAACCCAACACTAACCAAGTTACTGAGCACCACGTCTGTGCTGCCATTGACAGTGATTCCACTGCTTCCATGAGCACTCTGTTCAAAACCTTGACCACCCTTGCATGTATTGGCAAATGGGACTTCTAAACTGAGATGGTTTTTAACAAGTTTTTGGATACAAGTTTTGATTAGGGTAGTGCAATCATGCATTTCTTCTTACTTTCCAGGCAGCTTTTTTATGAATAAAAATTTCAGATTAGAGCTTCTTAAGTGTGTGACATTCACAATAGACAAAATGCTTTGAACTAAAGAGGGAGTTATTAATTATGCCACTGGTCTTCTTTAAATGCATTTTTTCTGCATTTTTGAGAAAGACTTTAAAGATAAAGTGATGTTTAACGGGCCAGAGTGGAACCACTGGTGATTCAATTCATACTGAACGGAGCAAACGTTCAACATGAGCTCAAGACGGTTATGTAAAAGTGAATAAGCGATTGCATAAAATCCTCATCATTACCTTCAGGTATTGTCACTCCTGTTGTCTGGAGCTGATTATCCATTGGTTGGATTCTCATTGCTCAACTCATATATTCTCACTGAGAATTCTTTCATTATGCTTTCAAAACCACCCCTTTAATAAGTTTGGTGAAAATATGAGGACCCAGCATCGTGCTTTGTTGTTGTTTAAGTACCGTGGCACAATCAGTAGCCTAGAAAAATCCAGACATTTAAAACTGGCTTCAGGGAAAAGGTAGTTTGCAGAGAGTTTCCAAGAATCCCCTCTGGTTTTCTTTGATTTATTTTCAGTCTGGGAATAAGGCACATACATTTTCTAAAGATCAGAAGTTCATGTATTTTTTCAGTACTAGAAAATGTTCTCTGAAGAATAGGCTTTCAGTTTTCAATACGATTTTTCAATTCAATTGGTTGTGGTGTCCTAGGTAAAAAATCCTCTCTTGTATTTTAGGAGCTGCAACTGCAATGGCTGTGAGTTCGCCCAACCCCTTTTTTTGTGCTCTTTTATGGTCACCTTTTTTAGCCTAATTTGGGATTTTACTTTCTTTCTTCAAATCACATATTCTAGATACTTTTACAAGAACAACTTTGGGGTTTTTTTTCTGAAACAGAAGTAAGTGAAGTATAGAGTTTAATCTCTGAGTGATTCAGTTATTATTTGTCATCTCAAAATGCATCTTTTGCATTTTGTTCTTTTTTTATCCTCTGTCAAGAGGAGTGCTCAGCAATAAGTGTAGGGCTTTAGCAAGCAGAAACAGAGAATATAGTTGTTACATGAAAACAGCCTCAAGCTGTTTCAGCATATATCCCCTTTGTCCAGAGAGATTCGCTCCCAGGTGTGGGTGTGGTTCAGGCCCATCCTGAAAAAGGAGACAACATACAGTTTTTGTGGGAGCTGCATATGATATCATTCAAACAGCCTTTGTCTTTGGTTTCTGTGTGGGAAAAACACATTCTCTTTAAAAGAGGAATGTCTTTCTTGACCTAGCCTTCAGATTTTGATGATTATCTCCCAAGAGAAAGGCTCATTTGAAGCTTTACAATTTGAGTACTCTACAGTTGTTTGAAAACAGGTCTTAAACTTTAAAAAAACACCTCACAGATCAGAATAAAATAGGACAAAACTGGGCAGGCATATGTTGACAACAAAATGGTGTGTTAAAGCCCTTGCATAGCTCAGTGGTCTTTTAGAGCCCAGACTCAGAAAAGCACTTCTGTGCAGCTCTTAATGGATGCTTAAATCCCTTCCATTGTCACATGTTCAGCACCCTTTAAAATACTCTGTGATCTCAGCTCCTGATCATTTCACAGGAATGAAGAACTACTTCTCTTACAGATTTGGAGCATGGATGCTTTATATAAGTCATGATGGTGTTAGCTAAAACAGGAATAATAATTCCTTGAACTAAAATAAGATGTCAATAAAGGAGATTAGCAATCCTATCCATTTTTGTTTGGATCCAAAATACAAAGATAACGTGTAGGATAGAAGCAAAAAAAAAAAAAAAGAACGGTATCTACTAAAACCATGTAAAATGTTTGTACTTGGTCAAAGCAAACGTTTATCTCAATATTCTGACTCCAGCCACAATTTTATGAAGAAGCCTGGGGAAGAGTGAGACAGGACAAGTTATTGTTCAGCTGTTTTCTCCTCAAGGAACTTCCTGGTCTGGATGTAAAATTTTGATCTAAAGTTCCTTAGTATGTTTCTTCTTCATTAACCTAATGTTAATGTCTAATTGTCATTGAATCTTTGCAAACATTTAACACCCACAACATCCTTGGAGAAGGAGCTTCATGATTTTGTGAAGAACCTTTTGCTTACTTTGAACCTGGCTCCTACTCACTTCACTTGATGTCTTCCTTCACTGGAAACACGGTGGACAAACCCAGAGCACCTCACTTGAACACTCAGGAGGCTGTAGATCTTTGTTAGACAGCAAGGTTAAAACATACAGAATAAACCAGGCCAAAATCCAGCCAAGTCTAACAAGATATGGGGAGTACCTTTGTTCAGTTACATCTTACTTTTCTTGAATGTTGTCTTGTGTAAACCTATTGTAACTCTGAGAGTAAAGCTCGTTTCTGTGTACTGGAGCAAATTCTTTTTTGTAGACCAGTTTTCTCTGTACCAAAAATGTGTATTTAAGAGAAGATTATTGGCATAAATCCAAATATTCAAAGCGTGGTAAAGGCACAGGCTGAAAATAGAAATCTGAGTTGTTTTGGACAGATTTCATGGTCTGGAATTTGGAACTTGTATTCTGGAAAATGAAACTTCCGAGAAGAGTATCAGTAGGTTGAAAAATAGTCTGTTTTGGATGAGGATGAGAAGTAAAACCTTGGTATTTTCCAAAGGAAAAAAAGTTTCCAAAGGTCTGTTGCAGGAGAACTGTAATAAAAATATTTTATTATGTCTGCTGCCCACTTGGAAGGATGATAGAGACTAAGTCTCTTTGGATACTGTTTTACACACTGCATAGCCTTTTTCTAGTGTGTTCACACAGAGAATTTCTTGCCTCCACAATTTATAGGGTAATTTGCAGAGCTGAAATCACTAAGAATTTTCCAAGAAGGTGGAGAGTCAGCTGCAATGTTAATTTTTCTAATGAAAAATTGAAAGGCACTTTCCAACAATTTTTTTATTATTTTGCACCAGACATTTTTCTGTGGAAAATAATTCTGATGGAAAATTCACAATAGATCTAGTTTGTTGTATCTGTTTCATTTTTTTTCTACATTGTGTACCATACATGGGAGAAAAATTTGTATTTCTCTGTTGTGTTTTGGGTACTGAAAATGACTAGAAAATAATTAAGTTTTCAGATTGTCTAATTTACTTATATTGAAGTTTTCCAATCAGTCTGAACTCTGATGAACAGCATTTTCTAAAAGAAATTTACTTGCTGTATGGGTTATTACAAAGTTCCTAGTGTAGAGGCATATGTGTTACTTTTAAACATTTTTGGGTTAAGAATTGACTTGATATTGATAATAATATGTGGGTGTAAATTCATCTTTGTAAATACAAAGCTTAATTAGAACCAAGGGAACAGGTGTTTGGAAAATCATTTTTAATTGGAGAAAAAACAACTTGGGTTTTTTTTGTTTGGTTGGTTGAGTTTTGTCCTTCCCAAATAAAAATGATAGAGATATTTAAAAATATAAATAAGGAATTAAAAAACTTTAAAAATTAGTAAGCGAAGCATGAAAAATGTTTTGCAGCAATATTCTTTCAGGAGAGCCTAGATGTGCCTCATTTTTACTCTAAGTTTACCATCAACAAAAAATCCCTGGAAAAATAGCAATGGATAGTAAACTTCAGGAAGCCTTTCTCATTTCAGTTAGAGAATACCTTTCCCAGTTTTCAAGTTACCTTAAGATATTTATATGAATTCACAAACATACAGTTATGAGGCTCCTGTGTGCCAATTAGATTCATGCCTTTCAGGGATGTTATAATTTTTTAGATCAGTCAACTGGTCATTGCTTTGTGTAAGGAAATGCTTCTTTCACTTGGGAAGGTTTAGGCATGTTCTGAAGTAACTAATGTATGGAGTGAGATCTGTGCTTGGCTGACACGCTTTTAAAGGGAAAACTAAGTGGAAAAGCTGTCAAATTTAACTAACTACAATAACTTAGATGTGATTCTTGATGGTGTAGTTAAAGACTCCACTCTGTTTAAACTTGAAAAAGTGTTTTCTATGCAGCTTATTTACTAGGATATGTGGGCTGTCTGCACTATGTGCCTTTAGATCTGTTTCAGACTAACTCTAGCTTGGTCCCGTGGATAAAATGCTCATCATTACGTGGAGCACTTTTAATTTTGTGCCTCTGGTTCAGCTTTGTACCAAGGGAATGTTACTGATGTGATTCAAGGCTGCTCCATGTTGCAGACTAAAATTGCAAACCAGAAAACACTAAGTGGGGTCAATCAGTGCATTTACTTCAAGAATACACTTCTGATCTAAAGGTAAACACAAATGTCATTTCACACTTTTATATTGAGCTCCGCTCAGTTCTGTGAGAGTGTTGCAAATAGGACTCTATTTTTTCTGTAAGAAGTGCTTTGTTTAGCTCCTTAAGGAAATACTTGTTTCTTCTCAGTGCTGTGATATGTGTTGCTGGCTTTGTTCATCAGGATACACTCTCTGTATGTGAAAGTAATTATTGTAAGCATAACATCTGGAAAGATGACTAGCTTAGGAATGTGTTGAAAATTAGCAGAGCTCTTTGTTGTAGAGCTGCCACTTCATTTTCAGAAACATTGTAATCAAGCTCTTTTGTAATGATACCTCTCTGAAATATTTGGCATGCTTGGCTTCCAAATATCTGTGGAAACAGAAAAAAATGGATGTATGAAGTAGTGAAAACAACTCCTTGCAAAAAAACCCTCATCTTCTTGTTTTACTGCAGAGTGTTGTGAACAGAATGTAGACCAATGTTGCTTTCTGTAATAAAGCAATATTCTTTCATTATTGTGAAGGTTGCTGCAGGAGCCTTTAAGCCCAGGGCTCACAGGAGTGGGTGGTACCACTGTTAAAACGACTGCACTGGGTCTTGCAATGGGACAGAACAGCTGTGTACTGAACAATGGCCTAAATGGGAATGATAATTTTCTTCCTTGCAGATGTACTAGGGAGCTACTCAACAGTTGTAAAACTATTTGTTATGAGCTATAAGCATACTTCACTGTAACATCTTTATCATTAAATCTTTTTATTATTTTAGAGTGGGTGGTCAAAACCAAAACAACATAACAGCAAAAGTACTTTCAAAAGAACTAAAAACAAAAAAAAAACTTTGCATCTTCTATCTGTGTATTGATTGTGCATTCATCTAAGCCAGGTGAAATTAATAAAGTCATCAGTTTCCTGAGAAAATAAAGTCTCACTTCATTGAGGTTGCTGCTAAATATACTTGAAAGTCTTAAAAAACTGCCGAGTTACAGTATAAGAGTAGACTTCTTTAGCTCTATGTGCCACACAAGTTCCATGACCCACAATAGTAGGAGCTGAATGAAAAGGCCTGAGGTAAAACCAAGGCCAGATATATTTAAGGCTTTATATTAAAGTTTATAAAAGCTAGAAAACTAAAACACAAAACAGAAGACCATGTAGAATGTGTCAAGTAAGCTGCTTTGGCCGTGGTGGTTCAGACCTATTCCAGGCTAACTACAAATGGCCACTCGACTTCTTCTGTTAACCCAGCAAACCCCAGAATTACACACTGCTCTTCCCCAATGTCTCAAGCCTGTTGCCATGTAATGAATGCAAATGTCACTCCCACAAACCATCTAGCTAAGCAGTTTCAACTCAAGACGTTGTGTGGGTAAAACATCACCACTAATAGAGCCAGGAATTTTAATCTGACACACATCCATTCAAACTCAGCAAAGATAATGGAAAGGCAAGCCCTCCTCCACTAGTAATTAGGTTTTCTTGGAAATGAGCAAACATAGCTGTGCCAGTGGTATGGCACTATGCATTCTCAGTTAAGCATTTGTTTGAGTAATTTAGGATACTAAACAGGATCCCAGACAAGATGTATTCCCCAGCAGAGGCTGTATTTGTCCTTAAGGCAATTCTGTTTCTTTTATTTGTTACTGAAAAGAGAAATGGTACTGCCTGTGTGTAGCAGCACCAAAGTCAGTCAGATTACACCCACACAGATCAGAATTGGATCCACAATTTTTTCAATCAGTCATCCACTGACCTTGCACTTGGGATTATGTGCTGAGGATATTACTGGCCTAGGCCATGCTGACTTGTTGGACTATGAACCAACCTTAGCAACTTCAGTACACAGAGTAAAAATTAACTATCTAGGAGTCTTTTAGTAATCCAAACTGTAACACATTAAGCAGGAGGAGGTATAAACTACCATAGTATGTTTCGTAGAATATTTACAGCCTTGTTAACAATTAAAGAGAGAAGTGAGCCAAGAAGTATAATTTCCTGGACAGAACAGGTAAAAGATAATTGTTTTAAAAAACATCTGTGCAGAAGTATACGTAAGCAGAGAGAAAAAGGTCTTTCCTGTAAAATCTGTAATAGATCCTCAGTGACATGTAAAAGTCTAGAATTAGAAATGACCCTGGACACTTCAGTAGTTTTATGCATTAGAAATTCCACAGCCAGAAGCTATAAATGGGACTAAAGAGCAAAGCTGAGTCTAAGATTCCTGGTGAGTTGATGACATCTCAAAATTCACAAGGAAATCTCAAGTTAGAAAGCTGTTTCATAACTCAAGCAAGAAAATATAGCTCTAGAATATATACAAAAGTAAATTAATAAAGACGTTTGGACTCAACAAGTTAAATTAGACTAGTAAGTAGCCTCATAAATGATAAAAGTATTACTAATTTTTAAATGCTAAATATGAAATTTCATTGCATCCTGGTGCACATCGATCAAGATGACTGAGTTCAATCCAATTAAAATCACTAACAAAAATTCCTGTTAAACACATCTTAAATCTTTGCTGAAAGAAAAGTACTGGTGAAATTGATAGGAGCTGTTTAGTAACTGTTCTTTATAATGTAGCTAGATAATTTTGCTGGAAGATGTACCCGATTATTTCCTTCAATGTAATCAATTATTTTATTCAAAACAGCATATTTTAGTAGATCTCAAGCATAGCATTAAGCACTCAGACCCCTGTTATCTCTCTGTAAGGCTATAGGTCGTATTCTCCTCGACCCCAGCCATTGGAGGATTTCCAATCCCCCAGTAGCCTACTTAAACCCTCACCTCTGCCCTGTTCAGCGGAAGAGCTGTCACTGGAACCCTTTGCAGAAGCTGCCAATAAAGACATCTCCGCAGAACTCCACACAGCCTTCACCTCTCTCCATCCCTGCGTCTGCCGAGGCACTTTGCGAGCACAGAGCTGAAATCAGTGAGAGCTGAAATCACTAGAGCTGAAATCACTCCACAAGTGCTCGCTAAAGTAGCCAGCGGCTCGGAGCTAGCCGGGGGGCCCAGGCAGGCTGTGCCTCATCAGCACAGCGCTATCTGGGACACCTACGGCGGCTGCTGCCCAGGGGGCCAGACGGACCCCCGGGACTTCAGGCCGCAATAGAGCATCATGAGTTAATGATGGAAACCCCTACTTGGATGGAAACACAATGTAAAGAAAGCCCAAGCCAAAATGGCCACAATGTTGGTTGTGATACTCTCACTTAGCCTGATAGACAAATTTGTCATCCTGCTTGAAGGATGCCTCATGAACCGTATAAATAATACCCCATTTTCTTATGGCCCAGTTATAAAATAATTCTGTTTTATGTATTGAGATTACATTTGCAATACTGTAAATTGTAAACAAATGACAAGGTGTGTACCAGTCTTCAGCGATGACAGTTCTTGGGTATTTCTCGCCAGCTAATTTTGGAGAGCTGTACAAGGGAGGTCACTCCCTTGTTTCATTTCCCAGAAGTTTTCTTTTACCATTTCAAAGTGGTGTTATATGCAGATAGAGAGACTTAACATATCTAGATCGTCTAAGTATTGCTTTATTTAAACTTCTGCCCAAGTTAGAATAAAGCATGTAAAAAAATTGCCATGTTCATAGGTTGGGTCTTGTGCTTCTGTTTTCTGTTGCTGTACAGAATGTACAAGTTATTTCACCACTCGGATTTCGATACTTCTATTAAGATGAGGGGGGGGGGGGGATTTTTTGGTTGGTTGGTTTTGTTGTTGGGGTTTTTTCAATTCCGGATTAGTAGTAATACATTTAAAAGAGCAGCAAACTTGACTTAATTTTGCTTTTAATATCAGCTGTGATTTTAAATCATTGTAATTCTTCCATGGATTTTCATAGATCTTGGCAGACGTAACTATAAGAAGATCCTGGATGAGCATGCAGAACTTGGCTGAAAGTGACAAGGCCAAGTATAGTTGAAAGGTACCCTGGAAAATGAGCTGTCATGCACGATTGTAAACATCCTTCTGGGATCATCTGCTCTGCTCAAAGAGGTGTAACTGAGCCTGGGATAGTGATGGGAAAGCTCAACTGTTTCTTTCCTTTGTCCTGCAGATGGAAAAATGAACAAAATTAAATGGCTTTTGACATGGCCATTGATATTCTTGCTGTTTACCACAATTCCAAACTGCAGCAAGCCACGCTGGGAGAAGTGCTTTATGATGACATTCATCTTGTCCACTCTCTGGATTGCCTTGTTCTCCTACTTCATGGTGTGGATGGTAAGTGTATGTAGCAGGACTTCATACTGAGTGAAATGTGCATCTCAAAGTATGTAAAAATCTTCTGTGCATTTGTCAAAGAAAGGCATGTAATTGTAGTGCAGTCTCTTCAGCTCATACAATAATTATTATAATTTTAGCTTTTTGCTGCCTTTTTTTTCTGCAGAAATAATTGGGTCTTTACTGTATAGGGCACAATACAGTACAGGAAGGTAGTGGAGAACATCTCTACTTCCCTCAAATGCCTGTCAGGCATTTGAAAACCACTTTATGTTTCCTCTCATGAAAAATTGTGTTTTCTGTATACTTTTTGCAACTTTCTATAGAATTTTTGCATTGTAAAATAATCCTCCAACGAAGACTGTGTCTAAGAAATTCATTTGCCAGCCAAAGCCACACATTTGTATCGTATTATATGTCCTTTGGAAGGTCATACTCTATACCTTGGTTCCATATATAGATATTCCCTTCACAAATGAGAGAAGTGCTCATTATGGGTGCAGCCCATACTGCTTTCAGAGGCAGCTGGGCCATCGTACCTTGGTACCAGTCTCAGCAAGAGAATTGTGCTGACTTCTATTCCTGGACCTCTGCTAGCCCTTGAAGATAAGGTTTGTCAGTAGAGTTCCTAAAATACACCTTTTCTTAAGTGTAGGGTCCAAATTTCCTCATGTGATAGACTGGCAAACTATTTCAAGAAAACAACTTATAGCCTAGAAGACTTTCATCCTTAGCAGTCTCAGCGGGGAAACAACTGTCTGTCCCTGGTTCAGTCTTCTCACTCTCACGAGCCTGTTTCCTTTTCAGCTGCCTTTTCTTGATGTTTTTTCAGCCCTCTTTGGATGTTCCAGCTAAATACAGTTCCCTGTCCTTTCTAAGAGCTCTGCTGCAATCTTCAGTGATTCCTTAAGCTCTTTTCAAGCTGCATCTGGAGTATCAGGGGACAGTATAACCAGACGTGCTCACTTCGGGATTATATGAGAAGTCACACAAGAAACTAGTTCCTTCTTCATGTGTTAGGTTATAATAAGTTCTTTATATCTCTGCCACTTTATTACAATATAATATTGGTTGCAGTCCTTTTGAGAATAGAACCAATGAGAATCTTGCCATTTGTGGAAACCAAAAAACCCCAAATCCACAGATTTTACTGTATCTCCTTTAAACAGCAGTATGTCATGTTAGTACAACAGGAAATGGAGATTTTTGTCCATAGAATGTTGAATAATAAGACCCAAAGTACTTTTTCTTTGTACAGGGTTGGTTTTAGGCTGGTTATTCCGCAAGTATTTAATTTGCAGAAATGGATAAGTATTCCAAGTCTATTCCTGTTAGAGTCCACACCAGAAATCAAAGTTAAGTGTATGCCACAACTGTATTGGAATGAGGAGATTTTCCAAATATGATAAGCTGATCTACCTTCCTCCTTGTTCAGGTGACTGTGATTGGATACACCCTTGGGATACCAGATGTGATCATGGGCATTACTTTCCTGGCTGCAGGAACAAGTGTCCCAGACTGCATGGCCAGTTTAATAGTAGCAAGACAAGGTACTGTGTCTGCTGAAGCATAACTGCAATGTTACGTATGTGTTCTGTGATTTGCTTCCTTCATAGACGTAAATCGTCAATGCAATTTTATAATTTTATTTTAATTTTTACTGTTTCAGAACCTCATTAAAAGCCAAAACAGTTTGCTAATTGTTGTGAACCAAAAAAATATCTTTTGCTTATTGGGATGGGGCATTCTAGCATTCTAGAAGGTAATTCAACCTCAGATGTGCCATGCATGGTATGTATCAGTCAGGGTAAAAAGACAAAAATCATAGACAAAACTAGAATATCGGCTATTAAAAACTACTTTGAAGAATATATACTGACCAGCACTCCTCCATGTAAAACTTGCACTGATTTCTAGAAGACCTCTCAAATCCAAGGGAGTGAAGTGATTTGAGAGGATCTGGCAGAAGTGTTGTTGCTCCAGGCAGAGTTCTCATTCAAATGCAGATCTCTTTCCCACTGGAACATATGAAGAGCTGCACTGGAAAGAGTTTTGGATTACTGACATCTACATCCTCCTCAGCTGTCCATTTGAAATTGTCAAAGGCTTTCTTATTTATCTTTAAATTTTGTTTAAGTTTTGTTATGTTTCTTTTTTTTTTTTATTTGTAAAATCCTGGTAGCAGCATCCTTTTCTGTTGTTGAAAAGCATTAGAGCTGACAGTGTGATCCTCTGCCCAGCAGTAGACTAAGAAAAAGACCTAATTTTATTCTTTTCCACTATTTCAGTTCCCATAGCCTTTTTTTTTTTTTTACTCAGATAATGACATCTCCAGCAGACATCATTGGGCAAACAACAAGGGCTTTTCAATGATAAATTAAGTACTCAAAAGCCCCACCTTTGTAATCTGAGATAGGAGTAGTGCTGTTAAATGTTGCTTGCTTGAAAAGTGTTATATATTTAAAGTATGTAATTTTCCATGTTTCATTATTTGTTGTCTGTAGAATATTCTCATAAAAACAGTACAACAAAGTCTTCAGAATTATTATGGAACCACCTTCCCACTAATTTAATTTTGCATATGTATTAATTTAAGTGAACAGTTTTTTTCAAGAACAAGGAAAATGTTACATTTTTAAATTAACAGTTCTTCTGTTGTACTAGACAAAAATACTGCAAAGATTGTTTGCTCTGAAAATTAATGTAAGCACTAGATTGACAAAAAGGGGCCCAACGCCCTTAAAGACAGTACAGGGACTCTGCACTGCTTGAATTCAAGCGAGTTGTTCACTGACAGAATGCAGACAGGTATAGATGGACACTACCATCATTGGATCCAAAGCATTACCTTACAGATCATGTATTTATGGTATGGTACTGTCTGTCCCCACTCTGTTTGCTCTGAAACTATATTTGGGACATGTCCCATTTATGTCAGAGCTCCTCTTCCTTTTCAGTTCCTTCCTTTCCAGTATTCACTTAGTGGAAGTGATTCAATCGTTAGGCCAGTTAGGTCTAAGGGAAGTTAGCAGGGACAGAAAGAATTTTGCCTTCCTTGTATCCACTGACACTGATGCAGAATGAGATGCCAGCCAGTGGTGAGCATTAGAAGTAGATACTTCTAATAAATTTACCTAAGTAAATAGGTACTTTACCACCATTTACCTTTCTTTTCATTTCCTTAGTATTTTACTGTTCTTGAAGTGAAATTATTAGTGATCAAGCCCCATGGAAGTGCATAGTATCTTTGACTATCATCTGGTTGGTTATTTTCAGGATCTCTTTTCATTCACATGAGATAAAGGTCACATATCCACATACTAAATCTTGTACATAATCTTCAGGTTCCCTGTGGCTGCAGACTACCTAGAGAGAGACTTTGACATAGACCTCAGGTGCTGCATGACTCCCACACACCCTATAAATGTTTTGAAAGGCACAAGGAAGGTGTAATTGGAGTGAGCAATTTTTGCACATTTTTTTCAGAAGTGTTATGGAAATTGTCTCCCTACCTCAGATACTCTGGGATTCCAGGGGAATTGGATCAATGCAGATCATTCCCCTTTAGTTTCCTCCAGTGCACAGAGTAATGGCCATATACTTTGATTTTATCAAAGAGTAGTTTTTTTTTGGTTTTTTTTCTCTGCAGGCCTTGGTGACATGGCAGTATCCAATACAGTTGGGAGCAATGTCTTTGACATTCTGGTGGGACTTGGTGTTCCATGGGGTTTGCAGACCATGGCAATCGATTATGGATCAACTGTATGTATACTTGGCAAATATTTCATTTGCACTTTTATTCTGTTTTTAAAAAATCCTGAAAAGAAAGCATGCAAATAGAATAGATTTAAAACCAACCTGTTGATCATGTTATTAGTTGCTAAATAAGGTGTTATTGCTTTGCCAAGGAACCCAGTTAAGAAAGCAATTCTTCTTCCCCAAGCTGCAATTAATTTCCAGTTTGTCAACTGGAGTACCTTACACTGTGTAGCAGAAAACTATTCCATGGATGGTTCATGGCTCTGTCGTTTTCTTGCTACACAATTTCCAGTAAACCTGTCTCCATGTACCTTAGCATTTTTGTAAGACCAGAATAACAGCATATCTTTCCCTTCTGAGGATTTTTTACATAAAATCCGTTATAAATGCTCACTTCTTTTTTTAATGGAGATGGGATTACTTTACATTCGGTTTGATTCCTTAATCTTCCCATTCTTCATTAGGATACATCTGTTACAGATTTGCATAGTTTAAAATATGTAAGGCACTGTTCAAAGCAGAAGGTGGACTTTATATCAGTAAATTGATTCTTGATCTCCAAAGCACAGTTATATGGTCAGCATTTTAAAAGTATTTTCTGATTTCCACAGGTTAAAATAAACAGCAAAGGATTGGTTTATTCAGTTGCACTTTTGCTAGGATCAGTGGCACTTACTGTAAGTATTGGAGCATCTACAAGTATTTCAATTTGAAAATACTTGTTACATATTTACATGTTACAGAAAGATAAAATAGAAATACTTAGCATTGATTTCTTCTAGCAATACCATGAGTGGAAGAGCTACCATTGTCCTCAGTGAGGACTGCAATCGGGCATTTGGTGCATGAGATGCTGGATATGTGTAGGTCCCATGGATTTCAGTGTCAGTGTTGAAATTTTTGAATCCAATAGTACTTCTGTGGTCCTGTGTCCATACCCCCGGCCTGTCTCTAGGCTGAGACAATACCTGTTGTGCTTCATCACCTTTGCCCTTGTCTCTGATTTCCAAAACCATCCTAAATCAAGTGCTGTAGCCTAAGCCCTTAGTGAAGACTAGTCTGTGAGGACTGAACTCCAGGACTTGGAAGAGACATGCTAAATGTGACTCAGCATAAGACACCCCTGTAACACAGGACTTCTTAAAGTGAAACAATAATTCTGTTTGAAAAGTCAGTTTTGCTGGTACTTAAGGTCTCTTCCTGCTTGACTCCCAGGGCTCTGTAGGAAGAATCAAATCAGGTATAAGGAATCAAAAAGGTATAAAAATATCCACTTATACTAACATCTTTCACTTGATTGCCTGTGGAGGCTTTGTAGAGGAGGTGATTACCACTGGAGATTTCACACTGTTGCATGACTAAGCCTTACATAGCTTCACATCACCTGTGCATGACCTAAGTGATAGAATGGCCAGGGCTGTTCACTCTGCTGCTGACTTCCTAATGTATCTGATCTATAAGGTGTGAGAACGTGTTCTGTTCATTTCTTATCCCCTGCCTGCCATACTGCACAGTGCCTGTGAAACAGCGCCGGTGTTCTGTACACGTTTGTATCTGGTGTTGCTGCATGCATATTGTTAATCAGCGCATTGGGGAAAAAGTGGGAGGATTATGCAGAGGAATTACTGTGCTAGCCCTCTCTGCTTTTCTGAAAAGGGTCTTTTCGTAGCAGAAGCCAGATCACCTGATTTTAAGGCATTTTGTTCTGCTGAGTACCCTGATTTGCACAGACCCTCCTACCGCAAACTAAGAGGAAAGTTTTGAGCAAAATAAATAATAATTCAGAGGCACTGAACACCATGGAAAATAGATGCCTTCATGAGGACTTTGTTGCTTTGCTACCTGTAACTTGTAACCCCTTAGTTCTGGAGCTCAGCAAATAAGCAAGTAGAGCACCTCTTTTGAAGCTGTTGAAAGAATGGGCGTTAGGTGCTGGTGCACTACTGGGACATAAAGGATTTGCAGAGGAACACTTGAGGGAGGAACATTAATTTAGTTTAGTTGATTGAATATTGCGTAAAACAGTCGTAGGACAACTGACACTCAGAACCGAGTCAACAAGGTATGTTGCCTTTCTGATCTATAAAATATTGAGAATATATTTTTGTCTTCCTGCAAGACCTCTAATTCAAAAGACTCATTTTTAGCTTATAATGTTTGTTTCCAAAAGTCTCCTTCAGAACTTTATTAACTGATTCTCTGTTTGCTTGCAGGTGTTTGGAATCCATGTAAATAAGTGGAAACTTGACAGGAAGTTAGGCATCTACGTGTTGCTTCTTTATGCTATTTTCCTGTGTTTATCTATAATGATAGAGTTCAATGTCTTCACCTTTGTCAACTTCCCTATGTGCCGAGAAGAACTTTAAACCACAACAAGGAGAGACACTGAAATTCTTCTGATGACACATGCTGTAAATGACAGGAGGCATTTCACATTTCTACCTTCTTTCCATCAATAATTTGAGTGTCATTCCTGCTTAATCAGCTAACAAGCACTTTTACCTATAAGGAAGGAAAGCATACCTTTCTTTTAACATGCTAGCTGAAGGCAACCAAAGCATTTTCCTCATCTTTGGATATTGCTGCTCCGTCATAAAGCTACATGGATCTTACACAGAACTCTAAAAGGACCCATTTCTGGGCATTCTGTTGTGGTTTTCTTTCTCCTTCTGCAGACAATCAACCACCACCATCAGGGTTAGCAAGAGGATGGGAGAAAAATCTTTATAGTTCTTTTGGTTTTGACATTTACTTTCCATGGAAGGATAAGAGGCAAGTTCAGAACCTTGCTTGGCTCAGTCAGAATATTTAAACTACAGGACCAGAAAGTCCAAGGCACATTTCATGGCATGCACTGTTGAGGATCATTTCCCCCTTCAAGTGCTCTGCTTATAGAGAAACTGCACTGACAGTTTTTGATGGCAATGTTGGATATTTATCACTCTGTTCAATGAACAATGTGGCAGAGAAAGAAGAGGAAATGGTTGTATGTTGTATCACTTGTGTTGATGCACACCAGAAGTCAGAGTAACTGCATACTGAAGAAGAGAATTTACATGCAGAAATTCATACTTGAAAAATATGTTTTATTGTTAATGAGGAATGCTGTATACATAGATATAAACTGACATTTGTGGAATATTACACCACAAAAAAAAAAAAAACAACTTTGCATTGGCCATTGTAAGCCCATTGTGTACATTTAGAAGAAGCTAAAGAAATAAAATATAACTGGGTGCTCAGTAACTATCAGTTATTGTTAACAACTGGTAATAGTAGCTGAACATAATCCAGACTTTCTGACTACAAAACCCACCTTGATTATGATTTGGTTTGATTCAGTTTGATTGGTGAGAGGAAGAAGCTTTTTACATCAGTCAAGAAGCTGGTGTATTCTTCACCATTTTTTCTTATTCTCAGAAGCTTAATGAAGATGAATGTCTGACATGGAGCAGTGCAGATAAGAGTCACCCTGAAAAAAGCAAGTCTGTCAAGAGAATGTGGTCCTTGATTTGATTGCATGCAAATTTTGAGGCATGATATACTTCTTTTTAACCCTGAGTAGAAACCAAGTTTTGATATCCTTTCCACCAGCATAAATCTGATATAAGGAGTTACTCTGGATAAAATTGACAGCAAGATCCAGCCCAGAGTATTAAAATAGCGGGTAGCATTCCACAATTTAGCAGTGATATAATTGTAAATCACTGAGACAGCATATTTTGAATTGCTACTAAACTTTAAAAATATTTTGAAGCTGTATGTGAATGATCACATAAAGTTTCTAAAGAAGCACAGTTACCTTTATACGTAGATTTTTAAAATTTTTTAATGTTTATAAACCAAACCAAACCTATCAACTAACAGTTGATGTGTTTTTAAATGTATTAATATTTTCCATTACAACTAAATATAAAAAATTGTGTCAATGAGAATATACTATAAAAACTTAGCAAATAAGCACTTACTCAGAAAGTTCCTTCTTTTGACATATATGACAAATAATTATGTTTCACCAGCTGACATGCAGAATACTGTTTACACCAGGCAATGAGTTTACAACTAGAATTATTTTTAAATTATTTTAGAATAAATTAAAGAGTGTATGCTGCTGCTGGTGGTTTTTTTTTAAGAATTGGGTCCATTCAGTGTGATTCTAAGGAGAAAAAGAGCGAATTTGTTATTTGCTTTACATTTTGTTACAAATGTCAGTATTAGTATCCATTTAGGGTTTCTTACCTTAATTAAATGGTCATGTCGTTAAGCTAAGAACTAAAGATTGACACAATTACAGCATTACTAAAATGCTTTTTTAAATAGTCTAGAATGGCAGTAAACACATTTTATCTCAAGTATGCCAATGACCCCATTTCCAGGCATTCATGACGTTTTTGGTGCAGTATAAAGCTGAGGAGATGGAATTCATGTTCATCTTGGAGTCTTCTGTTGCAGAAAGGCTTTGAAAATGCAGCATACTGCTGCACCACTGTAGGAATATCACTCCCTAGTATTCCTCTCTCCCCTGCTGTCTTTCAGGAGAACAGTTTACTGCTGAAAATCTGGTGATGACTTAGATATGGGACTGAAAGGAGCAGAGAGAGAAACCAAGTAATTGGGTTTTTCCTATATTCTGTTTTTATGGCCTTGGAGAACTGTCTTCAAGCAAATATTTGCTCTCCTATGCACAGTTCAGGTAGCTTATTTGTCTTTACATAATAGAAGAGTAGTTCCAAAGTCTGGTTTTGAATGCATAGTAATCAGCTGGGTTGATAGGGATGAGGGCATCAAAGTTTATAGTGCCAGATCTAGAAAACTGTATTGTACCTTCATACTTCTGAGCCAGGAAATTTTAGAAGAGTATGGGCACCATTTTTTTTTCCGTAGCAGCTGACCATCTGCCCAAATATAAATGAATTTTGTTTGCTAATTCCGTAAGTCCTTCACACATCATTTAAAATTACTCTGCCTAATCTGAATATCACCTGCTCCAGAAAACCAGTGTTGTATTTTAGCAGAAAAAGTCTCAGAATCCAGAACAACCCTTACAATGTGTGGCTGGTTCCTGTCATCTACAGCTCTCCCTGAAACATAAACTCACTTCAAGAAAATTTATATTGAATTCTAATGCTGCATTTCATGGGGTGTTCTCATCTGCATCTACTGCTATGGGTCATGTATCATGCCATGGTTATCATTATAGATAACATTAGTAGGATTCTCCTTTGACACCACCGCATGACCAAGGATGTATTGTTTGCCAAAGAATTATGAGATGTTGTGTCAGGGCTTTGATGACACATAATCATATGAAGTACTTTAAGAAGTTCCTAAGTAGTCCTTGTCCATATGCTAAAGTAAATAGTTACACATTAAGCCATGCAGGTAAACTGAATGATCCAAGAAATACCTGATTGACAAATTATTGTATTGCAGATAAACCCACGTCAGAATGTATCACTATCAGGAGGCTATTGCCGAGTAATAGCAGACTAGTGCCTTTCACATGTATACAAAAAAAAAAAAAAAAAGAAATGAAAACATTAGCTTGTGTGGTCAGGAAACCATTAAAAATGTTGCCATTTTCTAGTCAAGAAAAGGAGTGATTTGTGCTTGGCTCTCTGCTGTTAGCGCAGTTCTATATTGCAGCTGTTCAGATTGTATCTATAAAATTCTGCAGACATTTTGTTCATTAACCATTGCAAAAGTTAGCTGGCTGAGTTTGGAATGTATGTCACAATGTTCTGTAAGTTAATGTTCAGCTCAAGAGTGAAAAGAAAGCTGGTGTATGTGAGAGAGAAAACTGTTAGTGTGATCTGAAATTTGCCAGCATACTAACACTGAAAAGTAACACAACTGAGAAAAAGATATCCCATATCCAGCAAAGCTTAACTTCAATGGCTTTGATTCTGTTTTAAAGCTAAGCATCTATCCAAGTGCCTTGCTGGATTTTGTCCTAAGATGACAGTGGAGCATGGTTTCTGGGTTTCTTATCATAGTCAGTTCTTTCTGTGTTCTATTGCTTTTGTAGTCTAAAGATTTTATTTCTTCCTCCCATTAAAAGGTTTGACCAAAATCTGTGGACTTCTGCTCTGCTGATACCACTTTAGATTTCCACCCTTGTAAATAAGAGAACTCGTTCCTTGTCTCAGACTTCTCAACTGTGCATTTACCCTTGTGTATGAACAGGATCAAAACTGAGTTACAGCTGGCCAAGGAGGGCTTTTAGCAGCTTTTCTGAGCTGCAGTTCCCCTGGAGTAGCACAGCACATAGACCCATGGAGTGTAATCCTGTCTGTAGCAAGGAACCGGGAGTGTTTCCATTGTGTTCAGCAGTGTTTGATTCCATTTATCTACCATAACAATTGTACTACATTATGAAGTATTGCTTGAGTAAAGATTTCAAGCTCAGGATCTGCATGTCTAAATCTAAGAAGCTCCAGGTATGGTTATCCCAATGTCTCTTTGATGGTCTAAGGGCTTCTCTCTGGGCTGAAGTCTAGAAAGCCTGGAAGAACACCTGAAGTCTTCCCAACAGTTACAGCATAGTCAACCATCTTTCTCCTGGCTCAGTCTTTGGTGTGCCAATTTTATTTTGTTTTTATATGCTTGCTGCAGCTGTATCAAACAAAGATAGCTTCTGGGTTTAGATTATATTTGTAAGCTTTCTGTCAACATGTAAACAAATGGCGAAGGTCTTTACTGATCTAATACGTAGCAATTATAGAGAAGATTCTATTCTGTCTTTGATTTCCCTTGTGACTCTGCTTTAATTACACTTGTTTCTATTATGTGTTTGCTCTAGGTGCACAAACGCCTCATGAGTTTTGTTGTCTTCCTTTCTTGGATTTCTTGCAATTTTAATGCCATTTACCTGTGTCCCACTGTTAGTTGGTTTTGGTAGAGTTCTTTAAGCTGTAGAACTACTGTCTGATTATTCATGCCAAGGAAAGCTCAGACGTTATGTAATATGAAACAGACACTAAAGTAACTCTGATAGCCAGGTGAAACCAAAGAATCTTCCTAATTGAAGTACATCACCTTGGAGCATAATGTTCTGTCATTGCAAGCTTCAGATCTCTCTGTTATTTGTGTTTAAACATTCAGAAGAAAATCTCTGCAGCTCATGCATTTGCTGCACAATTTTCTTTCTAGTTCCATGAGTGTGAATGCCACATTTTTCATTTTGTTAGGTGGTGAGATTTATGTGATGGTTACACAGTAAATGACAGTGTTTAGTTCCAGCAATTCTGTACCAAACATGTTGTTATTCCGTTGAACCATTTGGAAAAGTCTGTATGCAAATGATCAATGTCCTGCTGAAGAAGGGAATGCCATTCAATTGATGTATGCATTCCACTTTCTGACCTACCGTGTACATGTTTAAAAACCTCCTTTTGAATAACTTAGCACTTTTCTCATATTTTCCCACATGTGAGATCCTGATGGTTTTTCCCCAGAGAAGTCTGTGAAGTTCTGTACATGCCTCTCCTGACACGTGAGATGTGTGTGGCTGCTTCTCCACAGGCCAAGATGTGTAGTGCTTGTGGCAATTTGTTCATCACATGGTTCTGCTTGCTCCCATACAGTGCACTGTCTGAAAGAAATGAATAATTATGGGAAATTAATGCCATTTGGATATTTTCTTAGAAGATTTGCCAGTTGGAATTTAATTCTGTTTTTCACTTGCACAAAGAATGTAGGCAGTCATTGCTGTCCTGTCACTGAGATGGTCTTGATAAACTTGAACGACAAATAAAAAGATTGGTTTGTAGCACTAGGCATGGTAACAAATTCTAAAGGTATCAGAACATGAGAAAACCAGACAGATATAATTTCTAGAAAGATCAGAAACAACTGAGATGCTTCCTTTCAGAGGTTTTTTGCAGAAAAGTTATGGCCTTTATTCATGTACCAGTTATGTATGCAAAGAAAATTTGTAAATCTGCTTCCCCAGCAACACCTGTGTTTCAAATGGCTGTTACTGCAGCAAAGTTATGACCAAATTCTTGCCTTCACGTTCTTGGGAGTGGTGCCAGTGTTCCTTAGTGTCCTGGTAGTTGGCACAAATTAGTATCAGTGGAACTGAGCGTAGAATTTGGCTCACGGTATCTCCTCCATTGCAAGAAATTCTTTGAAATAATTTATGGTCACTAAAATAACTTCTGAATCTTTTAAAAACCTGTGTTTCATACTTGCAGGCATTTGCAGTGCACCCTTCAGAGGTGCAATACCTCTTTAAATATTATGAAAACTTTCTAGAACTGCTTACTTTGAAAACAGAAAGGGATGGGTTTGTAAACTGTAAATAACAGAAATCTCTCATGTTACTTATTTTTTCAATGACTGTGACCTTATGCACTGTGAATGCTCTGTGATATGGGGTCCATTGTACAGATAAACGTCATGAAATCCAAATGGATTTAATGTGATAATTTGTTACAAAATGTTGGCATGATATCTGATTATTTTTGTTGTGAGAATTTTAAAAAATAGTTAACTCAGCATTTATAAAGATTATAGCAGTCAGTATTATAATGCACTATATAAAAATATGTACACTATCAATAAATTATATAAACGAGAGTGTTTGCTGCTTTTTTTCTCAGATGATTAGTAGATGTGAAACATTCTCATATATATTGTTGAAAATCTAAAATTTCAGGACCCAAATAGGATGTGTGCCTGCACATGTTAGCTTTCTGGTGAAATCTGGACCCTGCTGAACTGAGTGACAGAAGGCCCCACATTCTGTGTATTCTAGGAAGTACTGCCTGGATCAAGCCATTATTTGGAGTGAGTTAAGTGTATCAGTTTGATTTGCAGCAATTCTGAAACACACAGTTTGCTCTTTTGGGACTAGAAAACCGAGAACTCAGTGTGCTGAGAAAACAGTTTGCTGTACTGAGGCACTGGACCAGAAGCAGTTCTGGCAACCTCAGAAAAAACCCTGCTCAAGAGCATTTTGGCTGCCTCATCCAGTGATATATTGGTGTCCAGCAGGTTCACACTGAGTACTGCATGCTGATGAGAGGCTGGAAATAAGGTCCAAAGGCCACACAGTACTATTTTCCTTTCCCAGTTCCCGAGGCTCTGGAAATACTTGATTTCCCATTTCCAGCATGCCTGTAGTCCATCTCAGGGTGTGTGGAGACTCCCAGTATGATGTATATAGTCTGTGGTGCAGTCTGTGCTGGGCTTAGGAAAAGCTCTAAATGCAGTTCTTGGAAAAAGAGGAGCTAAGAGTTTACCTCATCTCATGGCCTGGTGTGTTAACAGTTCCATTAGACAAGAGTCTTCTCATGAATACTCCTAGGCAGTTCACTACCAGGAGATGCAAGTTAAAACAAAGCTCGATCTTTTTCTTAAGCACTGTGCTTGAGACTGGAATCCCTACTCCTGTATAAACCTGGCATTAGCCACTGTGGGCTTTTTGTGCATCTACAGAAAAGTCTTACAGGAATGGAGGAAAAGGATATTCTGCATTGTCTGAATTTTGAAAAAGATTTCATTCTTTAGTGTATGCTAGGCTAAATTTTTTCTAAGCTGGGGACAGAAAAAGATTCATTCTTTTACACAGAATTAACTTTTAAAAATCAGAATCTGAATGTGAAAAGTGCCTCTTCATTTAATCCTTCCATCCTTGACACTGTGACCCATCATGATCTGTTATGTAATAGGCTCTATAAAAGGCACATAATCTAAGGATTAGTGACACAATAGGCATGACAGTTCCTAAGGGCTTCTATCACAGGCCATGTTACTGATGCAGCCGCTCCCTCCTGTATGGAGAGCAGAACTGTGGTGTAATCTGGGCATATTCTGAAAGCCTTTTACTGTAGCTCAAGTGCTCATTGTACTTAATGGCTTCCCCCATAAGCCATTTTTAAACCTTTCCAACCCAGCTGCATGAAACTACAAAAAAGGGCTGCAGGATGCTGTGGCTTAAGATGGAAAGGGTGAATCAGTCCTAGAAGAGAAATGAATTCCTCCCATTTGGCTTGGATTTATAACAGAGGAATGTAAATCTGAAGTAACTGGATGTTATTTTGTAATTTAGCTTTTTTGTAATTGTTTCCTTCCAAAGCCTGATTCTAGAACACATTGTCACATACTAAACCTGTCAAATCTCTAGCTCAAAAAGACACCTAGTAAAGCTTGAATAAAATTTGTCTTTATCATATTTTACGTATTTTACAGAAATACTGAGTATTTTGCAGAAAATATGGGACTTTTAAATTTGGTCAATATCTTTAACAAAACAAATTTCAAAACTTCAAACTTCTGAAACTGCATTCTTTACATTGGAAATAGCATGAAAGATTTCACTCAAATCACATGAAACTGAGATAGCACCAAAATACTGGAATTTTGTATTCTGTATTTTTTGCCATTTTTTCCTGGACCTTTTTAATTGTTCTAGTAAATTTTTTTCTTCTTCCCTAAAAATATAATTGGAATTTTCTAACTCTGTTGTGTTCTGCATTTGCAAAATCTTAAGTCTTTGCCTAGGGTGGCTGCCTATTTGTGTGAACAGTTTTCTCTGTGTGAGCAGGTCCATGCAAACAGCACAACTTTGCATTTTTTGCGTAAGAAAACCTTTTTTTCCAGCAGAGCAAGGGCAAATGCTGAGTGGGCCTGGTCCCTGCTGAATTGCAAGGAAGGGAAGTGGAAACTGGGGTGGAATTGAATTTGTGTGATGCATGTAGGAGATTGTTCTCATGCCAATACCTGAGGTGCATTTCAAAGGTGCCCAGCTGGTGAATAAATCTAGAAGATATTTTTTTTTCTTAGACCTCTTGAGCCCAGAACTCACAGAAGGATTCAGAGCTGGGATCTGACAAGTCTGCAGTAAGGGATGAGTGAATTTCAGCCAACCAGTTTGTCTAAGAGGACTAAATTTTTCATTAATGAGTTTGTTGTTGCCTGAAAATTACTCCAGGAGTTGGGGCAAGGAGTTCCTTAATATAGTAGAAAAGAGCATTAGAAGATACAGTAATTGAAAATTTAAAATTAGATAAGGCAAAAAATCAGGTGTGAATTTAAATAATGTCAGCAATTAAGCATTAACATGCCTTAGTTGGAACGGTGGTGAATTTTCCATCATGCAGTCTTTCAGTAAGGCTCTTTCTAAGATAATAGAGTTTCTAAGATACATTTCCTAATGTGAACTGAAGTTACAGCCTTTATTTTAAAAAAAAAGGGAAATTTTTTTCTTGTGTTACATCAAAGGTGTGTCTTGGTGATGGTAGAAGTCTCCCTGACTCTCTCTAGCTCAGTGCCAGCAGAATTGGCTCTGTGTTCTACACTGAGGTCTAGTTTCCCTCTTGCCAATACACTGACAGCTCCCTGGCATTTGCATTTCTGCTGCGGACTGTGTGGCACTGTCTATTTTCAGAAGGCTGAGAAATTCCTTCTAAAGATAAAGGGGGCAAAAAATTTCTTTTGTCTCCCACTCCATTCCGTGCAATTGCTTTCCTCCACCTCTCCTTTCTACTTCTGCCTTATTTTTTTCCATTATGTATTCTCCTAACATCAAATATTTCTGGAGCCACGGGGCTGCCAAACAGGAGTGCCACCAGCCCTGTCTGCCAGCACATCTGTCAGCCCCCAGCCTCCACAGCTGCTGTGTGTTGGGTCGGGTTTCCCGCACAGCAAACCCTCGATCACTCCAGTAAGGGCAGGTCAAACGTGCACTGAGCCCGACGGGAGCTTCCCAGCGTGGAGAGCTATTCATCTGCCAGCAGTCACACAACCTTATCATTAGCTTTTGCTTTAACTGGGAATGTTTTTGAGAAGCTGTCCTCTGCCAGCGTTAGACATTTCGTTTTCTCAGGTCCTGTGTAAATATAAAGGTTTCCAAGCTCCATCTGGTTCCAGTTACTCAAGCAGTAGAAATACACATGCTTCAGGAATTTGCAGACGGAGACTTACTGCTTTGCTGCCTTACAAAATCCTTTACAAAGTTCACTGTGCTCTGTTGCCTCCTGATATACCTGTAGTCTGTAAAATTTTTTCCACTGAAACTTACTTAGGTTAGAGAAACAAATCAGTTGAAAGTCTCAGACCCTTCTTTCTAATAAGGTTAACCTGCTTGCACTACTAAATATGGCTTTATAACACACACACTCTCTCTCACACACACACACCCTTGACCACCAAAGACTGCCTCTTCCTGAAATCCCCCGTTCATATAAATACAGGAAGTAGAAATAAGAGAGGCTAAAATCGGATCTTCTTGGTAGTTTGCTTTCATTTCAGTGCTTGTTTAGTCCTCTGCCTTCTGATACTACTGAGCCCGAAGCTGGTTTTAAACATCTTCCCCCTCATGCCCTTGAAATACCATCTTCAGTACAAAACCTGAGGATGTGGAAGTTCTGCTCAGCGATGGGAAGGAATTGCTTTTCTCACCGAGGAACTCTCAAGCCACTGTGATACAGAAAGTGACTTAAAGTTTGCTGTAATGATGAAAACATCAGCAGGAGAGAGGGGAGCCAGGGATGACTCAGGGTAAGTCCTGAATCTTTAGTGACTGTTCATTTTTAATAACTGTTGCTTTCCTTTTCCTACTTAACAAAGAGCTGCATTTGTGAGCTGACTGCTGAGTTACCAGTTACACAGTCACAATGGTGTGGCATGACTGTGTTGTAATTTACAGTATTTCCTTTAACTGACATGTTCCAGCTAAAAGCAAACTGCAACAGCTTTATTTAGCTTGAACCGTAACTACTTAAGGAAGAAGGATGAATCCAAATCTACAGTTTGGGGCAAAGGACAGAAAAAGGGACTTCTTTGGTTTTGGAAATGTGACAAAGCTTTTCTGGGAGGCTTACTTTGTTTCTGCTCAAATGCAGAAGTGGATAAGGGCTCGTCCTTATGAGCTGATGGTCACTTCAGTGCCTGCACACTGAGGTGTACACAAACCCTGTCCCCATGCTCCCAGGAGACTTCAAGTGTACTTTCTGTCAGAAAAGGACTACAGGTTTCCCTTGCTTCTGGCTGAAACACTGCACCTTGCAGGACCAAATCCCAGGAAAACAGTGGGAGAGAAAATGGGTTTTGACACAAAGGACAGTCAGCAAGCTACTGGGATTCCAGGATAAGGCTGGAATCCTCCCAAGGCTTGGTTGTATCACAAAGCCCATGCTGAAGCTGGGCATTTCTGTTTCCTGTTTTAAACAAGCAAGGGAAAACTACATAGCTGCTGAATCTGTCAGTCACACACTCCCCCCTTCCCCCTTGGAAAACCATAATAATACCAGATACTGAGACTTTTCCTTATCTGTCTAACACAGCCTATTTTTCATGAATAAAGGTTTCAGATATTTCTGAGATGGATCCAGTAGAAGCAGCTCTGTGGATGGGTGGATAGATATGGGATACTTGCAGTTCCAGTTGCTGAGGGTGCTGCCCTACTTAGAGCACACTCAGTCAAATGGGAAAATTGCTGCTGACAGGCCACTGTGTGATGGTTTTACTGTAGCACTGTTCCCAAATACACACATGGAGTGGGGGGATGGAGGCAGAACCCTGCATTGCAGTTGTCACTGCTTTTGCCTTGTTCAATTGTTTGCATTAAGTGAAACAATGCCACTCCTGTTTCAAGGTATAATTCCTCAATTCCATGTAATGTTAAACATTGAGGGACAAAGATCACACAGCCATCAGGAAAAAATGAAATTATCCAATCCCTGTAGACTGGCAAGAGGAACTTACTATTTGTACTTTGCAGATATTCCCTGCATTTGTGACAGTTAAGATGTTAAGCATGATAGAGTGGAAGATATTTGTTTATCTCTTTCTGAGATGTCTGAAAGGAGCCACATACTTGCAAAGGTTTGTTTTCTGTCTAGAGTTGCAGGAGAAAGTAAACAAGCTGCACACCCTAGGCCAGGACTGTAAATCAAGTGGTTGGAGGAATACTGAAGCATCAATGGGCATGCTGCATGCATTCTTCACAGATTTTTTTGAGCATCTGAACAATTTAACAGAATGATCTTTTATTTTATTAACTGATTGTCTTTATTTCCAATCTATCTTCCACTCATAAAGAGGAACTTGGGTATGTTAAAATCTATTTTAACTCTTTCTGTTTACATGCTATAATATTGCTGAAGATCCTCGAAATTACATTTTAGCATGCATACGTTGTGGCTTCCAACACATTACAGAATTAGAAACATTTCTAAGTTGTGTTTAGCTGATTTCCTGTTATGGTTACACTGAATTAGGCACAAATTACACAAAGTATTTGGAGTTCATAGCTTTCAAAAGAAATGGTAACCTAAGGCAAAATGTTGATGGAGAACCTAGACCTGATTTTAAAATTCTGTGCACCAAAATTGCATGAGAAATTCCTGAGACTGCCCCTCTGTTCACCATAGTTTTAACATTAGTTAAAAGGGAAAGCTTACTCACATGCACAGAAATGTTGGCAGTGCAAACTGTCATGGAAGTACCCCAGCAACTTGGAAATATCCATGCATTCATTCCTAGTGAGGACTAGGGTTTATTCTGCACATAGTAAAGCCATAAACAAGTTTTGCTGATTTATATCTGTCAAATGTCAGAAAGACACTGGGGAGAAATCTGCCTCCAGAATTAGTAGCCACTCAGAGAGGAATGAGGGAGAAGTGCAGCTAGGGGCTGGATAGAAATCAATCTAATCAAATTCTTCCAAAATGCTATGGGAGAGAAGCAGGGAAATTTAACCATTAATTCTCACCTAGAGTCAGGCTAACTCCTAGGAACATTAATAAGTGGTGAGATCACAAAACATCTGGAGAAATGTGAGCTGCTTGACCATGGTGACCATGGTTTCATGTATAGATATATTCCTTCACTCCAACATCTGGCAAATGTATGGAGGATATGATGAGTAGAGCAGGCAGGAGCTGAGACAGAGATGGGATGTGCAAATACTGAATCCACCTTTGAGAAAATGGCTGTTTCAGGTAGCTGGGATGGGTTACAGTGGATCTCATTTCCGGGACACCAGATTACCTAATGAGGTAATGATTGTGCATCTTATGGTGACATGTCTTTTTTGGTACAAAACCCACATCACAGTTGACAGATTTCGTATGATGAATGTAGACATAAAGAGGTCAAGCACTGGAGGAATCTGTAAACTGAACCACTCTCATAAATTCACAGATTTTAGCTTCAGAAGGGAATGTTTTGATTGTCTAGTCTGATCTCCTGTGTAGAGCAGACCACAGAACCTATGAAGCATGCTATGAAAACCATGACTTCTGCTGGAATGGGAGTTTTCACAGAATCACAGAATATTCTGTGATCCCACAAGGATCATTGAGTCCAACTCTTGAGTGAATAGCCCATACAGGGACCAAACCCATGACCTTGGTGTTATTAGCTGGTCACAAGAGCTTTGTTATCAAGGGATTCTTCTACCCAGGCTACACATACATCTCTGCAGTGCAATAAATAAATCTTACGCCAACTTTTACCAGGTTCAGGTTTGAACTGAGAAAAAAATTATTTAAAACTCAAGAGCCATCCTTTGTAAAGAACTAAATCTCAAATTATTTGAATCAGTGGAAAAGGTCCTGTTTGCCTCAGGAAGTCTTGTAAAGTACTCCTCATAGAAAAGTACTCCCACCAGAACCTGTGAGATGTGGTGTTAAAATGGGGAAGGGGCAGTTCAGGCAACTGGAAACAAATCAGTGTTATTAAATCCCTGCTGTCTGTCAAGCTCTCATAAGGGATACACTTTCCAGTTGAGGGGGATGATGCTTTCAGGAGGGAAATATCTGTGCTGAAGATGCATTGCACCAAGACTGGGATATCACTGTAAAGATACAAAAAAGGAAGTGCTCTCCAAAGCTACCTGAATTTGGTAGGGAGGAGACAAAAATCTCCTGAAATTCATTTAACTGAAAAGCATGTTTACAACCACACTGACTCGTTACATGGTTTTTTCACATGAGTCCTTGCCAAACTTAGTGGATGCTTGGAACACGTTGTGCAGTGGTACTGGTGGTAGCAGAGAACCCTTTGCTTCCTAGAGGACAGACCACACTGGGAATATTGCCCCTGAGCAGGAACCTCTCAGCACTGCAGAGTCTTATACCAGTGCTCACAGGAATGGAGGCACCAATGTAAGCAGTATTCTGATCATCTACTTTCTATTGCAGGTTCAGCTAAATATAGTTTTTCACTTCCTGTCCTAAATGGCTACGTGCTGGTTTGTATTGTTGGCTTTACGACCTAGAGGCAACAGGATGAAAAATGTGCACGTAAGGCGCACACATCTCCCTTGCTCTGTGTGCACAGGTATTCATGTAAAGCAGTGGGTCCTGGAGACCAGCTGGGAGGGTTGCTTGGCACAAATTTGGTTTGGCTCCATACCTTATCAAACCATGTGTACATAGTCCAGGTACTTTAGAGATTATCTATTTTATAGCATATTTCCAAATGAGAGTAGGATTATATTTTCACTTAGTAAATATAGATGGTTTATCTGAGACAGGATTGTGAGACTCAGAAAAATCTCCAAAATTACCTGAATAATAGACATTAAATAAAATACCTAAAACAAATCCATTAGGAAGAAAAAAGCTGGAGAATTTTAAATGCTTGTCTGGGTCAATTGATAAAGAGCACAGAAACCAAAGTGCCTTAGTGAAACTTGGACAAAATATTGTCCATCACAGACCTTCAACCTTTATAATTTTGAAGGGAGAAAGTTTTTTGCATTTGGGAATAGAAATAAATAGCATTATGGAAGGTAATTAGAATGAACAGGCAGCTGTTTGGAATGAATGGACAAATTCTAGTGCAGATGGATCTGTGGGTACAATGATGATATAGTCATCAAAAGCCCTTGGTGCCCCAGAAGTTTATCACACTTTTCCAACTATATTAAGATGCATTCCCCCTGTGTAGGGAAGGGTGTCTGTATGTTTGTGATTGTTTCAGTTGCCCTTTGTGAAGAATTACAAATTAATGAAAATGAATTTAGGTATTTAATATGTCATTATGATGCCTTGTGAAGGCTGACCTAGAACAGAGACTAGACGGAGCTTACGAATAAAGTAGGTATTTATTAGGAGACCTCAGTAGATCCACCTTAGGCAGCACAAGAGCCCAGCCAGGGCTACACCCCAGGTGAGCCCAAAATGGTCATAAAATGGACAACCGGTCACAGGGTCTCACACTTTTGTAAGTTTTGGTCCATTTGCATATTGGAGTTAATTGTCCAATTACAGCTTTAGGTTATGAAGTCTCATCCTTCTTGTTTTTCTCTCTTCAGTCCATGTTATTTATGCTCTTGGGCCTGAGATGTGGATTGGTTGTCCTTAGGTCCCCAGATAGAGAAGGAATTGTTTTGTCTGCCTACTCTGTGAAGAGAGCTAACTATCCGCTAATATGAAGCCCAGACCCATGCACTAAAGCAGCACAGAATCTGAAAAAATATAAAAGCTAAAACCTGAGGCTTCAATTATTATCTTTCTAATTAGATTTAGGATTAGAAGCAACCAGTGAAAAGCATGTTTAGCACATGTTCTGTAGAAGACCAAAGAGAGGCTATGATGCCTCTTGCTATACTGTCATCAGTTCTGGGTGCTCCTAAAGTCACAGGGGATGGGATGTGCTGGGATCGACCTGCTCTTGGCAGTCCCAGTGTTCAGAGCAGTAGCTGAATCACAGATAATTTTGCTGACCTGGAGCCTTTAATTCCTTCTGAGGAATAAAAGCAGAAATAGTTACAAAGCTGAGATGTTTGATCATCATTAAAAAAAAAAAAAATTAGTTTTAAAGTATTCATACTACCAAAGAAGACTTTCAGATTTCTCTAGACCAAAACTGAGAAAACCAGAATGGAAGGAGAATGCAGAAGAGAGTTTAAGAAGAACCAGAAGAACTTCAAGAACCAGTGGAAGCAGTTAATGCAAAATCATGCTACAAGGGCAATGAAGTTGCAATTCTTGGATCTCAAAGCAGGCATTGGTCTGCAGTGGTCTGCAATTCAGTCTATGTCCTACATTTCTTCCTAATCCAAATTTTGAAATTAGTTTTTTCTGTGGTGATGGGTAGGTGTTTCATGATGAGCAATGAAGCAGAATCTCCAGAGTAAATCCTCATCTGGAGCCAGGTAGGGGCTAGACAAAATCATGCATGCCTGTCTGCCTGTATGAAGAAATGTATTTTTAAAATGTAGGCACAGATACATGAAAGGTTTAGTGAAGGTGCTTTCTTCTCTAGAATTTGCTGAATGAGAGGAGGCAGTGCCCACACAGCCCTGGTAAGCATGGCCTGGGTTCCTGACTGTGTTCTCTGAGCTGTAGAACTTGTTCAAAGCTAGGTCAGGTTACCAGAAGTACTGGCCATGGGCCACAGAGGACACTGGATGGCACTTGTGGGGTGAAATCACTGGGGGCCACCCATGAACTTGAGGAGCAAAGTGCCTGAGGGGCCTATATATGACTCAGTCCTGTCCTGGTTACACACGACTAGAATGAGGGTGCACAGCTTTTCCAGGAGAGCCAGCAGTGGAGTCCTCTGGAATTCATTGTTATGAGCTGGGATGTGTCTATACTGCAAAGTGGGAGATGTAAGGGTGCTAGGCACACCCTGGCTCTGACACTGACCTAGCTGCACAAAGGTGAGAAGACAGCTGAACAGGCAGGCAGGCATCCACGGAGAGCTATCCACCAAAAAAGTTGCACAGGGTCAAAATCTGTCAAATTATTTCTCTGCTTCCCAGCCAGAAAGGGCTGCCTGTGGTACGCAAGGGAGAGGAGAGCTGTCCTTGTGCAGTGGTTGCACCCCATCTGCTGTGGAGGGCAGGGCTGTTACACAGGGTTGCTTGTGTCTGTGCTGTATTTTCTTGGCACCCCATTCTCCCTCCACCACTCTGTTTGGCAACCCTGATCTCCTCATACAATGCAGGAACACAAGTGCCATTCCCTTCCCCCCATCCTGGCAAGGGGAATTCCTAAACCACACAGATGCACAGGGCTTAGTTTGAGCCATGCTCTGATGTCAGTCTGGAGTAACTCTCCAGAGCTGGAGCTGGCTGAGTTCAGAATCCATCCCAGGCTGTCAGGTGGTTGTATCTTGGAAAGGCAAGGCAAGCTTTCAGCTGGTGTCCTTTAATTGTGAAGTTTGTGGGGGAGGGAGGGGGAAATGTGTCTGTGAAAATACCTGGTAACACAGCCCTGTGAAAGCAGCTGTGGTCGAGGGAGCAGTGCTGTTTAACCTGTGCAAATGAAATAGAGCTACAAGCATCACCCAGTATGGTAAATATTGTAGCCACAAGCCTTTCCCCTGTCCATTCTGTACCTGTCTAAACTATCTAAAGTAATCCTACCTACCTCCAGAAATGAGATGCCTTTACCCTGCTAAAGGGGACCATGAAGGCAGTGCTTCTCTCAAGATAATCAGTTGCAAGAGTTTTGAAGTGATTAGCTCCTCTCCGCCTGCACCCAAAGTGGTATAAATCTTTTTGCAAGTGAAGATGATTACTTGAGCAGTAAAGGATTAGCAGATGTGAGCACTGCATAGCTGGTTGTGCTAGTCACATTTTCCTAAATAGATATTCTGTTAGATACACACAAACCAGGGAGTCCTATGGAATGCAGCTCTTTTCAAATAGATGGATACATGCATGCCTATGTGTGTGCCTTTCCCAGACTTTCTATTAGCTTTTTGCTAAACAGAGAATGTATTTGTGTCTGTGTAAAGGATTTCTGCTTTCTGAATTACCGGTACCTTTAAAAGGAACAAAGTGCTTTCAGTAACTGTAATCATATTGTGTGATTAATATAAAGTCCTTGTCTTTATGAAAGAATCTCTGGGTGTTTCATGGATATTAAGCCTCCCAACAACCAGCTAAAGACAGATACTGTTACTATAGGAAGGGAAACTGAGGCACGAACTCATGGAGCTGATATTATTCTAGTCGCATATGTCATAGCCCAATCCCCTGGATCTTTGTTAAGCAGTGAAACTCTGGTCTTCCTCAGACCATCCTTTAAGTTTGGGTTGATGCTAGGAGCAGAATCCATTTTTCAAAGAGCCTTTTCTCTTTGGTGGCTGGCTTATGGAGCTAAACCAGCTTCCTCAGTGTTTACACAGCCTCTACAGCTGAAGCAAAAGGGGTATGGGAGGATGTGGAAGTGGTACTCTTCCTGCAGCACTCTCCATTGCCCTGAATGAGGAGGAGCACAAAACCCCACCCTGTGAGTTGTTCCCTGAGGCAGGCCTGGAATCCTGGCTCTGAGAATGATCCTGCAAGGGTGTGGCTGCTGGGATTTACTCTAGGTGGGATTTACTCTACGTGGGATTTACTCTAGGTGACTCGAGGTCTGTGTATCAGCACTGCTCCTGGTAGGGTTGGAAGACCTGTCTTACTGCTTGAAATTATCTCCTGACCATGTTAATTAATATGTTCTCTTTGATTTTGCAAGGCTAATGAATTGTTGGGGAATTTCAAGTGCTTTGTTGAAAGCAACTGAATACAGACAACCTTCTGGATGGGAAATTGCCAAATACAGGGAATCCACACAGCTCATGTACATCCCTCCCATGGCCCTCCAGAGAAAGCCAGTCTTTTGAAGTCTCTCTCTTGTAAAAGCAGCTGTTGGGCAGAACAGAAAGCAGCTGCAGCCCCTTGTGGACTGGATTAAATTTTCTGCTGCTTGGAAAAATGCACCAAGGAAACAGAGAGAGACCAACAAATAGCAGAGTCTGTAGACGGACAGCACTGCTGGCTACCTGCATCACTGTTCTCCAAATTGCTAGCAGACTTCTAGGCAAAAAAAAAGTTGTCACACATATTTGGCTAAATGACAGACTGGGACCCAGCCCAACCTTTCATCTTGCCTGCCAAGAATCTTTCTCTTCTCTCTTTCCTTTTTTGCCCCCCTTAAGTTCTCTTCAAGGAATTTGTCACTCCTGATACCCTCCACAAAACAAGAAACCAGGCAAAGCTCAAAGCTTCTTCTGCTGAGTCAACAGACAGGAAAGAGCTTGGCTTTGGCCAACTTTCCTTTCTGTCTGTAGGACAAAAATATAATACAGAACATTTTTGTGTAATTGTGTCCTGAACTCCCATTCTAATCCTTTCCTAGGATTAGAAAGTAGTTAATTTTAGTCTGGATCTCACTGATAACTTTTCCAGCCAAAAGGGAAAACAGCTGTTACCCTCCCAGCAGGGTCCTCAGTGCTGGAAAACCAGTAGAGATTGCAGGAGGGGCACTGTGAACGGCAGCCTGAGACAGGGATAGATGATGGGCTTAGTCCCTTGGCCTGGCATTCTGCTGTCTCCCTTTGCTGTTAGAGCTAGCTGTCTAGATCTAGTCTGGATTTACCCTGCCTAACTTTAGGTGTTTAGTTGTTGTGTCCATTTAGCAATCCATGCACCCGTGGTGATCTCTGGTCTTACTGGAGAAGCAGCAGTTCCAGGGAATAATTCAGGGTGACTGGTGCCAGTGGGCTGAATCCAAGTCTTACATTTGTTCATGCCTCACCAAGCTGAGCAGGGAGCCAGGCCAGAGAGCTGTGTCCAGCACTAACCTTTTTTCCCCCTTGGGCCCCCTGAGTCAGAGTGCCCCAGTGTCAGACAAGCAATAGCAGCCTGGAGGTAGGGGTGGCTGCAGCACAGAAGCTTTGGGCAGGACATGACCAAGACAGCCATGTTGTGGATTGTCTTAAACTATCTTGTGGTCTATGAACACAAAGCCTGTGGCTCATGACTTACCTACATTTTAGCCCTGGCGACGCAGCGACCATAAACACAATTAAATGAACAAGCTTGAAGTCCCAGCAGTGATTTGGTGGAGTCTGGGGGAGCTGAAAGTTTAGTCTTGCTGCTTGGCAGAATCTGTAGTCACATGCTGAGCTGCCAGTCACTGCAGGGACATTTTAGCAGTTTCTGACACTGCTCCACTAACCAGCCCTTTGGTCCCAGGCTGTCCCACCAGCACAGGAGGACAAAGGCCATGCCCACCCACAAGACAGGTTGCGCAACTTAGCAAACTAGAACACCTCTCCCACTCTGAGTTGCTTCCAGGTGTTCTGGAGGTGTTCACCACTAGAAGGTGGTGAGAGACCATGTCCTTTCACCACCTTTCCATATCCCTGAAATACCCAAACGGGCCCTTTTCTTCTTCCTCTCCTTCCCTCAGGAAGGCAGATCTCTAACTTTGCCACAGTGTAAATGCAGGCAGGGATCCCATCAGGTAATAAAGCGAGAAATAAACCCATTTCTTTAATGCCTAATCAAAATTAAAGAGGCATATGAAATTGCTGGAGTAAGGCTTAAGGAGAACAGAGAAAGGATAGGTTCACAGATTTAGATATTTGTTTTTTTTCACTAAGAGCACTGCATATTGAAATCCATTCACACTGACACTGGAAGGAAATCTTACCCAAAACACGAATATTTGTGTGTAAGCAACCCACTTTGTGTGGTGCCTTATGAGAGGAGAGACCTCAGAAGTCCTGTGCTCTGCTCCTTCAGATAGTGCGGAATGAAAATCCAGTGGATTTATTTCCCTTGGCAAAACAACCATTTCTAGTTGCAAATTATGACTGAGATAAGCATTTGCAGATATTTCTTAGTGCAGAGGGAAATTGCTCAGTGCTATGCAAGTTTGTGTGGTTAGCCTCATGTCTTGTGTGTCTCATACCTATACTCAATCCCCTCACAGGGTGAGCAAGGCCATAGCTTTTTATCACTAGCCTGATGTTTCTCTAAATATTTTGCCCAGGTTTTTGGCTCTGAGACATTATGCAGATTTCAAATAATTTTTAATATACAGGGTTTGAAACAGAACGGCTTTATGAAAGCTAAACTGCACTCTATTCTTAATGAAGTTTGAATTGGAAATTTGTCCCTCCTCCTTATTTTCCGTTTCCTTTTCCCCTCTTTGTTAGGTGATTACAATATAGAAAAGCATTCCCTGGGTTTCCATTCCCATCTTCCTTCCTGTCCAGATGAGCTGGCAAGGGGCAAAACCTCTGCCCATCACCTTGACCCTGCAGTGAAAGCAGGGGTGCTCTGTGCTTCCAAAGCTTCAGGTGTTTTTGGAATACAGAGAATAAGCCTTTCTCTCCAGGTCATGGCTCAGCTGGGCCCCTCTCGAGCACTGACATGGGAGGGTGAGGGAGGTCTGGGGTTTCCTGATGGTCTTAAAGCCTAGGAAGTTGTTTCCCTTCTCCACAACATTTGCTTCTGGTTTCTGCACTGCACAAGTCTTTCCAGAGAAGTTGCATTATCCAGCAAATATGTTTGCAGTTTTTTGTTGAGGAAAATGTCTGTTCTCTAGCCACTCTGACCCTGCCTTGGCTGGTGTTTCAGCAGCTCTCTTCTCTTTGCACTGAAAGGGCCTTGCAGAAATATAAATGATCCTTCCTTGCCCACACACAAAGAAAAATCTTCAGCTTTGCTGATATGCTGACATTCCTAAGAGAATAATTTGGGTTTGAAATAGGCAAAGGACAAATGCCCTGAATAACTCTGATTGTAAATGTGGGGGAGAACAACTTACCATTAACTGACTGTTAATGATATGCTAATAAAACCTGCAAAGTGGTTTTGACTTGACAAAGTACGTTTTGACTGAGTAAAAAGAGAAATACAGCTGATGTTTGTGAGACAAATTGTTGACTGCAAAATATATATGTAAAATAAATACAAAATAAATTTGCAAAAACAAATATGCAAAGTTACATAAAGGCAGCAGTACAGTTTGTGAATACCAGCCAAGACATATTACACCAATAAGATAGAATAGCCCCAGCCCAGTGTGGGGCCACAAGCAGCATATTCCATTGGTGTTAATAAATGCAGGAAATGGCTAGACTGAAAGGGGAAAAAAAGCAGGGGAATCTTTGAAAGAAGGGCTCTTCCTTCAGGAAATTTTTGGATGTTTTTTTTTATGTTGTTTTTGTCCATGCCATGGCTGTGAGTGTGTGTGAGAAGCCTTGTTTGTTTGCAGAGCTGACCTGGGAACTATCAGTAATGAGAATTAGCTTGTACTTTGTTTGGGGTTTTATGCATATTTATGCAGTTCTTTATAGTATCCATGACTTTGTGTATTTAAATAGAGGGACAGACCTAATGAACCTAGGAAACACAGAGACGCTGGGAACTTAATAAACATTTAGTTACAGCTCCCCACCCCTTGAGAGAACTCTTTGCTGAAAGATTGTTGACAAGGTCAAACAAGAGGGTCTGACAGGGATATTGCTGCTGCTTCTCTATAAGCACTTACAATTAAGCTTGTTTAATTTAGGAAGAAGCATTGGAGGGTTCATGGGAAGCACTGCAGGCACCCCAACTTCTCTGTTCCTGCGTTACTTGGCCCTGCTGCTCCTGCCCTGAGAACCACCTGGTCCTGAGCACTAGGTTGGTGCTGTGATGAGGGACAGTGGTTACGTGTCCCTCACAACATCAGCAGCTCCAGCAAGGCTTCTGCAGAGCTGACCTGACTCCTCACATTTCAGTGGGGGCAAGGCTCTGCAGAGTTCAAATGAGATAAGCTGCAGTCACGTCCTTTGCCTGCATTATGGAAGTAATGAGGAAAATCCATGTGTTAGCTTTAAACCTGGTGATGGCAGTAGCCAGGCTTTAAACCTGGTGATGGCAGTAGCCAGGGCACCAGGGCTTAGCAGAGCTCGGTCATTCTGCCAGGGGGCTCCATGTGTTTGTGCAGAGCCTGCTCCTGAGGCTCAGCTCCTTCAAGCCAGCCCAGCTATCCTTGCTGAGCTCTACAGGCAGCAGTGCATGTCCACACAGTTCCTCCAGTGTGCTCCTGACCCATCAGACCTTCAAGCCGAGCCACGGAGTATATAAGACACCAGTCTGGTGTCACATGTGAACAGAAAACTCCGTGGCTACTTGTTACTTAATAAATTGACACACAATTTAGAGCTCTTCTACCTCCACAAGTGACCATGACACCTTTTTGCCCTTGAAGTGTAATAGAACTTGTTCATTTTTGTAACTTCTTCTGTTGGGTTTCACTGGTGAGTGGTTTAAGAGTAGGTGAGCTGTCCCACACCTGATCACCTGATTCCTCTGTGCCTTTAATGGAGCTCCCGAACAGGGCAATGGCTTGCTCCTCTTTGGCAAACTTAGATGAACATGAGCAAACAGGGCCCAGATGCATGCAAACCTGCTAGCCTTCACAGAAGTGGGCATTTGGGAATCCCTGGCAGGTACAGAAGAGCTCGCTTGAAGTGAGACTTCAATTGCAGAGTGCAAAATTCACTGCTGAAATTGACGGTGTCTGTAACAGAAAGTGGAGTAGGTGGGAGACAGAGAGTTTTGCTGAGCTGTGAGGTGTCAGGATATTTAGGAGCCCCTTGGTTTGTCTTACCTTTTGGCAGCTGGAACAGCTGCTGCATTGGCTATTAAGCTTGGTCCTTCCCAGGTTGAGCCAAAACTCCTGGACATGCAGAGCATCAACTGCAGACCAAAGACCAAAGGGTGGAAGGGTGGACAATTCAGTAGAGGAGGAACAAGAGGACCAGTGAGCAGGAGGAAGTGCTCTGCCAACCACAGGCTTTCCACAGACCACAGGCTGAGAAGCACAACTTCCTGAGCTATAAACTTATCACCAGGGTGGACCAGTAACACAAGCATTCTGCAAGGTAGGGAGGACGCTGGACAGGCAAGCCTGCCTCATGGGACATGTCAAGCTTCTCACATAATTTCCATGACCCAGTTTTTCTGTACATCCAAGAACCTTGCAATGCAGGAAGATCCCATGGCTTGCTTTACATTCTAGTTCTTTTCCCCCTCTTTCTGCCTGTCAGACAACAAGAAATTTGTTTATATCTTACTAGAGGGTGACAATTACCTAAGTGTGATCCCTGAAGATCTCAAGAACTTCTCTTTCTACTTTTGGGTTTTTTGTTGTTGGGTATTTTATTTCAGTTTGTTGGTTTGACTTTTGTAAGATCCCTTGGCTCTGTTACAAAAAAGCAGTTATTAAAACCTGAATTTTCTGCAAGTCAGGGTTCATGTTTGGTGTACAAAATTAGCTTTTGTGCTATGGGCTTTTCAATATAGCACTTTGCTGCCTTCCCATCTTCCTAATACTCTGTTTTATGATGAAACAACGCCAGAATTTCAAAGATGTTGGAGCTCTTCCTGCAGCTAGGTTAGGTTCAGGGTCTCACTTCCACCACCTGTTGGTAGAAAGAAGAACCCAGCAAGGTGACCAAAGGCAAGTCCAGAGGGTAAATTAATCCTTCTCCTCCATCTCAGATTAATTTGATCTGAACTGATGAAGTGATCAAAGATGGGCTGGCTTATGAGAGTAAGTAGATAGTATCAAAAATTGGCCATTTCTAGGATGGAAGCAAAATGAAGCTTGATGTCCTCTAGCTGTGGCACTGCATAATTTCTCTCAGAGAACTGAAAGTAACAGCACATGAATTCACATGTGTCTGAACAAAGATTTTTTAGTAAGTCTGTGCAGTATGGACAGTAAACTCCCTCCATTCAATGTGTTCCTCAACACCTGTCTAATCAGAAGTGACACCAAACCAAAGAAAGCCTAGGCAGCTCTGTTTCTTGCAATGGTTGAAACCTTGTGCTTTAGTTGCTGTTCATGAAACTCCTATTCCTGTAAGGAAAGAAGGTGACCATGAAAAAAAAGGATACAGAGCTCTGCCTCTATTGCCAGTGGCACAGAGCCCTGCAGCTAAGTGCAGCTGGATTGTTGTGACACAGGATGTAAACCAGCCCTGTGAGTCTTCTGTCAGTCTCACCCATCTCAGCACTGTCATCTCACCCATCTCCATGAAGCTCCATGCTCCCAACTGTCTCTTTTAACCACAGGAATTAACAGCGCTGCCTATCAATTTCCATCAGGACTGCTCTGTTGGCTTCAGCAGATTCTATCTTTTCCTCCTGCTTCAAGTGATCCTTATAACCATTGGGCTTGAAGGGTTTCCACATGTCAGCTTCAGTCACAAGCTGGCTTATCCCAAATGGTATCCCTTCAGGTACCAGGTAGCTCTGGTGCAAAAGGTTGCTCTATCACCTGGCACATGGAGTTTGTGACAGAGTGTCTGTATTTCTCCCTCAGTATCAAGCCAGTTTGCACACATTTTAAGACCTGTGGTTCCTGCTCTGCTATAAAAAAAAAAAAAAAAAGATAAAAATAAAAATAAAAATAAAAATAAAAATAAAAATAAAATATAAATATACCATTGTAACTCTCTCCTTGAGGACGGCACAGCAAACCCCTGCTCTTGCACTTTCTTGATGTCTTCTCATTTTCAGAGGGAGAAGCAAAAGCAATAAAACATAATAACTAAAGACTAGCTCCTAATTCTTAAATCTGGTCTGTTTAAACAATACTAAGGCACTACGTCATTACTTATCAGTGCACTACAGAGCATTTGATTTACAATTTAAAATTTAATTTTAAAAATATGTTATGTCTCTTCTCAGAGCAAATGTGCAGGAGTGAAGAATTAATCTGGCAGTCCCTGCTGCTGTTTCACACAATTGCTGTGTGTCCCAGCTGCCTCAGGGAAATTCAGAGTGACCTTAGTATCAGCAGGTTTGTTGTGACAATATTTGTGAAACCCCTTGCAGAGGCTTTCACTGGCACAAAATTCAGTGGATTATATCTCCTTGCTGGTCTGCTGACTTCTGGGAATATTCAATTGGCAAGTGTGGCTCCTGGATTTTAAAGCAGTGAGTCATGGTGGTCATTATTGCAGTGTACAGTCACTGTGCAATAATTCAAACCACCATTGTCATTATTATTGCCTCCAACAAGCAACCTGATACCTTCTGCAAGCCCGGGGCAGGTGTGTGAATGTAATCACTGTGCAATTAATTAGCCTGTGCTGCCAATCAGTATGCAGCACACAGCTCCCTGCTTCCCAACTGAATCCAATTTAGCCTAGAACCACTGCAAGATTTAAAAGAATTTTGCAGTAAGAACTCAATAAAAGGAAAGCAGGCAGCTCTAGGGACAGCTTTTCAGCTTCATGTCACACCTAGCAAAATGAGCACCTGCCTCTATCAGCCTAAGAGTTTTGCAGGACTGTGGGACAAGAACAGAGTTTTATGTTATTTTTGAAAACTGAGGCTTTAGAAATCATCTGATGCATGAATTCTGAGTGACCAAACCAGAAAGGCCAGCTGCTTACCATGGTGGCCCTGGAAATTCTTTCAGCTGGCAGCACAGCAAGAACCCAGGAGCTGCCTGGGCTCCCTCCTCTCTGTGCAGCCACAGAGCTACCACAGAGCCAGATTAAATTGCTGGATTAAGCATTCCCACAGCCCCATCCAAATCTTTGTGACAGCTGTGCCCAGGACAGAAGTCAAGCGACGGTGCCATAACTGCGTCAACTGGTGTGTCATGGGTCAGAGCATGACAGCTGAGAAAGGTCTGGGAGGTCATTCACTCCCTTTCCTTAACCAGTACAGATTTGATTCAATAAACTGTGTGCTACTGCTCCAAAGCCAGCATTTTAAGCGATTTGGGCAATGCAATCCTCTTCCTCTTCTTTTGGGAATTTATCCATCTCTTATAACTCACTCACAGGAAACGTCTCACCAAACATTCCCCTGATTCCATATGATCCCCTTAATGACTCTTCCTGCCTCTCCTTTTGCCACAGTCTCCCCTTTCACTCATCTGTGCTTTCCTCCCTCGCTACAGGTACAAGAGCCTGCTTAGCTCCTTCCAGGCTGGTCTGGCTTTTGAGAGAATACCTCATCCCTGAGGGCCCACAAAATATTGGACTGCCTGTTCTGCCAAAAAGAAAAAAAAATCTTCATCCACTTCCCTAAATTTGCTGCGCTGAAAGACTCCACAAATTCGAATAATGAGATTTTCTATTAGGGCAAGCACTTTCAGTCTTTTACTTTTTCATCTTGTATGTCTGAGTTTGGAATTATTTTCAATTTTCTATCCATTCTCCAAAATTTAGACCTTACATGCAGGCACATGTATTGGAAGGTCAGTTCTGTTATTTTTCCTCACCAGTCTGTTCTTGTTGCCAAACTGCAGCTGGTGCTGTGAGCAGGGCTCTCACAGGTTGTGCCTGTGGGAGGGAGCAGAGGGATGGATGCCTGCACCCCCTGTGGGGAGCCCTGTGCCAGGGTCACTGTGTGCCTGATGCTCAGCACGTCCAAGCTGGTTTGTGTTACTTTCCTGACTTTGTTGATAACCCTCATTTCCCTCCAGGCAATGGGATTCCTGAGCATCAGTGCTTTGCTGGCCCCACCTTACATAATTAATGGTAACAAAGTTCCTCACTACAGGAGCTAAGGCCGACACGTCACCTTTTGGTGACACAGCAGGACATTATCAGCACTGACCTCCTTTTGATTGAGGCTCCACCCATCATTCAGATGTGATCAGGTTCATGTCTTTGTGACTAATTAGGGAAGTAATTTTTGCTGTTATGGAACATTTCATTATATGTCAACTTTCTTTCCCTTCAATTCATTACTTCTTTCCCACAATGGAGTATGAATATCGCTATCCAACACATTTTCCTTTCACATGGTTACAAGGCTTTTTTGGTTGTTTCTTCTTTTAAAGAAGATCAAACTTTTTTTGTTAAAAACCCCAAAAGATGATTCAGGGTAACTTCCAAAAGCTGTATTCCATTGTTTTTCTCAATATGTTCAGATGATATTGATTAAAATCACATGCTGTTACACCTAAAAGAAATTCCCTCACCTATGTGTCAAGCTGGGCTTTTATCACAAGAGAGAGTTTCACTTATTTCAATTTGCTTTTTTTTAAAGCACAGTTCTCTCATTCCTACTGTCTTGACTATGGTCTTAAAAAAGGATTGATTAAAATCAAGATTCTGTGAAATAATACCCTTAATCTACAACCTGAATTACGGAGGCACCTGTATTTTCTGAGAAAGCTGTCTGTGAAGGGTTGAAAAAGAAAAAAAACTGCTAAAAAATAAAATCTCTGTGTTGCTTTTGGGATTTGAAAGGCTATTTTTACACAAACTGACTTTTGGGACAGACTTGCTGTGTTAGGGTAGGCCTTTGAAATTACTCTCTTTTAGAAGTTTAAGACTGACCTTATTTGAAATGTAGTACCTTAAGATCTGTATCTTTAAAAATAAAAGGAAAAGGAAAAATATTTGAAGTAAGACCAAATAAAAAATGAGAGTCCTATTTTTAGTTCTGACCTCTAAGCAGGAAATTAGAGCAGCAAAACACTTTTTGTGTATGTTCTCCTACATTTTCTTAAAATGTAAAATCAATTCATCAAATGAATGACAAGCCCATATCCCCATGAGTCCATGGTCTTATCCAGCAGAGCTCTTGTGACCAGACTTTTCAGCACAAGTGTTTCCACTGCCTGCAGAGCTAAGCACATGTATAAATTGACTTCATCAAATCAGCACCATAGCTTGAAGCCACTATTTAACACCAGTCTGCCATTAGACTGCGGGCACTCCTCTTCTGCATCACCCCTTTTGAAGCCATGAAACATCTCTCAGACCCTTCAGCTGGAGGGTGGCATCCAGGGGACAGGCATACTCAACACTCCATGGCCCTGGCCACCGCTGTGCCTCCCTTACCTGTGTCTGTGGGCACCTGTACTTCGGCAGCATCGACGGGTGAGCCGAAACCAGCAGAGCTCAGCACAAAGCACCCTGCCAGCCTGCTGTCAGAACAACGTGCCTGTGCTTTGATGCCCCTCAAGGAGCATTCCTGCTGCCTAAGTGTTTGCACTTACAGTCCTTACATCCTTTGATGTCTGTGTTTGCACTTACAGTCCTTACTCCCCCCAGTTTTCTGTTTGCAGCTCTGCTTACCAGAGACTCCCTTGCTGTGTTTCAGCCCTGTTGGAGATACCAGTGAAGAGAGGAAAGAGACACATCTTTGTCAGGCCAATGCTGTGCAAAATTGCCTCCAGCATCCAGGGATCAGCATCCTTGACAAACTCATCAAGACATGTCCTGTCTGGCTTCAGCTGAACATGAGCCAGGAAAGGGCTGGGGCGATCCTTGGCAAAGAAACAGCAGGGGTAAGTCCAAAGCAATTTCAGTTCAGACAACCACATTTCCTGTCCTTGGTTAGGAGAGCAGTGCTTTTTTTTTATGTGGAAGCAAAAGTATTTAACAGGCTGTTCTCTGTTTCCATTACCATTTGATGCTTTACCTCTCTCAACAGCACAAAACAGATATATTAGCTTTGGGAAAACAAGGAATATTATCTCTGGTTTTATTTGCTTACCATGTAGATTAAGGGAGATGGCTTCCCATCCACCACCATACCTACAAGTATGGTGATTATCCTGATCTGGAGCAATGAAAAAAATCTGTGAAGAAAAGGACCTTCGACTCAGGGAGCTGCTGGGAGTCATTTTTATTGCAACAATCGATATCTGGTTTGCATAAACGGAGTATTAGAGAATTATACACTTGTGCAAAGCTTAGAGCTTGCTTTAGGAAAACTGCTCTGTGCCAAAGGGAGCTGCTCCCCTTTCCTGAGAGGTCTGAGAGGTGAAGGCATAGCGGGCTGTAGATGTCCTGGCTGAATCCTTTGGGAAGAGCAGGTGTAAACGACCTGAGCTGATGTCAGGGCTCAGCTGCTCTGAGGAGGTTTGGACCTGTCCCTTGGCCGAGTCACTCTATCCCAGGGCTAAATGCTGGCACAGCTGAGTGACACCTTCCAGTGGGATTCACCTGAGCAGCCTGGGCTGTGCAGTGCACCTCACCCTGAATCAGATTTCTCAATTAGATTAAGTAATTCTCGTTGTTTTTCTGCCCTGTCTGTAAGTGGAGATGTGCGTGACTGTCTGTGATGTAGCCATGTATGGCCCCAGGCCTCCTCAGGCATTGTCCCTTCCCTGCAGGCAGGGAGTTCCCCACCTCTGAGTGGCTTTGGGGAAACATCCTGCCTCTGTTCCTCCTGCCCTCTGGGAGCCCACCTGAAACTGGGCAGCACCATTCCCACCTGTGGTGAAAATAGAAGAGACTGATTTCAATACCGCCCTGACCCAGTGGAAGTACAGTACTCAGGGCTAAGTACAGCTCAGAAAACCCATCTCCTACTTCTCTGAACAGCCAGAGTCCAATTTTAGTCTCTGGATCCATGGCAACCAGGCGTGCCGATCAGGAAAAAAGAAGTGATTCATTTCCAGGTTTCATTTCCCTGGTTGCTTAGATTAAATTTCAGATGTAGCAATATAAGCTGGTGCTGCCTGGCAGTCGTGGTTGGAGGGACAGCACTGCCATGTGGGTGGTAGGACCCGGGCAAGGGCGAGCCTGTCCCTGCAGGTACTACCTGCCCCCTACCTGCAGACACTGCAACAGAAGGTGGGGACTGCCCTGCACTAGAAATCAGCCTGTTTAGGGCACACACCTGTGCAGTTATTTGCATTTTCTCTGCCCTGATGGTGGAACTGAGCTCCTGGGGCTCCATTTCTCCTGAACTCAGAGGCCAAGTTGTCAGCACTGTGTTCACACATCCTGCTGTGAAGCAGCCCCAAAGCTGTGTGTTCAGCATGGGTGCTTCAAAGTGACTGGAGACGCCCTTATGGCTGGGACTCATGCAGGGAAAGGTCCCTGCTTCTAGACAAGCTTTATAAAATTCCTCTGCCCAAGAAGTTAATGGGTTTTTGCTAGATTTCCATACATTACAGTTGATTAATTATTTTATCAACTCACACTTCTCTTTCTAATATTAATATCCAGGCTACAAAATTAGCTTGATTTTTTAATGCAGTTTTTTAAAAATTTGACTCCTTTCTGCCTAAGCTTACTGTCAAAGAACAGATGAAGGTGAAGATTATTTTGTCTTTGTATCTGCACCTTCAAAATACAAGCTAAAAATATCCCTGACAATGAGCTTTAATTAGAAACACACTTAGGATCTCACACAATACAAAGAATGAGGCATTTTTCCTTTTGCTTGGTGGAGCAGCTCTGTGGGAAAAGGCCTGTAGGGATGGTGGCCAGCGAGCTGGGCACAGACCCACTGAGGAGAGGCTGTGGAACCAGGGCTTGTTCAGCCAGAAGACACCTTCAGGGGACCACACAGCAACCCCTGGTACCTGCAGGGAGGTCATGGAGAAGATGAAGCCAGGCTGTGCTCAGCACTGCAGGGTGGGAAGACGTGAGGCAACAGTGTACATTGAAACCAGAGGGGTCCAGACTGGGTGCAGGGAAGCATTTTGTCCCTGTGAGGACAGTAAGTGGTGGGACAGATTGCCAAGAGGGCTGTGCAGTCTCCAGCTTTGGACGTTCTCCAGACTTGTACAGACAAATTCCTGAGAAACTTGGTCTGGCCTCATGGCTTCACCCAGGGCATTGGAGAAGGATTCACTCAGGTTACCTGCCAGGCTGAATGATCTTATAGTCCCATAAAAAGCTCTGCCATGGACACTGTGGCCACCAGAACCTTTGGCCTTATGTTCCTCTCATGGACTCTCAAATCCTTACCAACTAAATGTACAAGTGACTCCCTTGCTTTAGACCTGGACTGGGACATTCTAGGGTGACTTATCTGTGATTTAGGGCACTGGTGTGAGGACCATCACTTAACAAATTGTGAGTGCAGTTTTAAATCTTCAGTTAGTGAAATAGTTTGCTTTAGGCATAAGTGGGACATCAGTGATGCATAGAAACTTCGTGAGTCCCTTCGCAGGTCTGAATTTTTGTTGTATAAAGCTTAGCTAAGTGGAATGAAGCTAAAATAAGGCTATTTAAAGGTGGATTGAACTGATAAAATCTACATTGACAATGACCTAAAATAAAGTTTAGAAGCTCACATAATGTAGCTGAGCTCTTGATTCTTTTCTCCTTTTTCAGATATTCTTAGTTAGGAAAGAGGGTAATGTGAGCAACATGGTCCTTGCAGTCCGCCTGCCAATGCAGAACGAGGCTCCTGGTGTGCTGGAGTACAACATTAAAGAAGAAAAATCAAGTAAGGTCTTTACATTTTCTGGTCTTGCTCTGGTTAAGGTACTGCATCCTCTTGTGATCACCAATATTTATGTAATCTCACTTGCACTGAAAAGGTTCCTCTTGTGACTGGCAGCAGATCTTGCTTTTATGATGTAGTTCAGTTAATATTTCCTGCAGATGCTTTACCCCAGCTCCCCTGTGGTTCTGCACCTTCTGTTATCATTTACAGACTCACAATAGGGAAATAAAGCACCTTCAGATGAGGAGGCCAGTGTTTTGATCAAGTGAGAGGAGCTGCCTTTCACCAGCTGGAAGTCTTGAGGGAAGTGAAAAGCATTGGCAGATTAAGCCTGGTTAACTCACTGACTCTCTCTATTTAAGGCACTGAATTTGGGGGTCACCAGTCATCTGACATCTGCTATATTGCCTTTTCATGCACCTTGTACAGTCACACTGAACAACAAGTCACTCCCAAACTGTTTTCAAAGCCAACCAGGGAAGCAGGTGGCTGCTGGTATCGGTGCTATTCCCAGCTGGATAGCAAGTCTGCCACGAGCAAGTGAAAATGAACCCAGTTCAAAGTCAGCCACATCTAATCCAGCCCTCTGTGTAAATGGATGTATAAGGCACATGATTTCCACTTTCAAAGGAATATTTGGAAATACGTGAGTTTAGGATAGTCATAGAAACAAGCACTCAAAAGAGTTCATAAAAATAACTTCACACTATTTATTTATCTGAACACACTTAAATCCTCTGCCACTGAGCTCTGTCCCAAAGCCAGCTCCCCAGTGAAACTGTTTTATTCTTTACTAAAAACCTTGTGTTTCTGCAGATCAGTGTGCAACATCACTTTCCCCTTGTTCAAATGAACTTTTACAGTTGCTCAAATAGTTTTTTTCCTTCTCCTATATCTCTTCACATACCTCTGCATTGTAAATAGACTTTAAAGCCAGAGGTACAACTGAATCTCTTAAACCGTTCTAATCTCAAGGCCAGACCACAATCTGTCACAGCACTGCTCCTGCACAGGGTGCAGCTCCCTGTCTGGCTGCTGCATCCCCCTGGGAAGCTTTCTCTCTCGTCTCCCTGCTCGTGGGAGCACCCAGCTGCAGAGATATTCAGAGTTCAGTGCTCCTGTGTAAGGGCAGGAGCAGCAAACCTTTTGCCACAATTTCAGGTATTCAATTAAGAATACAAGGGCAAAGGTTAGCTGCAGGGTAGAGAAACCTTTTCTTTATTTAGCTATTTGAACTTGACCTAGGACTTAGATTTTTCATGGTGGGGAATCAGTTTTTGATGATTCAAGCTTTCCTCTGGATAAAAGTTAAAAAAATCAAATCATGTCATCCTAAAATATGTCATTTATAGAACTGTTACTTCTTCACTCATGTCCAGTGCCATAAAATCAGATTTCTTTTAGGACAGTCAAAGTAAAATGTAGTATAAAAATGTCACTGAGCTAGCCTATCTAGAGAGACTTTGCTGCCATGCTTTCCCAACTTGCTTGCATTTCCTAATTTATCACTACCTTAATGCAGAGGATGTATTGGGAGGAAAGCTTCCTGGTAGAAGCAAGAATTAAATCAGTTTTCACCACTTTCATACAAGTTGCAAAGTAAGTGGAGGAGGGTAATCAGAATTCAGCTCTCATTCGTAAAGCAGAAGAGCTGCCATCACATGCAGCAATCCCAGCAGCCATGAGACTCATGCATTCCTGTGGTGGATATTCACATTAGTTTTAGCTTGAGTTCTGTCAGTGTTGCATGTCAATTGGTAGAAAGCCTCTCAGTTCTCCATCCTGCACTGTGTTGACAAGAGCACACTAGGTACAGAAGTGGTCTCTCTTTTGCTTCCTTTCTCATTTAGGATAAGTACCCTGGATTTTAAGTTTAAAAGAAATTGAATGAATTCATGTTAATAAAGCCAAAGGACTGTACCTAGTACAAGGGGAGATGGTAAATCTTCTGTGTCACAGAGTAATCTAATATCTTAGGAAATTAATTAATTCTTTAGCTTTTGAACTGCATTACTACACTGCCTTCTAAACTATTTTCAGATAATAAAATTCAAATATATCTAAATGCTTTAAAAGAATTTAGAACCTGAGCTTCCTTGACAAATAAGCTGGTATATCTGGATTGCCTGAGCTTGATGATGCGCCCTTCACTCATCTCTGGTATTCTGTAAGTGTCAGGGTAGGAGACCTCTGAGCACCCCCAGAGATACTCTCTTGCTGAGGAATGCAAGTAAGTTGGAAGTTGGGTGTTACACTCCTGAAAATATGTAAAACACCCCAGCTGAATAACCTGATGGCCACTGTGGACTGGCAGGGTTTTTCCAAACATCTATTCTTTAACTTCAGAAAATCTCTTTCCGTTCTGAGCTGACACATTAGCAGTGATCTGTGTGACATGCTCCAGGGAGAGCTGTTTGTCCCTTTTGGAGAGCTGGCTCCTCCTAAAGCGTCTGAAGAGCGGCTACAAATTCTCCTCGTTATCTCACTTCAACTCATTAGACTCCACACAGTTAATGCATTCAGATGTAAACTGAAATCTGAATTTGCCTTGACATATAGAGTTTTGATTTTATGGAGAGCCTTCCTTCAGTTAAAATTCAAGTTGCAACCTAGCAAAATTCAAGTTGCAACCAGATTACTATTTTGAATAACCTTGCCAGCTGCTTCTTGTCCCTGGCTGTTTGTAGAGCCATTCTCATTCCATCCTACTTTTCAGTCAGGATCTGAGGAGGCTTTCCCTGGTATCATGATGATGGTACAGTGTCACCCTGGTTATCAAGAGTTTTCTAAAGCCTTCTGAGTTTACATTCTTGTAGAGAACTTTCTCACACAACTTTCTGTAAACAACCTATTGTTTCGCATTCTTTCATAGAGGCAGAGAAATTTGATGTACAGGTAGTTTGTCCAGTGTCGTTGGAGAGGTGGCACGTTCACCCTCCAATCCACTGACATCTTTTGAGAACTATAAAAGATTGGAGTCAGAAAAAAATAAATTAGTCTCTTCATCGTGACCAAGGCTGTGGTGCGTCGTTTTTGCTTGTGTCATCTGGTGACAGTACAGAGGTTGTTGCCCAGCCCCTGTGTTCCACATAGAGATGGCCATTCAATGAAGTACAAAAAAACCCCTTCAGAATCTTCTTGGCATTGCACCGCCAAATAAGAGTGGTTCATTGTTTTACTATTTCTTTTCCTCATAGAAACTCTGTTGATATTTGGTGATTTAGGGAAGTATAGTTTTCTGATGAGAAGACTGTATTTAAACAGTGATTTCTCTTTTTAAATGGAAACCCCCAAAGAACCCACAAGGTAAGAGAATAAAGAAATGAAACCTCTTTCCCTTTTTTGGGGGGGAAATTTTCACCTCTCCTGTGAAGTAGCCCTTAGAGAGAACAGGAGAATGGACTTTAAAATTTTTCTTCTGGTTCTTTTTGGTTGTCATTCTTCCAGAGACAGGAAGGCTAAATCCCAGTGGTATCAGTGGTATAGAAGAGGACAAACAGCTGATACCAGGTACCATGTGGTTCATCAGAAGCTGAGAAACCTGTCAAGTTTCAAAGCCTTGGATCTCTGTGGTTTTGCCCTTGGCCTGAAGGATCCCTTACTTCTTACTCAAAGATGTGGAAATCTCCCAGAGCTAAAGCTTGTTACAAAATTTCTACCATTTAGAGATGCAGTATTGCCAAAATCTTGACTACTTTTTGCACTTTCTGTTCTGAGAGTTACCCCTTACTTCTGTTTCATTCTGAGATGAAGCCCCAGCCTCACAAACTGAGCACCTCTTCCTCAGCTGACTCCTGCCCTTGGCTCTTCTCAGCAAACTGGTGGCAACCTCAGGCCCTAATTCCCTCTCCTTTCCATGGAGATACCTTCAGAAGTCATCCTGCTGACCTCAGCTCCATTGCAGTGGTATTAAAAAGGGAAGAATCAGAAGTTTAAAGTACACGTGCATTTCTGAAGTACTGTATACTGAGAGCTTGGAAGAAGCATCTGAGTGCCACAGACCATGTGGTGCAGGTAGTGACAGTAGCTTTTACTTTCACAAAGAGTCATGAAGGCACCTGCACAGGAGTAAAGTCCTTTAATAGAGGAATGCTCTATCACCATAAACTGAGGTTAACAGTTTCTTTTTTTCTGGGAAATTTTGTGAATAATATCTGAAGATAATAATATTATTATTCATAAAACACATGAATTGATCACATACTTCTCAGGAATCTTTTATATATGCTTTGGTGTGGGATGTGTAGTAATTGTTTTCCAAGCTCTTCTGTACCAAGAAAAAAGGATGTGATTCTTTCCAAGTAAGCAAAATGGCACTAAAGAGAAGTTTCTGCAATTTCACAGAATAAAGAACATATTGCTCATATTATTAGATTTTTAAAAATAGAAATAACAATGACATTTATTTGCTAAGTCCATCTTGAACTCCTCAAGTTCATGTCATAAGGGCTTTGAGGCTGGTCTGATCCTGACACAGCTGCCCATCTCCTGTAACCCTGCTCCTGCCTCCCCCATTGCTGCAATAGCTTAGCTCACTTGGAGGTGAGGTATTTTTGGAGGCAGTCCACATGAGCCCATGTTGTGGAGCTGCTGTCCTTCCTCTTTTAAGCTGTACCTGTGGGGGACAATCTGCCACCAGACACAATTGTTCAGAAGCATCTTTTACAACACATGGGGCCAAGGCTGGGTTGAGCCCCCCAAAAATCAATGAGTGCACAGCTGAAGGAGGGGTTTGTAGTGAAGCCTTGACTTTATTGCGGCTATTTAATTTATTAGAGGAAAATTATGAGACTTAAAGTTCTCTGTGCTCTGACCCTCCAAGCTTCTCTGCAGACCAACTCTGAATAAGCTGGAATGTAACAGAGGTCTTGAAATAACCTTAGCAAAATCAAACAGGAAAACCGAAATAAATTATCTCCAAGTAATACAAAAATGTCCAGAACGTGATTAATATCTCCTTTGAAGGATGAGACACGGTGCCATTGGACACAGTAGCTCAATTTCTGGTTTATGGACAGCAGCTGTACTCCAGGCTATGTGGTATGAGCTTGTGGTAAGGACCTACAATATACCTTGACAGAAAAGGTGCAGGCAATTACTGCACTCCAAAGCAGTTTAAGAGCAATCACTGAGTGTTGCTGCAAAACTGCAAGCCTGGTAGCAAAAAAGGATGTTGATAAAAAAATCCAATGTCTGCCCTGGTCACCTTATTTGACATTTCTTAAAGTGAGACTGAGCTCAGGAAGTGCATACTGGAGTTTGGTATGAAATGCTTGATACAGGAGGAATTTAGGAAAGGATTACAACTCAAGTAAAACACACAGCAGCAGTTTAACCTGCCTGGTTAATTCTCTAACTGCTTTTACCTGCTTGCCATGAAGGTTGGTGAGGCTCTGACCACTTTGTGCATCCACCAGTGAACATCTGCCAGCAAATTCTATCAGGACAGAAAGAAGAGTTACACCAGATATAGAGGAAGCAGGAAGGCAGGCCCTGCTGGGGAGGCCAAACGGAAATTCAGATGAACAAAGGTGTTCCTTTCCATGTTGGATGTTAGGAAATGTGAAACCAACAGGAAAAGATTACTGAAGGGCTAAGATTTTGCAATATACTTTCTTGGCTTAGTGATCCCAAATAGATGCAGTCTAAAGATATGAAAGCAAGCTTGATTCTCAAAGTCAAATTTGCCAATTATTACAAAGTCACTTCAGTCACTTCAACACTGCCATTCCTCCTTCCCAAGCACTTATGTGAAAAAACTCCACAGTTTTTTATTATAGACTAATGCCATTTGCACAGATAAAAAGGACATGTGCAGTCATTCTGACTGTCCTGTAACAGTAACAGATGGAAATTAAACAACAGTAATCAGGCAGCAGCAGGTTTACAGAGGGGCATTAGAGCAACAGGGGGAGGGACATTGCTCATCTTTGCAGGCTTAGCTCTAAGCAAAGCTGCTGAAAGCCCTGGTCTGTACATCCCAGCCAGCCTGAGGTGAGGGCTGTGGGCATGCCTGGCATGATGGCAGAGCTCAGGCATGAAGGAGACAAGTTCCTGTGTGTGCCTGCATGGGTCAGCGTGTCCCAGTGCTGTGGGAGGACACACTCACAGGGCAGGGAACAGGAGGCAGAGTAGGAGCAACTCAGCAGATGCTCTCTGTTGGCTCAAGCACCTCCAGATGCTGACAATGGACTGGCCTATTGCACTCCTCTGGCACCCAGCTAACATGGCCAAATATGGTCATTTATGGCAGATTTCCCATTTTGTTAATGTTTAATTTTGTTAATGTTTATTTAAATACATAATGCTGAGGCTGGATTAACAAACTCAGAGACTAAAGTACTTGCTGCTAACATGTCACAGTATGGTCAGGTGGTATTTTCCCACGTGAACTACATTGTAGTTCTGCACAAATGAGGTCATGGGAAAAAATAGGAGGATAGCTTGGTTACTGCAAGCTATTCATACACAATTTAACTCCTTCAATGCGAGTGGCCAGTTGTGCAGATGAACTTTGTGATATGAATATTTTTGTGGAAGTGTTGACAGCTCTTGCAATAGCTTCCTCGGTATTGCAAGTCTTTTTGCTAACACTCTGTCTCCTGGAATCAGGAAGTAGAGTGAAGATAGGCAGAATTTTTTTTTTTTTTCCAGAAAGAAAAATAACCATCACAAATGCAGAGAAAAACCTTACAATGTTGGTAATACTCAGAAAACAGAAGATTAAGGAAAACAACCTATAAGAAGACAATCTGCTATTTAAAAAATTAATTTTAATTGCATTTATTTTGGATCCCTGCTGAACTAGAATGGAGATGGAGATAGAAATCTGCAGTACAGATTGAGGTCAGAAAGATGGGGTCCTTTACTTCATAGCTAAAGGGAATAAACTGGTATATGTGCTGGTATACCTGGCCTGACTTCTAAGATGAAGACATTTATTTTGGTAGCACTTGCAGATTTTTGTGGGAGGTGTTTTGGGTTGGATGAAGCCTTGAGTGACTTGGCTTGACCTCATGGTCCTGGTTTTAGCAGGATTTTGGGCTAGAGATCTCCTGCTGTCCCTGCCAGTCTGAGGGATCCCAGAAGTGATACTGAGCCAGGCTGTGGGCAAGCTGAAGGGCAAACAGCAGCTCTCAGAAGAGATGTCTCAGTAGAGCAGCAGAAGCACTTCCCATTCTCTAAGGCCCAGGTTCTTGAAGAAATCCTGCTAAGATTCACAGAGGGATAGTGGTGGGGAAAAAAAGTAAAACAAATATTTTCTGTACTAGTATGTCACCTGTGATCTCCCAAAACCCATAACCTTCCTTTCCTCAGCTCCTTCTCCCTTTGTGTATAGAGAAAGATAGAATGTGCTCAGTTATTTAATCAGTGCAGATTTGCAGTCAACTCCTCTCAGGTACTTAAATGTACTTGCAAAGGCCCAGTAATGCCCCACAGAGGCAGTTATATGCCCCTAGGCATATTGGAGAGCTGAGCTTGCTGCAGGCTGAGATAGACTTCCTCATGTGCCATTAGGAACACTGCAATGCTCCTAGACTGTTGTTGCACAGATATTGAAGGGAATTTTCAGTTGGCATGGCACAGTCCAAGGAGTAAATATACATTCCACCCTTCCTAAGTCAAACCTCTCAAAACAATCTCTGGCTCATCAGACTGCAGGCAGAAGGGTCCACCAGAAAGTATATTTTGTTACTTCTGTTATCTCTGTAATGGAACCACAGTTCTTTTTTAAATGGTCACTTTAAACAAAACAGTTGGCTTCCTTCAGTGGAAGCCCTGCAGCATTCAGTACTGGAAAGAAGAATTCTTAATTCTGTAAAATAAGGCATGAAAGCAGGGTAGGACTATTTATAGCTTTGATTTCCTCTGAATAGATGGGAGGCTGAACCTGACATTACAGAGTGAAAAGATCAAGGTGGTGCTTTTTTTGGGTTTTGGGTTGTGTGCGGGTTTTTTTGATGAACCATTCTGGCATTCAGTGATAAAGCAAAGAGAGGACTGATTTGGCAGCCACTTCATGAACTGCCCTGGAGACTTGTCTACCAGTCAGGAAGGTCATTCAGCATCTTCAAGTTCACTACAGAATATGACATTACTGAAGTAGTACTGCAGGCCCATGAGTACAATAAAGTAGGTGGAAAAGGGCCCTCTCCTGAGGAGAAAGAGTCAGGTTTTATGTGAGTTCAGGCTGTAGCTCTGTGCTGCCACAAGAAGGGCTCTTGCCATTCCTCATGTCACTGCCCTCCAGCCCCTCTGGTCCCTGTCTTTCTCTGCCTCACACAGGTTCTGGCTGGGAGGGAGTGAGCACTGTGGATGTGGGGGTGTGAAAGCAGGACAGTGTGGTGGAGCAATGCTTCCTTAGAGGTGTTACCATGTGGTGGGTTATGTGGCATAAAGTCTGGAATGGAGATAAAAAAGTGGTAAAGGGCTGAGGGGCTCCGGGTAACTCTGGGAAAGGTTGGTGGCAGACTGGAGAGAGAGGTCTGAGAACAAGTTGGAAAAGGGCAGCAGGTGACCAAGGATGGGGTCACATCCTGTAGTCCTGAATAATTGTGTGAGCCTCCAATGTGCTCTAGGCTGGCCACAGAGGCAGAAGCCCATCAGAGCTGCTTTATGGTGCCAGGAGAGGAGGCTGCAGGCAGGGCAAAAGCACTGTTGGGGAGGGTGGGAAGTGGGTGCAAAACTGTGGCCAAATTGCCCCATAGCAGCCAACCTGCCCAAGGCAGAGCATTGCTGCCAGCAGGAGGAGGAGCTGGCCTTTCCCTTCCCTGCCAAGATGAATTCAGCTGACTTTTCCAAAGGAAGGCACCGATTTTACAGGCTGAGGGCTGAAGCACAGGTTGCTGAAGGGGCTTGGCCAGCTGTGCATCACCAGCCCTGAGCAAGCCCATCCTGGCCAGCATTGTATTTACTGGGCTGCAGAGAGACCTTTTGCTTGCTGAGCTCTTGACAGTGTCCAGCACTGAGGTATCAACACAGCTATTCAGACTCCTTTTGTATGCTTTTTGTACAGCCTGACAGGCAGTTCAGCTGCTGTAGTGTGGAGAGTCAATTTTTCCAATTTGCTTAAGAGGAATGTTTTCCTTTATTGTTGCATGATGGAGCGTGTGATTGAGGCAAAGCAAGAATCTGTTGTCAGCTTTGAGCCTGACAAGTCTGAAAAAAGAAGAAATGTGCTGGAAAAAATAACAAGTTATCAACACCCCTGGGACAGAAGATCCCTCTTCCCTTCTTTCCCCAAAACTGGCTGATTCCATCTCAATTAAGCAAATCATACATTGCAGCAGCAAAACTTGTCCAAGACTACTCTTTTTTTCAAGGATTAGCAAACTGATGAGTAAAAGCGTGTGTATTTTTAGCAGGGGAGACTGGAAAAGCTGAATATGTAGTTAACTTTCAGGTTCACATTTTAAGGAGTTTAATTGCATTTAAGAAGGCCTCTGGGCAGACACCTTGCCATTAAGGAGAGTAGACTGACAAATGTTGCTTAACAGAGTTCCTGTTGCTGCCTATAAGATGTAGAGCTACCCTAGTTATCTTCAGGTTAGGCTCTCTCAGACACAGATAACAATCTGCCTGCATCACCCAGGGCTCTGCATGGGCTTACTTCCCCTGTTTATGCATGTTTCTCATTAACAAGAAAAGTCTGCTATCACCTACACAGCTTCTTGGCATGAAAAACCTCCCACTGAGCAAGTCTGCTCCATGGCATGGGATAACTGGGCAGCTCTGCCCCAGCCCTGACCTTCAGCTCTGGGAGTGCTGTTCTGCTGCTGCTTTCTGCTGGAACTCATCTGCCTCCACAGGCAGTACCAGACCAAAGGCCACCTCTGTGTGGGCTGTAATGAGGACATAGGAGACATTATCTTTGTCTAGTCTGCTGTCTGTGGTTTGATTCGAGATAAGACACTGCATGATTTCTAGTCCCCTAAGGTTGTCTAACCTAGACATCTTCCCAAGATCAGTCTGGCTGTCAAGGATGAGTTCTCCATTATCCACACCACTATTAACCCTGAAAAGTGGGTTAGAGTCAAGGAGTTCCCCTTCAGGAGACTACTCTCAACTAAGAGCCCAGAATTTTGGTTTGGCAAGAACAGTGACCACCGGCCTAGGGGATATTGTAAAACACGGCATGAGGACACATTTTGTAACCTGTTGTGCAAGTCCATCATTTCTCTCCTAAATGCAGACGTGCACAAGGAAAGCAGAAAGCCTCACCAAGTCCTTCTCATGTCAGCTGAGTCCCACATCACTTTGACACACTGCTTTTTTTAAAACATTAAATACTTATGCGGCTGCTTTTTCAAGATTGAACTGTGCCAGGCTTCTCTGTGATTTACAAGTTGTTTTGGAAACATGCTGGTTGCTTATAGTGGGTAGTTTTATTCTATTTCTTTTTTTTAAACTCTCATCCTGAACAGTTACCTCTCATCTCTCCACACAAATACTTTTATTTTTACTCTAGGCTTTGAACTGATGGGATTGTAGAGGAAGCCTTTTGGAAAGAAGCCCTCAGGGTCTTGTTAGCTTTGTTAATCCTTACTTTGGCTTTTTTTTTTCCCTTCTTTTTCACTCCCGAGACACATAATGCAAAATCTGTGTGTAATCAGAGCTAGAGACTATGCGTGCTGTTCTGGGATAATATTGTCTTACCCTGCTCTGCTTATTTCCTTGAACACAACCCAAAAAGCTTACTGGCTCTAAAACAGCTACTCTAAATCAGTACCCATAATACAAGTGCCCTTGTCTCAGAGGCTAAACTGAAACAAATGATAGTTTTTATCCTTGGACAGTGCTATCTAAAGATCTTATAGAGCTTAATAAACATGACTTTAGATTTGTAAATGAGGAAAATAAGATACTGTTTGAAGTGAAATGAGGGCATCAAGGACTTCAGTCTTTGACCCTTGAGTAGGACCCTCACAGTCAGTGACAGTGCAATCTATCCCACTCAGAAGCAGGAATCAAAAGAGCTGTTTTCACTAGGTTGTCAACTAGGTGGGATTTGCAGCTCTAGGAAGCAGAAGTGTATTTTTTTCCCTTTTTTTGTCCACCCTATTGACCTCTGCCATTTCAAAGTGGGTTATTCCCTTTCATCACTCGCCCTTGGAAATTGTCTTGCTTGTAAAGACTTTTCTCCTGCAAGTCTCTCTTTCAGAATGCGATTCTGAATACTGAATGTCTTCCCTTAAAACACTCGGCAAACATCCCTTTTCTGTATGATTAACCTCAGCACTATGGTACTTCACAATGTATCTCAGAGCCAGAGAAATAAACTTTTCTCCAAAGTAAATGGAGAAAAACATTTTTAAATAAAATACATCTGTATGATAGCATACATTTTTTACATACGGATTGATTCTCAAGATTTATCCGTATGACTAGTTGCTAAGAACTAAATCCCCAGAATTTCAAATGATAGCACTGTTTCCTGTTACATGAGGCACAGGGGAGACCCTTTATATATCTGAATGCTTCATTTGCTTCACAAAGTTTTACCAAAGAAATTTGCCTTTTGAGAGTAACTTACAAGCATCTATATTGAGTTTGTCTTGTCAGCTGTGGGCCTCAGCCCTGACAGTTTTAATGGGCAGCTGGGCAGCAAAAATCTTGTGCTGCCATTATAATGTACGAGCGGATTCTGAATGACCTGCAAAAATGTGACTTCTCCAGCAATGATCCCAGCTCTTGCTCAGCTGCTTAGTGCAGGGTCCACATTGATTGAATATGTTATCCTACTCCCCCGCTCCTACTGAGGTCTCCTCAGCCCTCAGTATTTCAGAAAGGCCATGTTTCCTCTCTTATTCCTGCAAAAACAGACCCTCTGTGGCTACATCTAGAACTTCAGCTGTACCTCATATTGACATCTGGTCCTGGGAATTCCCCTTGGAAGAAGTCCTGGATCTCCTCTGGCTGAAGAAACACTGGAATTTCCACATTATTCCATCCCTGGAAAGGGGATATGGGGTTGAGGACCTAAAAAGTAAGACAAGAGCTTTGAAACTGAACAGCCACTCTCCAGCATGTGCTCTGCTCTTAATCCCTGAAATAGCTGGCAGTGCTATCCACATGGATACCTTTAAGGAAAGCACTGAGAGCTGTGACATTTTTCTTTTAGCTGAGTTGGCTGTGCTTGAAGTACCTGTGAGAGGCACCCTCTCATCCCCTGCTGAAACACTGATCACAATGAGGAGGAAACAGAGCAGCAAAATGCCTGTAACACGTTCCTGCTTGAGCCCCTGCAGCAGAGACAACGGGACCAGGCAGTACCAGGATTTTAAACTGAACTAAAGGCATTAAATCTCAGTGGACACCAAGGTGCTGCCCATCTGCTTGGGTGAATGTGGATGAGCCAAAGTATAGTGAGTGGTCAGAACCCTGTGGCTGTTAGGTGTGAGGACAGCTCCTTATCTTAGCAGCAGAACATGCACACAGGGTAGAGGGGAACTGTCATCTCTACCAAGTGTCCCTTCTACTCAGCTCCAGCCTGAGAAGAGTAGAAAAGCCTGTGATTTACATCTTCTTTAATAACATTTTGTTCAGCACAACATAATTATATTTAGTGAAGAGCATAGTTTAAAAATAGATTTCTCTTATACTCTACAACCAAGCTCATTAACACTTTATCACTTTCATAATTCATTAGCTCCAATTTCCCAGGAACTGCCATGAGCAGTGACTTTTTTTCATCATAGCCAGAAAGAATAAACTCTGTAGGAAGCCACAAAATTGAAATCTTTTGAAAATGGAGGAGTTGGATGCACAACAGGAGACTCAGGCAGAAGTTCAAATGGGTAAAGTTTCAGCCCTTACTTGATGAGGAAAAATACCCAGAAACAACTGGCAGTTAAGTAAAGCACACTAGGAAAGACAAGAAAGACAAAACAGACATAGATTGACTAGGACAGTCTAGAATTGTGCAACCAAACCTGAAACTACAGCTTTGAAATCATGTGGAAGAAGCAGAGGCATCAGATTACAGAATAAATAAAAAGGCCTTGAGAAGAAAAAAGAAAAACAGAAGAAAAAATTAAAAAAGATAAACAGTGTCAGTGTTTTAGAAAAACACACCATTAGAAGGCCATATATTGCCATCCACAAGGTCATCAAGAAATAACATAAGAAACAATGCTAGAGACAGATACTAGGAACTTTCCAACAGAGATGTTGCAGAAAGGTACCTTAAACACACTAAGGACTTCTGCCAATGAAGTCTAAATTTCCCTTCTTTAGAACCATCCAGCTGAGGATCTTTCTCTTAAAACCACCACAAGCCAATTGCATGAATAAGGGTCAGAACTGGGGAACTGAAACAGTAACCTGAAGGCATTACATCACACTCTCACACATTTCTGCAAAGCACAGCAGGTAGGACAAGCACAGTGGATTGTGAGAGACACAACAGCTTCAGCGTTGGGGCTATAGCAGTCACTGCAACACTCCAGTGAAATACCCAGGGCTCCTTCCCCAGTGGCAGGAAACTGCTAACCTGCTAACCTGAACTGTCAGTGTCTGGGAGTAAGAATTTTGGTAGCCTCTGCCTTGGAGTGATCCCATCCTCATAGCAAGGTTTACTCACTGAGGGTAGCAGAACAGCAGCAAAGCTGGCTGTGCTGCTTATTGCAAAGGTTGTGGCAAGTGTGGTATCAAAGCAGAGACTTATATCAAAGGAGAAAAACAACTCTTGTTAGGAGACTCTGGATTTATAATCTGAAAATAGAAATAGAAAACTGGAATCACAGCCATAATGATAAATCTCACAGTTTCCCAGAATCTGGAAGAATGAGAACATCTAAGCACATCCAGGCAGGACTTCTGAGGATGGCTGTTTTCTCAGTAGTCCTCTGTCGACATAACTGCTGCAGAATAAGGAATTTGTGTCTTTGAATTCAGATGTCTCTGAAGGACTACACAGATACCAAAAACAAATGAAAAACCAAGTGGATAGCACTAACAGTGCCACTAGAGAAGAAGCTGAAGTAATTGAGTCCCATGAGCCTGTGTAAGCAATAAAACGGAAATTGGCTTGGTTTGTCCATGTAACCAGAACAATGGAACTAGCAAACACAATTCTGTGGGGAAAAAATCAGAGAGGAAAGGAAGGCAGAATGCTCAGGGACAGTGTGACTCAAAGACATTTGCATCTGGATGGAGAAATGATGGGAAGATCCAAAGAGTAAAGGGAATATGAATACAGATTCGAGTCAGTGCCTAAAGATGACACTCTTCAGACCATGCTGGTGTTTGAAAGAGGAAGATGAGACAATCATAAATATATATAACGGTTCATAACCTGGCCAAGTTCTGTTCATTTACTGAGTTGCCCAAGGACACAAAAGCAGAGTATAGTCACCAATGAACCACTAATTCATGTTGCAAATGCTTCTGTCACCCATAAGAAAAATTCAATTAATTCTTATCTCTTTGTTTCAGACTACTCAAAATTGCCCACTGATCTATACATTTCCCCTTTTATTTCCTGAAGGTGACATTTTTCAATGGGCTTCTAAATATCAGGTAAAACTCAATAAGCAGTGGCAATATGTTTGGCTCACAGAACCCAGCCTATTTTTTCTCTTGCTTTTGATCATATTCTTGACATTCAGGCACTGCTATGGTGAGATGTAGATATTTCCTTGCTCTTAAGGTGTCCTGGATCTAGTTTTACAAGCCCGAGAAAGGTGAATTTTTTTCTCTGCCCTTTTCATCAGGATTACAGCAGTGTGGCAGATGTCTGCTTGTAGATTCTGCAAAAGTCATGAGTTCCTATAAATGGCAGCATCACGATCCCTCCCTAAGCAGCAGTTCTCATGTCAATGAAATGTCCCCAGCTACCCACAACACACCCACAGCCAGAGAAAATCACCTCTTCCTGATTGTCTTCTCAGAGTAGGGTGCCTTGAAGGCAGCAATGGCTTTGAGGGACAGAAATATTGTCCCCAACAGTCAGCAGAGCCCTTTTAGCTGTTCAAGATTGCTATTTTCTGTGTCTTTCCAAGAATTAGAAACATGCAGCAGGATGCACATAATGGTCTCCACAGGAGAATGGCAACCATTGCCACAAGACAAGTTCCTGTATCATACCCATCATCTGCCATCCAAAAGAAGAGCATTGCAGTGATGTCTGCTGGTGTCAGCAGGTGTCTAGAAAAAAAAATAGTTTAAGAGAAAAGTGTTATATTTTCTCCCAAGGAAGATGCTCCCACAGGAGTTTGCAAGGCAGAATTTCCCCATGGGTGCTGTGCTGAGAGCAGATCCAAGTAGCCATGGCAACCCTGTGCAGGCTGCTGACATGGCCACTGCCCACAATAAATTTTGGGCTGAGTATTGGTCCTGATGGTCTTAGTACCTCGAGTAATGACACATCTAAAGCACTATTCTTACTGTTCTTCCATCTGTTCTTACTTGTTTGCAGGCTGCCCAAAAATGTCCCAGGAGAGCTGCGGGTCTCTGTATGATGAATTCCAGCCTGCTGAGAAATATGCTTGGTTTTGTTACCTTCTGTGACCTCCCAGAGCAGGGACAGTCCTATTTATATATACCACCTGCAGAAAACATCTGTCCTTGAGCTTCAGCAGCTTTTTGTACCTAGTCTTCCTTAGCAGTATAATTCCTGGTCATTTGTGGTGTTTTATGCAATTTAACTATGTATGTGAGGAGAAGTAGCTATGCAGTGGCACAGCACTTATATGTGGAAACTCCTGACACAGAGGCACTCGGACTAATATTTTTCTGTCTAACATACAAGCTCCCAAGTGGCAGAGCTTCCTGGCACAGAAACAATCAGTAGTCCCAGTCCAAGCAATTTGCTCATATATGTGAGCATGTACAGGTGCAGCCTGCTCTGTTATGGATACCTGCAACCCATAATGCCAAACTGAGCATGTAGCTCTTGACAGAAAAAAAGCTCCCTTAAAGCCATCATCTCTACAAAGGGCTTTATTTAATAGCTGGAGATTCGAGCAAATTCAGACTCTTGGGTTTTGGTTTATTCTCCAGAACAGGACTGGGTTTTGTCTTTATTTTTGTTTCCTGTGTCAGACCTGCAAAGCAGATGGATTTCAAACTACAGAAATTGTTCATGGTAGGTGTTCAATGAAAATCCCTGACTGAAATATGATTCTTATTATGGAAAAAAAAATAAATTGCCAAATACGATTTTTCCAGTTGTGAGAAAAAAGTGAGGGAAAGGGATTGTTTTGCTTGAAGTGTGTTTTAAATTCCACATTGCAGTCTGGTATGGGTGCATACACTGAGGTTAAACTGTTCATGCTGATCCAACATAAACTGATGCTAGGAATGACTGTTGAGAATTACATGGTCTTTGTCTCTATAAAAAATGCCTACATTGGAGTATTCAGCCCAAAATAACAACCTGCTGGGCCTGGGCTAGAACAAAGGGAGAAGTAAAAGAAGGAAATGCCTGGTTTGGGGAATGAGATATGAACCTGAACAGGAGACAATCTTGAGCATTTCCTTGCAGGGGGATTATCTGCTGGCTGGAAAACAAGAGCCAGGGCAGAGAGGTGAGGGAGAGGAGAGGAGAGCCAGGAGGATGTCTCCTTCCTGCAGGTGCTGGAAGCCTTTCTTTGAAGGAGACCAACCACCAGGCAGGCAGGGCAAGGGGCTGGAGACAGCTCACAGGGCTGTGAATCATGCCTGACTGAGGAAGCTGAATCACAGTAGCTGAGCTTTGAGTCCACAGCTCTGACCTGCGGCCTAGAACAGAGTGAAGGAAGATGCACAGTGTCTGTGGGCAGTGCCATGGGGGTGGGAGCTCATGCTGTTCCCCAGGGACTCCTGGCATGCTCCTGTGACAGCTCTGGAGTGCAGCTTTGAGATAGTTCTTTCCCACCAGTAAATGGGCATTTCTGAGAATCCACTGCAGATTTCCTTACCCTTGTCAATGTAGTGGGGTTGTGATGTGTGCAAACAGGCATAGAGTTTGTTAGACTGTGAGGCTGAAGCAAAGGTGGACACATCTCTCCTGCAGATCCAGGTCTTTATCTCTGCCTTGGGTTATCTCTGCCTGTCGGTGAAACTTTCTCCACTGGTCAATGAATTTTTTCTAGTTTAAAAGCCAAAAGCTCTGTAGTAACATGTGAGATTTGGGCTACACAATGCCCAAATGCATGTCTTTAAGAAAGGTCATCTTAAAAACTCTGCAATATGGTGGATTGTATTTTGGTGGATTGTATCTGGGGAGTGCAGTCACTGAATAACACCATGGGAGGGAGAAGACGGAAGAGATACAAATAGGCTGCACTCACACTGCCTGTGTGACCCAGGTCAGAGCCCACACACACAGTAATGAAACAGTAACTCCTAGGTTTTTTTCCTTCAAAGCACTTTGTCCATCCAGACCAAACCAGATTCCAGCATGGAGAGTCACAAGGTCAGCCCTGTATGTATTGCAGATATGCACACCCTTAGAGACAGATGGGCTTGTAATGATCCCTTTGGAAGTGAGCTGGGAGGTTTCTTTCAACCCATTGTTTCCATTAGTGTCACAACATTTGGATATCTTGAGCTAACTTTTCAGAAAGCCAAGCTGAGCTATTTCTTCTCTAGTGTCTCCATGAAGAATCTTGTTGCATTTGGCCACCTGAAAGCAGTTCTTTACACTTTGTCATATTAGTCCATGCAGTTACTGGACTGTCACAGAACACAAGATGTGATAGCCAAACCTACCTATTTGTTTTTTTTTTTTTTTTTTTATCATATAGCTCAAAGAAATCAGCTGCTGATTTTCTTTTCTGTTTTTCACCAGTCCTGTACCTGGAAGGATCTGTCCTTGTATTTGAAGATGTTTTCAAATTGGTTGCCTTCTACTGTGTCAGCAGGTGAGTTGGATTCATTGCTTCCATGGCACAGTCATTTTGCCCTCCCCTCTGGTCTGTCCTTCCCCAGTCCCCAGTCCCAGCACAGACCCCTCTGTTTCCTCTGCTACCCTCCAGCCTGCCAGACCTGAAGGTATTTCAGATACTTGTCTCTACAATGGGGCCAGATCACCCCACAAGCACAGCTATCCCTGCAGCTGGAAGCTTTGTCCATAGGGCTGCTTCCACAAAGAACAGAGGCACAGAACTGAGGCTAGGAGGGCAGGGAGGAAGGAGGGCCCCGAGTTAAATATTTATTTAAAGCTTTAAGCATGCACACACACACACACACACCCACACACACCTGGTAGCAACTTAGCAAACCTACTAATGGACTGTTGTCTCTTGGCGACTCAAAGCACTTCGTCACCTATGGGGAATCTGTCAAGGAAAGTAGTCCTGAAGCAATATATTTTCTTAGCTAAAATTTGAAATGAAAACGAAGTGTTTGTTTGCTCAGCACAGAAGAACCAAGAATAATGGGTACAGAGATGGAAAAGACCTGTAATGTCATTTTCACTAGTGCAAGGTTTGATCCGCAGCTGATGATGTCTGCAGCCTTCTCTAATCTGTGTCCTTGTGCTTAGCACACTGCAGCAATACCTCCACCTACTTACCCCATCCCTACTGCAGCAGGCCTGGTTGTGAGTTGTTTGTAGACTTTTGACTTCCTCTATACAAACTTACACAACTCTTAAAAGTAGTTATTTCCTTTTAAGAGGAGAAAGCAGCTTCAGGATATGTTTACAAGGCAGTCACATCAGTCACTTGATAGGTCACACAGTAGGAACAGTCTGTCTGGGGTAGGATACAGTGTGCTACAGCTTATCCAGCCAGTCCCCCACCATTCTGAGGGCTGCTCCTGCAGCCAGCTGAAATCAGCACTACTGAGCTACAACTCCTGCCTGCACAGAGGAAACCATGCTCCACCTCACCCTGATCAGTTAACAGACATTTAGCTACCTGGATGTTTATAGACCCTATAGAATGGACATAAGTTAACCCCTGGATCCTTATAAAGATTTCTTTCCCACTAAAGCAAAGAACAGCCCAAATGCAAAATAGAATCGGGCATTTCTAGTAAGTGGTTGGTGACAAAGAAAATATGCTCACTTCTGCTTTCCTGCAAAAAGGCTCATGGGAAAAGAAAAGAAAAGAAAAGAAAAGAAAAGAAAAGAAAAGAAAAGAAAAGAAAAGAAAAGAAAAGAAAAGAAAAGAAAAGAAAAGAAAAGAAAGAAAAGAAAAGAAAAGAAAAGAAAAGAAAAGAAAAGAAAAGAAAAGAAAAGAAAAGAAAAGAAAAGAAAAGAAAAGAAAAGAAAAGAAAAGAAAAGAAAAGAAAAGAAAAGAAAAGAAAAGAAAAGAAAAGAAAAGAAAAGAAAAGAAAAGAAAAGAAGAAGGAAGGAAGGAAGGAAGGAAGGAAGGAAGGAAGGAAGGAAGGAAGGAAGGAAGGAAGGAAGGAAGGAAGGAAGGAAGGAAGGAAGGAAGGAAGGAAGGAAGGAAGGAAGGAAGGAAGGAAGGAAGGAAGGAAGGAAGGAAGGAAGGAAGGAAGGAAGGAAGGAAGAAGGAAGGAAGGAAGGAAGGAAGAGGAAGGAAGGAAGGAAGGAAGGAAGGAAGGAAGGAAGGAAGGAAGGAAGGAAGGAAGGAAGGAAGGAAGGAAGGAAGGAAGGAAGGGAAGGAAGGAAGGAAGGAAGGAAGGAAGGAAGGAGGAAGGAAGAAGGAAGGAAGGGAAGGAAGGAAGGAAGGAAGGAAGGAAGGAAGGAAGGAAGGAAGGAAGGAAGGAAGGAAAGAAAGAAGAAAGAAGGAAAGAAGAAAGAAGAAAGAAAGAAAGAAGGAAAGAAAGAAAGAAGGAAAGAAAGAAAGAAAGAAAGAAAGAAAGAAAGAAAGAAAGAAAGAAAGAAAGAAAAGAAAGAAAGAAAGAAAGAAAGAAAGAAAGAAAGAAAGAAAGAAAGAAAGAAGAAAGAAAGAAAGAAAGAAAGAAAGAAAGAAAGAAAGAAAGAAAGAAAGAAAGAAAGAAAGAAAGAAAGAAAGAAAGAAAGAAAGAAAGAAAGAAAGAAAGAAAGAAAGAAAGAAAGAAAGAAAGAAAGAAAGAAAGAAAGAAAGAAAGAAAGAAAAAGAAAGTTATTCTATTTCATGCCTTAGGTTTTAGCTTTTATATTTTTTAAATTCTGTACTGCTTTAGTGTGTAGTTCTGAGCTTCATGTTAAGGAATGGTAAACTCTCTTCAGTGTAGGGAGACAAAATAATTCCTTCTCTAGCTGGGGACCCAAGGACAACCAACCCAAATTTCAGGCCCAAGAACATAAGTAACATGGACTGAAGAGAGAAAAACAAGAGGGATGGGACTTCATAACCTAAAGCTGTAACTGGAAATTAACTCCAATATGCAAATGGACCAGAACTTTTAAAAGTGAGAGGCCTTATGACCATGTCCTTTTTGTGACCATTTTGGGTTCATCTTGGGCATAGCCCTGGTTGGGCTCTTGGGCTGCCCAAGGTGTATCCATTGAGGCCTTTTAATAAATCCCTACTTTATTATTTAACTCTGTCTAGCCTCTGTTCTAGGTCAGCCTTCACAAGGCATCAGTTCAGCTCCTGTTATAGATGTTATTTCTGAGTGTCAAATACACATTCAAATGGTTCATGTGATTTTCCAGGCTACTGTCAAAAGACAAGATAAAAAGGGAATAATTTTCTGAGAGAAGGGGGTAATAAAAAGACACTGACCTACCATTTACTGGCAGTTCATAGGAGCTCTCTGTGACGGTGAATGTAGAGATCTGAGAACAGGGATGTAGTAAATTGTCTATGAATAGCTGGAAACAGCTTTTCAGGGCTGACAGGCTCTTCTCAAAAAAAATTTGGCCTGGGTATATTACCTGCCTGTAGGTAACAGATGACTTGGTGGCTGGTCTGCAAGCTTCTGCCCCATTAATAAAACCAGGTTTTTTTTTTTCTATTAGGGCAATGTCCTAATATTTCCTGATCTTAATATGTTAAAAAAAAAAAGAAAAAGAAGGGAACTATTCATACATATAAAATAACAAAGAAAGCAGAAGGTACATGGACCCTCTTCCTCTTCCTCTTCTAAACCTCTTATCTGCCATGAAAAAATAATAAGCCAGGGATCACATCAGTTTACGTGAGCGACAACAGAGTGCTCAGCAGTACACAGAGAACCCATGGAGAACACAAAACATCAGTAAGGTTAAAAAGGTCAGAAATAGGCCCCCTGCATTCATCTGTCAACAGATAGGTCTGCAGTTATGTGCTTTTTTTGAGGTGTGCATTTGTTTAGCAGAGACCTCCTACTCACAAGGCCAGTTTTTCTATAACGATTCCTTGTGTAATGTAGAACATTTTGTAGAGCTTTTTATGTGTAAGATGATCCTGCACCATTCCTTGCTATCATTTAGGGACTGGCTTTTCTAGTCCTTGTTAGAATGGGAATTGAGGCAAGAATGGGGTTAGCAAATTGTCACTGGGCAAGAGGCAAACCTGAACAGCTCACTGCCAGAGCAAGGGCTCTGTTAAATGGCTTGAGACTTAGGGTGTGTTTTAGTGAAACCCAGCCAACTTCCTCTGAGAAACTCTTCTCTTTTTTTTCAATAGAAATACAGCATCTTTCCAGAAACCAAGTACTCAGAAGTCTGAGAGTAGAGAGTTAGAGGGATATGTGTTTTCTCAGTGTCATGCAGCATTTCCTCACTGTCTGTCCCTTCACCCAGGGGTTGCCTTTCCCCAGACAGGGCTTTCCTTTCCCAATCCCTCTGTGCCTTGCTGTGTACCCATGCCTACACTTACAGAGATTTTTAAAAGAGGAAGCAGAGTAGTGAGAGAAGGGTAAACAGAAAGAAAAAGGACTTCAAATCATTTCCACATGAAAAAGATTGGCTTTTCTATTAAAAATAATTACAATTTGCAGCACCTCAGTTTTAATGGGAAGATATTTCTCAACTTTTGTGGCCTCCCCTGAAGTAAGAGGCATTTCTGCTCTTTTCAGAGGACAGAGCCAAGACACAGTGATTAAGTCAGTGCTATGCCATGAAGCATCACCACAGAAGCTGGTGATCTTTTGTGAAATCAGAGCAACCCAGGCTGGCACAATGTCCATAATTCCTTACCAGCCATGACTTCGCTGAACATGGCTGAAATTGTGAGCCAATCCAATCACTGAGACCAAGTGAAGTCTGGAGTTCCTAACAATTGTGGGGTTTATCCTTTTGCTGTTTTTTCATTGTGTTTATTTCTACAGGGATTTGCTGCCCTTTACCCTGAAGCTGCCACAAGCAATATTAGAAGCCAGTAGCTTTCAAGACCTTGAAATTATCTCTAGTCTGGGGATAGGTAAGTCCCTCAAAGCAGTCAGATTTTCACTTGGACTTGGGAGAACAATAGTGCCTTGCACAGACATAATGCAACTGGAAGACAGATGTACTATTGTCTTTGGAATAGCTAAAGAGGTCTGAATGCAAGAGGAAAATGTTTATGAACTTTATGTTCATAGCAAGATGCTGACAAAAAGGGCACTTGCCCCTTTGGCCATAAACCTCCACCTGGATTTCTGTCCAGGGCGTGGTCCTTACAGTCTGGGAAAGCTGAAGTGCATCACGGTCTCTCGGGATAACTTCTACACGCTGGAAGTGGCTGATGTCTGAGCTATGTGGAAAGCACCTTTGCAACTTCTCCTGATGTGTGGGGGCAATGCTGATGAAAGTGTGATATTTTTGAATTTTGATATTTTTGCTTGCTCCTGCAGGATTTCTAGTTGATAGAGAAATATGTATCGTCCCAATATGTTCTCTCACCTCACACAAATCACATGCAAAAGGAACATTATTTTTAGTGACAGCACCAAACACGCAAATTTTAGATGAGATGTATAAAGTTACAGCTAGGAAAAGCAATTCTGTTAACTAAAGGAGATTTCCTTTCTATTCCTTTTCATTTAACACACTCCACTTGAGACAGCTACTTCAGTAAGCCACTTCCATACTTCTTGGTTTCCAGTTTTCCTTCAGGTGTTGAAAACAACCAAACAATGGAGAAAATTGAAGAGTTAGCTCATTTAGAGATATTTATTAGAGCATTCTCACTATTTTTGGGTCTTCTGCATCATACCTCCCAGAAGGCATGGGCAAACCCCACTGGTTTCAGTTCAGGTGGCTTTGTTGAATTTCACCAACAGATTTGCCTCTAACACTTTCAGCATCCTCTATTTGATTATGTTCCAATTTGTTAAAGCATCCTTTTATATGGAAGTCCAGCCAGCACTTATTGCTGATAAAAAGGTACCTTTCAGCTTGAGATAACAAGTTACACACTTAATTTTTTATAACAAGTCTAAAAATTTGGATCAAAATGAAGGAAGTGTATCATGAATTTGCAACCTTCAGTCTAATTTGATCCAGCAGAAGCTATCTTGATTCAGGCAACAGTTTCCAGCAACTACTGAAAGAAGAGATCTGTTAAAGCACAAGCATCAAAACAATAGTGGTTGTAGTCTTTTTCCTTCTTTCCTGTACTGGTGGTCATAAAAGTAGTGAGGCTTGGAAATTTATTTGTCATGGTGTATTTCATACCAGTCAAGTGTCTGAAAACAGAAGAAAACCTGCTGTTGTGTGCAGTCTTCCTGGGAAATGATGCTAGCTTCCTGAAGTGCCATGCTGTCTTAGTGGAGTCAAACAGGCTCAGCTACTGACAGATGCTGTTTATTGCTTCCTGGAACAAAATTTTGTGAATACAAATGGGAACACAAACTATCACGTGCTGCCCAAAGTGGCACTTCCAAAGGAAACAAAGCATTATCTGAAATTCTCATACGTTGCTTTGTATTTATTTCAAAGTAATATGTGTTTCAAGGGGATAGAAGTAAGATGTCTATCTGCAAACTGAATTGTTCCACAAAGGTTCTGGCTGTTCTGTACGTTGTCACAGAGGATGTACTGCGGGCCCTCTATTCCTGACCTCGCTGGTACAGAAGATCTTTTAGGAGGAGAATTAGCATGATTGCACTGCACAAAGAGCACATACCATCACAGACATGCCAAGGACTCCAAGAACTGCTTAATTATCCCTCCCAGACTGCAAGATAAGGGAACATCCAGGACAGCAATGGGAGATGATCAAATGGCCTTCTCTGCAGTGTGAGACAGTGTGGCTGTGCTGGGAAATGCCTGCTCGGAAGCAGCTGTGTTACTTGGTAGAACCACACAATCTCTTCCTTCCCAGCCTGAGTGGAGCTTTACATTTTCATCACAGTGCCTTATCCTGACCACTACTGAGAAAAAATATCAACTTCCCCTCTGTAGATTGGTTTACTCACCATTTCCTCAGCCCATGAGACTTCACAGCATTATATTCTGACTTAAAACAACTTCCTCTGCCCTGCATTTGCTGATACTGAGATCTGGAGAGCTTAAAGAAAATGGTACCCCAGCCAGTCTCAGCTGTGAGGGGGTTTGCAGCATGGTGTTAGTATGTGCAGTTGCATCTGCATGGCTTCTCCCAAATTCTGTTGTTAAGAGTGCAGTTGTTCCTAGCAACACTATTATTTTAAGCTTCTTCTCCTCCCTCTCACAGCAAGAAATCAGAGAATAAAGCTGTTCTAATGTCCGTCACCCTAAGGTAACATGCTGACATGCTTATAAAGTTGAATTTGCCATGGGCACTAGCCTAGGCTGTGAGAAGATAAATAGGCAATTTTATCCTGATGGGAATAGACTGTCTTTTAGATCACCTCTTGACCTGAGAGCTGTACCCCATGCTCAGCATCAAGGATCATCCTGCATGTGTGCAGCCCCATTCATCCTCTCTTGGGCCCAGCATGTGAGGTTTTGGCAGGGAGACACTCCTGACACCAAGCACCAGGCAGGGTTCAGACATTGTGTTGTAGCCCCATTGTGTCCCCTGAAAGCCACACAGAAGGATGTGCCAACAGCGTCAGCTCTGTGTTTAGGGACCAAGCATGCTGAAATAGTTACTTAGTTGCCTGCATCCTTGTGTTTCCAGGATTTCCCACCTTTCCCTTATCCCCAAATCTATGGGCATCTATACAGTTCTCACCCAGTGAATACCCTCAGAGGTTTATACCCTTTTCCTTGGTCAGAACATATGAGGTTTGCTGGATCCTGTTTCCTGATGCTTCCAGTAGTGAATTCTGGATCAGCAGCTTTAATATTGATTGAAAGTAATCAGACCTGTAAGACAGGTTTGAAACGCCAGCTTCAGAGAAAAGGAAAAAAGTTGGATGTGATACTGAATCTATTCAAAAAAATGTACCAATGCTTTGTAATTTTTTAAAAACAATTTTAAAAAGACAAATTATAATAAGAGATTTCTGACAGAAATGACTGCTTGTATGTGAAATATCATCTTTCTTTTTCAGTCATAGTTGAAGGCACTGAAGTAGTTAACTATTCGTTAGTCCTTCATCATACATCCTTCCTGCGTAGAGTCTTTTGCATCATCTTTTCTCTCTGACACCTGCAGGCAGACAGTCTCCAGGCAAGGTGCAAAGCAGAGTGGCCATGGCTATAGATAACAGTCATCCAGAACTATAGACTTTAATGATAATACTAACTGGGGGGAGGTGTTTAAAATCATGTATTTCCAGTCTGGAAGGAATCCTGCCAGGCAGGATCAGACCCTCTGTAGAACAGACTGCCACATGAGCTTGCTGCATGGTAGAGTCATGTTCAGCCGCTGTCTCCTGGTGCATGTTGGACCTGCACCTCACTGTTGTGAGCAAGACGCAGTTTGCCTGGGGTCTTTGCATCCTCTCCTGGGGCATCCACAGCTATTTGCATTTGGAGGGCAGTGATCACTGAACAAGCAAAGATCCCTTTTCACAATCATTTGTATTTGTTACTTTTACCTTCCTGCTCGTACTGAAAATGCTGAAGAGCATTAACAACTTTCACTAGGTAAGTGTCCTAAAATTGGCAGGGGAGAGAAATCTGGTGAAGCTTCTGAGCTTATCCTCTGGCTTGAAGAATGTTATATGCATAAAACAGGTAACTCTTTCTTCACACTGTTTTGGGCAGATGTTTGAAAGTTTGACATTGAAATTTGTGTACCATTTCTTTTAACAATAAGTAGATTTTCTACATAACCTTAGCAGCTAAAATTCTCTCAGATATTTTTTTCATTTTTCTTTTTGTCTTTTTTTTTTTTTTTTTTTTTTTTTTTTTTTGTGACAGATTTCTGGGATTCCTATTTAAACCACAGAAGACAGGACTTATCCCACCCTGCAAAAGACTCTGCTTTCAGCACTGGTCTGGCAGACAGTTTAAGACCTACCCAGTGTTTTGCAAGTAGCACAAACCACTGCTCATGTGAAATTGAGCTGTCAATAGGAAATGACAGGCTGTGGTTTGTGAATCCTATTTTTATAGAAGAGTGCAGTAATCCTTGTCCTCCAGATATACCTTCTCCTGAAGGCCACTCTGGGAGCATTGAACTCCCCCCTGCCACCATGATTACTGAAAAGAGGTCTCCTCGACGGCCTCCTCCCCCTCCACCTTCTCATGCTCTCATACAGAAATCTTCCCTGAAGCTCCCACAGGACCCCATGACTGCCTGTGAAGAAAACAAGCTTCTTATTAAGCCACTAGGAAAGAGCTTCGAGGAAATGAAAATTGAAGGCAGTGACGATAAAGAAGAAAGGAAGCAGAGCTGTTCGGCCAATGAGCCCTCGGCAGTGAGCCCCAGGAAGGGCTCCCAGCCCTTTGCTCCCCCGCGGAGGCGGCTGAGTGAAAGGACCTCAGAGGAGAGCTGTGTGGGTAATCCTGAAAATTGTGAAATGCTGAAAGGGGAAGGGACAGAAGAAAACCAAGATACAAGTGCAGGGAGCAGAGATAAAACACTGCTGTGCAAAAAGGCTGTAGAAATGCCTGGGGAGGTTCCCAAAAGGGCTGTATCACAGTTTCAGGAGACAAAGCCTGAACCTGCAGAGAAGAAGGAGGACATGCCTAAGATACAAAGCAATGCCACTGAGAAAGGAAAGTCACCTCCTATCCCACCACCAAGAAGGAAGAGACTTTCCCAGGCACCAAGGATCCACTGCTCCTGCCAGCCGAAGCAAAGAACAGCGGCAGAGACGGCCGTGGCCACGGGGCAGGCTGTGTGCAAGGGCAGCCCAGCTACAGTGACGGGTGGTGCCACTTGCGCACACACCAAGACTGAACCGGGACATGGCCACAAATCTGTCAGCTCAGCTGAACTGGAAGGGTCACGCTTGTCCCTGGAGGACCTGGGAGGCAGCACCATGGCTCAGACATCAACATCTGAGCCAGACTCCTACTCCACCAGCAGCACAGAGGATGACCTGGAGATGCTGAGTAGTTCATCTGGTAAAAAGACACGCTCTGTGATCTTGGCCAAGGCCAAAAACAGGCTGTCCTTGGTGAACCTGTCCAACGTCTTCACGGTCTTTTTGTCTAGTGACAGGAAGCTGCAGAAGAAGATAGTGGAGCTGGCACAGGACAAGGAGTCATACTTTGGCAACCTGGTGCGGGACTACAGAGTGTACAGTTTAGAGATGATGGCAAAGCAGAGCTCCAGCACAGAGATGCTACAAGAGATCCGGCTGATGATGACGCAGCTGAAGAGTTACTTAGTACAGAGCACCGAGTTGAAATCTCTGATAGACCCAGCCTCCTACACCGAGGAAAAGTTAGGTAGGTAACTGTGGTTTATTCATCCTCGGGCATGGTTTGGGAAGGTGAGGAAGGAGAAAGAATTATGCGGTCACAGGCTCTGCTTTACAGAATTATAAACCATCTCCTAAAACCTGAGCAGCATGAAATGAAGTCTGCTTTGTGGTTGCCAGTACTTGGAGGAACAGCTCTAAAACCTGGAGAGCAACGAGGAGAAAAATCCCTTTATGAATGTTTTAAAAGGAAGAGTTTAAGCAGTGTGTGTATGAGAGACATACATGTATGTGTGCATATATATATGTGTGTGTGTGTGTGTGTGTGTGTGTGTATGTTTATGTATACACGTAGGTTTGCACACACAGAGCTGAATACACTGGAAACACAAAAGGCAAACTTTCCCCTTCACAGCTGCATTCCCGTGGCCTTCCACATCCACTGCTCTGCTACAGGGATGGAGAACTCCCTGCATATGCCTTACAGCTTAGAGGTCAATCGCTGTCTCACAGGGAGGGACAAGACTAGGATGATTTTGAGTGGCAGGTTGGAGGCATCACTTGATTCATCTTTGTGCTCCTCAGAGCTCAGAGCTCAGAGGTACAGAAGAAATGTCTGTTGCAAGACTACTGCGAGCTCCAAAATGAAGCGTTCACCTCTTTGCCATAGGTATTATTTGCCTTTGGGGAGAAAAAATATTATTTGAAACTGTTTACAGGTGCTTCATTGCTTCTCATTCATATCCTGTGAGGGAATAACATGCTGCTTCTCTCCTTGCTAAGGATTGGACTGGTCTGTTTAATGTACATCCATGAGGGAATATAAAAAGAGCTGTAGGATTTTCATCCCACTGAAAGCTGTACAGCCAGAAAAAGCATGCATGCACACGCACACATGCTCCTTTGAATGCTTAAAACTGTTTCTTGAGGACCTGAGAACCAATGCAGAGCTATTAGTGGATTCTTAAGTTGGCTTAAAACAAGCTGGGAGTTGGAAGACCCAGAATATAGAGTGAACCACAGGAGTCACCAGGGATTCCAGGAGATCCTGCAGTTCCAGTATTAGGTGGGACTCAGCTAAGTGGTGAGCCAGGAATAAAAGGCTGTCCACTGTCAGTCTCAGCAGGTTCTGCTGATTTCCTTCTCCCTCAGCAAAGGCTTCACATGATCCTGCATATCCCCAGCAGAACAGACCTGCAGCCAGCCCCTACCATAGCTAGGAGAGGGAACCTGCAGTTTCACTTCTCATGCACCTTGTGTAATACCTTCAATCTTTGTCCTAATAACCTCTTTCTTCAAGGTGGGGAGTGTGGGGGAAGCACAGAGAAGTCTGTCTTGAATCTTGATCAATGAAAGTTAAAGGGGAAAGAAAGAAATGTCCTTGTTCTGCTTGGTGGAGCTGTATGTGTGCAAGTATCCCACCACCTTCCCACAGACATGCCTGGATCTGATCCTGCATTTCTAACCATGTTCACTGACAGTTCTTTAACAGCCCAGTCAACCTTGACAGGACTGTCTTCTTCTGTGGAGGAAAGGGATTCCCACTGGAGAATTTACCACTTGAATTTGCCCTGCTTCAGGCTGATTGGTTCTCTGGATTCTTTAAAATAGTTGCATTTGGAATACATAAATATTACTGCTCTCTGGTTCATTCCTCACTGCCTGAGCAGATGAACTCTTTAGCTGATGACCTTTTTGCCTCAGTGCAACAAGAAAATCTCTTGCAGTCCCTCTAGTTCTGCCTCTGGTTTCTAGGAGTCAGACAACAGACTTCCTCACCGTCTCTTAAGCTTCCTTTCATCTTCAGCCAAATATTAAGCAAATTCTCAACCCACTCATACTATTTCCTCCTCCACAGGTGGCATAAGAGATGTCTTAAAAAAATCAGTAATTTAGAGTCCCTTGGGCAGTAACAATGAGAAACTTCTGACCAGATATTGGTGTCCGTCTCTGAGCTGGTGGCTGCAGCTGCTTTGAGGAAAGAAAGGAGTGCTTTGAGGGTGCAATTAATTTCATCCCAAAGTGAGTATCTCAAACAAGCCAGAAGGAGAAGTCAGAAGGGACATGAGATGAATTGCATCTGGTCATCTGTAAGGGCAGGGCTGTGAAAAAGAATTACAGTTAGGTGAGATTCCTCTTCTCTCCCCAGAGATGGCTTTCCTGCTGCCTGGCAATGCCATGCTGGTCAGCCAGGAGTCAGGAAAAGAGAGCAGGGACTACTGGTAGCAGGAGGTCTCCTACAGCTCCAGTGACAGAGACCACACACTGATGTTCATTTCAAGCCCATCCAGGACTTCTGGATAGTGTTGGTAATTAAATGTTTACTTTCTGGCATGTAATTTCTGTTCCCTTCTCACAGCTATGTAGTAGTGCCTGAATAACAAACCACACGCTTCCTTAGGACTTTTATTTGCACCTGTAGTACTGTATTGCTTATTTATTATGTTTTTGTGTTCTCCCTTCTCTATGCAGAAGTGATTGCTGAGACAGCTTTGTACAAATGTGTCCTGAAACCTCTAAAGGAAGCAATTAATTCTTCCTTAAAAGAAATACACAACAAAGATGGATCTTTACAGCAGCTGAAAGAGAACCAACTTGTGATACAAAACACAACTACCACTGACCTGGGTGTCACGACCAGTGTGCCTGAAACTGCTGTCCTGGAAAAGATCCTTCACAAATTCACAACCATGCACAAGACCTACTCTCCAGAAAAGAAAATTGCCATCTTGCTGAAGACCTGCAAACTCATCTATGACTCCATGGCTCAGGGAAATCCAGGTACAGGACTCCTATTGCAATGGTATCCACCATGGGTCTTTCTCCATGTATCAGAGGAACAGCATTTATGATACAGCTGGCATGGCAATATTCACACTGGAGGCAGCAGTGATGGTTGATGTGTTTGGTATCAGACATTCACAGGTTGTGTTCAGAATGGAATGGTTTAATAACTGGTATAAGATGTTACCTGGTTAACTTTAAGCTCTGTAACTTCAAAAACAAGTTACGTGTGTGTGTTTTATGGCTATCCTTTTTGCACAGGTCTTCACACAGCTCTCTGAATATGCTCAGGGCTCTGTCCCAGCTTGCAGCAGAATAATGGTAAATTCTAGGAATGGGTCTTTGGTGAAAGGCTCTTGATTTGGCCTTTACAGAGTTTTGCCTAAACTGAGGAGGAGATACAGAATGCTAGTTTGTTACTAATTCCTGATGCTCCAGTAAATTCTAAAAGCCACTTCTTCTGTGCGAGGCAGTACGTGCTCTGAGTATAAACACAACACTGGGCCTCAGGCCAACCACTAATGCAGAAATTAAACCCTTGGCCTGCAGACAGGATGCATCTTTGCAGATAGGCCAGCGAGTCCCTTCCTCCAGCAATCTGCCTTGCCAGTTTAAGAGCTTTTTTTATATACTGTGAGCTGATGACCAGCCATGCCTGAATTTGGAGAGAAGCCAGGTATTAATTTGCAGTAACCTGAGGTTGTTCAAGAACTCACAGTAACCAAAGGTGCTTTAAGCTGTTGTGCTTTATTTTGTACTGGCAACAGCCTTGGAGCATTCATACAGGGATTGTTATGCCCCTGCTGAGCCTCACCTCAAGGTGATCTCTTGGATAGTAAGCAGTAAGGTTCAGCGACCAGTCTAGACACATTAACAGCAGAGCAAGAAACCACCCTAGGGCTGAGCCTTAGCTGCAGGGTGGAAAGGACCTCTCAACTGTCTTCAGGTATTATGAGATTTGGACATATGTAGGGGAATTTGCTGTGACTTTGTTAAAACAGTTGTGTGAAGTTTGAGAATAAATTTGGTTTAGATCAAGGACTTGCAAGCCTCATTAAAACCCCCATGGTCTCCTTCTGATGCTGGTGGTATGTTACGTATACATCACACCTTAGCTCAGGGCTGGAATTTCTCTGTTGAAGGAAATACTGTTTTGTCACTTACTGTAACAGAAATGAGGGGTCAGGGAAATAATTCAAAAACCCCAACATGTTTAAAATATTGACATTCATGAAATCAGATGGTTTCATTGTGGTTCACTACGCTAACCAAAGCAGTGCATTTCGGCCACTTTAGCTGTTTTCCCATCCTGAGTGCTACTGCCAGCAGGGTGTAGGTTGGAAGCTGATTTCACCCCTGTGCATCCAGTTCCCTCTCCCTTATATCAAGTTCCCTCTCCTTTATACACGATCAGTGATGCATATCAGAGCTTGGCCAGAAGAAAACTGGCCTGGAATTATGGAACTGTACCCCAATGAATTCAGACCTGAAAAAGAAGCTAAGGGAGAAGAATGCTGTATCTAACTCCAGGAAAACAGAGAGAAATTGAGTGAAGTGCCACTTAGAAGAGAAATGTGTGAAACCTCTTCCACAAAATGAACTGAACCCAGATCACTTTCATTTTCCAGTGGCAAAGACAAGTTCTCAGCAACCTGAAACAATTTTCTGACAGGGAATTCCAGCAGGTGGCATGCAGAAGAGCATGCTGTGGGGTCCTCAGAGCATATTTCAGCAGGTAGGAATTCTCCTTCTGCTCTCTGCCCATCTCAAGAGCAACAGCACAGGGCCCCTTTTGCTTTCAGCCAGCCATGAGGCAGCACAGTGTTCTTCACACAGGAAGAGCAGAGGCCATGCTCAGCTTCCTGTGCAATAGCTTCTTCTCCTTTTTGCTCCTTTTCCTAACTGCTAAATTAGAAAGGTCCCTCCTTTTCCAAGATCAGAGCAGGTGAAACACAAAAATAATAATTCCCTCTGCTACAGGACCAAAATCAGTCTACCTCTGTCAGAAACATTACCTGCTCAATAACATGGAAACTACTTGTGTGTCTGGCTTAATTTGCAATTTGTCAGCTCAGACCAGGTTTTATTCACTTTAGTCTGACCATAGGATGAGCTGACCTAAGAATATGGTTTCATTTCTCAAAGCAAAATGCAAACATCACCTAATCAAGCAGCTTTTCTTTTCAGACACATATGAAAACACAAGTTTTTTAACATTTTGAGACCTATGTACAGCACTCCAGGTTTGGCCAGGATGTCCCAAGAGTTACTAAATTTCCTTTAGAACTAAGGACAGGCATACTCAGGAACATCTGTACCTGTGGTGGTGCCCATCTTTGCCCTGCTGAAAGAGTCATGAAACTTTAAAGTCTGCCTTGACTGACTCCATATATATCAAGATATTTTAAGAAAGGAGGAGATCTTTGGTTTGATTACAATTCATATTACATTACAAAATCTGCCTGATAAATTGGCTCTGGTTGAAATCCCTGATACTTAAGACTAAGAACTGAATGGGTCAGATCCTAAACTAGCATTTCTTCCTCAAGTTGAAGGCAATCAGCTTTTGGAAGTGATTCATCACAAGGAATCAGGAAGGCAACTTCATAGTCTTAGTCATACACCTTTGTCTCAAGAGACCACTGAGTACAGCTCCATGATAGAGTTGAAGTAGCACCAATCTCTGGCTGCATCTCGCTGTAGGTGGCCACAGAAGGGTATCATGCCCAGCTTCCCATCACATGCATTGTGGAGTCAGTCCATGGAGTCCAGATGATTCATCTGGCTGCATACAGGTTTCTGCTTTAGAGCAAGATGACTCAAGGCAAACTCCAGTGGCAATATTGGTTAATTCATTATGGGCTATAAGAGAAATTAAGGGGCCCTGGTTCAGATGCTCATATGTACTATGTAGGCAGTGATATTACTAAGTGAATCCTCACCAAAGGCACAATTACTTCAGTATTGAGGTGTCTCACTGAGCTTTTCCAACTTCTATGCAAACTTAAATAACTGAAACATATGCCTCCAAGAATATAAGTGACAATCTGAAAATATGTAATAACCTGTAATAACCTGCCTGCTAAAAATACTAGAAATGGTTAGTAAGAATAAAATGCATTTAAAAAATATACTTTGGAAACCCACGCTCCACAAAATGGCTGGCATAATTTTTTAGCACTAGAAAAAGTAAGAGGCAGGAATCATGCAGCTCTTATATTTGGAAGGCATGCTACAATATGCACAGGTACAGCTGGGCACATAGCCAATTTATGTAGAAACACAGTAATGTTACCCAGAAAAAAAATCCTTATGTGTCTTTCAGAAATACCTTAACTCAGACAAAAGATTAAAGGTATATTGTGTGATATGAGTAGAATGAGAATCTCTGATTTTCATCAAAACCACAAGTGACATCTGTAGAGTGAGAAACTGCAAATCTGCAATACATGTGGTGTGTATTGGCAGTGGTGAGCCTGGGTCACCCAGCCTTGTGCTGCCTCTGGGAGCTGCCACTGTGGAAGACAACTGATGGAAAAACAAAGCAGCAATAGGCATTCATTTATGGAGACAGTCTGTGAGACAAACAGGCCAAATTTAGTCAGTCTATGAGTGAGGAAGTTCAGGGATGGAAAAACTCTAAGTTTAGACTAGAAGTTCGAAAGATGGGCAGACTGCTTTCAGAGGAGATTCAAGAAGAATGGAGGTACAATTTTCTTACTGCAACATTTCTAACTTGTGAACTACCTAAGATTATGAAGTTTCATTTTTGGACTATCTTTGAACTGCACGGGTAGCTGGACTATATAGTTCAAAACCATAGTTTGTACTAGTTATGGAATTGGCTAGGTGACCAAAACATCTGATTTAATGATTTCTATTGCATAGTTTTACATGGATAATGTGCATAGTCTGCTTTTGGAAAAAGAAGATAAATAGGACATGTTCCATTGGAATATTTCTCTTCCTTAGCTTTTGGAATTAAGTTTATCACCCCTACAGAACTGAGCATCCAGATATTAGCTGCCCTGATGCACTCCTATAAGGTTTTGCAGTTGGCAAAAGCAAAGCTGTGTCTTTAGTGGGATAGCTGAGCTTGTAGAAAGGAAACTGGACTCCAATACCTCAGCAGCCAGTGAAGAGCCCATGCTAGAAGCTCCTAAAGCTTTCAGAACAATCCCATTACACTGCTTATTATCATATCTCACTTCTGAGAAGGAAAATAAACCTATACATAACAGGTTTACTTTGATATCTTTTGGAAGAGGATATTAGTATTTAAGTTACTTTTAACAAAGACTGATGGACTACAGATTTTGGGGTTTCTGCCATCTAGCACAATTTCTACATTTGAATCAAAGAGCCAATTCAAATTTCTCATGGGGAGCAAATTCCTCTGATCTCTAAACCATACATTTTTGAAGTGAATTCATGCTGTCTGCATCTATTAACTCACTTACTTCACTATATCACAAATTAAACCTTCATGAAAGTAATATGGGATAGACAAGAGACAGCAAAATGCTACTGTATAGAGGAAAAGTCACAATCTTTTCTTATGATCTTGAACAAATCCCAGTTAGCTCTCCTGCACCTCAGGTTTCCCACCTTCAAATTGAGGCTAAAATTCAAATTTTGTGGAGATCTGCTCCTAGACATCAAGCTAGTGTTTGTAAAATATTAGAGCAAGGTACAAGGCATCACGCCTGTCTGCTGGTTTTCAGAATATACACAGAGAGAAAAGAAATGCATGAATGTGTTAAAATAGGCTGTAATTTCTTTATGGAGGCTTGGGCAGAATTCCAGTTGCTTTAAATCATGTATTTAATTAATACTCATCTATTCAAGTGCTGCATCCCAGCCAGGAGCTGACGTTGTATTTGCTTTGCTATAAACATAATAGGATGAGTTTGTGGCAGAAGAGAAGGCTTATTTTAAGCTTCTTAGAGATATTTATGAAATAAATGTTTCCTGACCCCACAGAGAAGAAGGGGAAATAAAGCAAGCAAGTTGTATCTGGAGTAGGACACCACCACCTTGAATAGGCAAACTCAGTCTCACTATCACTGAGAGCAGTGGCAGGGTCAGAGCAAAATTTAACTCTGTCAGCTGCAAAAATTCCCCTCTGTGAGAGACCACAGATGGAGCAAGCATACAGGTTTAGGGATTTGGCTCAGGCCCAGCTTGAAAGTAGAGCTGAGGAGGCAGCAGCATGCAGAGAATACCTCTGCTGCAGCTCCCAGATGGACACTGGTTAGTGCCCTGGTGCCTTTCATGGCACAGGAAGCATGGGGGTTATACAGTGCTGAAGCAACCTCTCAAGTGTCTTGGTTCATAGGCATTATTTCATCTATCTTTGTAGACTCCTGTTTCTGGTCATATTTGAGTTGCTGACAGCACCTATCTTCCCCATGGATGGACTGAGATACGGAGCACCTCAGGGCCATGCTTGGACTGACGGCTGCACATGTCAAAGCTAGTCCCTGTACCTGGAGGGGCCAGAAGAACAGGGGAGAATCAGAGTCCTGCCCTCTCAGGCACTTCTCCTTGGCTGCGTGTGCAGTCAGTGCAGAGATGCTGTTGAGATGCCTACAAGGTGCAATAGACCATGCCTGACCTGCCCTTGGCCACACTGGAGGTTTGTGGCAACACAAAATAACACCAAATGGAGTCAGAGCTAGATCACTGGTGATTAGTTTTGCTTTTCCTTTGTTGACACATTCTGCTCCTGCTGACTTCAGCTTTTGCTACAGACATGGGTATTTAAAATTGGGTGTTATACAGCCACAGGTGGATTAAGGTGGTGTCTAGTAATTTACACAGGTTGTGAGCATACAGCATATGGAACATGTGTTCTTTCCATTATTTCTGTCAGACATCCCTGCTCAGCATTTATTACTCAAAAAGAAACTGTAGATCAGACTTTCATATTTAAGGCATATAAACAGCTGTGAGTTCAATAATATTTCTGTGAAGTCTTAAAGTTGAGAAGAGTTTATACCAAGGACTGGAGGGCAGAGCAGCTAAATCAGCTTATAGAAATGAGATAAACAGCATGAAGAAGAATTGTCTCTATGCATAATTGTACAGCCACTGCTCAGACAACAAAAAAGAAACAGAGAGATTCTGTAGGCATTCTTGAGAATTTTCCTCTAACTTTCACTTCTGTAGCCACCAGGAGTTGATGAATGGGGACATGGAATTGTTTAGTTCCAAGCTGCTGTTTCCATTCTGCATTAGTTGGTCAGTCTGTTCTCTGTTCATGATCTGCGTTGGTGACATGTAAAAAACCAGCAACCAAACAACCAACCGAACAACCAACAAACAAACAAACAACCCAGGTTTGTTGGGTTTTTTTTTTTCAGTGAATAGGAATTTATACTGTGAAGCAGCAACTTTATTTGATGCCCTATCAGACATGACATGAATTAGTCATGAAAGAGAAGTAGTAGGGGAAATTCTGCTATTGATGATGTACTGGAAATCCCTTGGCCTTCAGGAAACTAGAATCATTCTGTCCATGCTGGTCTGTAACTACTAGATCACAAATAAAAAGTTTTTAATGAAGGGGAAAATGAGCCTAACAAATCTTTGGTATTTTGTATACCAAACTTTATGCTAGTCTGAATTAGAACTAACTCTGTTGGCCCCTGGTGTACTTGGAGCAAAAGGAGAATAGGGCTTTTTGCTGTGAAGTTTTTCTGTTACATTTTCATGTCTCAGTTTTGTCATCTTTTTTTTTTTTTTTTTTCCCTACCCTGGAAAATATTAAACAGCCTGTAATACTAAGCTGCTTGTATTAAGGTAATGTATATGACAGTAATGAATTAGACCCTTCACAGAGCTAAAGCTTTCACAGAGACATAAGCCAAGGGAACAACAGACAAAAATATGTCCATCCAGATGTTAACGGAACAATCAAGTCCATTTATAGTTTCGTTGAAGACCTAAGGCTGTGTCTTTTAACTAAAGGCAGCCATAACAAAGCAATCAAAACTGAAAGCATTAATCCAGCTTTCATTAAATAAATAGTCTATGTTGTGGCGTGTATGGGCTCTGTTAGAAACAGACTGAATTACAGCCCTGATGATCTCTCATTCTCTAACTCTTTGTTTTAAATGGATCTGTTCACTAGATGTATTACTGATTTTATTTCAAAGCCACACTTTGGGTTTTTTTTAAATCACGGACTAAGCTCATGTTTATTTGAGGCTTCAGAAAAATATCTTTCTTTGCCAGTGGAGAATCTGCGTCAGCTCTGAATGACAAAAAAAGAAATCTGACTCATGGCAAATATTTGAAATAAGTCAGTGGGAACATTTGAGAAATAGGAATGTATGCCCTACCATGGAAGAGCATGTGTGCTATGGGCCAAAAATGGCTTGAGTGTAATTTCACCAAAGCTACATCAAGGGTAGCTTTGATTCCTTGAGGTGAGACAAGTAGCTCTCAGGTGAGACACACATAGTCCATGAAATCAACATATCCCAAGTTGTGCACAGGTGAGAAAAAACTCCCCACAGTCTGAGGAAAGACATTCAGAATGAAAGCGGAGTAGGTTAAGAGGAATGGCCAATTCTGAATGTTGGTCTCGTAAGAAACTTGCTATTGTGGGTTTTCCATGATGACTTTATGACATGTTGGTTGAAAGTGAAAGTATCTTTCAAATGAAAAAAGTTATCCTTGTGTTCTTTGTGGTTTACTCAGGGAAGCCTCAGATTGGATTCTATTTTAAATAATAATTATTTATAATTATGACTGTTAGCATGCTTTTTTTGTCCTCAGAGATCCCAAAGAGGTCTTACAGACTGTATGTTAGTTCACTTTGTTAACTTAGTTGATATGAATGTTTTAAGCACAGGAAATATTGAATATCTGCTGCACACCAATTTCAAAAACTAGGTTAAAGTCCAACGTGAAAATCTTTCTGTTTTCTTAGCTAGACTGCATAGTTAGAAAGATGATTCCTCTTGGATCCTACCTCTTGGGAGACTGTTTTAATTAGGATCATGTAGTGTGTGATGTTTTGCCTTCTGAAGGGACATAAACACGGAAGTCCCCAGTCCTAAAACCACTGTCTCAAATTCTATTTTCTGTTTTTTGGTATCATACATAGAGTAAGCCTAAGAGAATAAATACCCCTAATTAATGTAGACAACTTTCCTACTAATATTGCCAACCTGAACTGCAGTCTTGATGTCAGTATCAAATCAGAGGGACCAGCTGGAAGCCTTGGCACTCTTCAAAAATTGCCAGTGGTTTGTGATCAATTAAATTAAGTTTATATTTCTCCAGTTAATTTTCAAGATCCTATTTTGGGTTCAAAGCAAGTTTACTTGCTTTCTAAGTGAACTAAATTTCTGTTTTCAGCATTTTTTCTTTGCTGGGGCTTTTGAGCTATAACTCTTCAGGTAACATAAGCTGAAGTCTGCAAAGGACTCACTGTGTGAGAATCTGACACTGTTGTGGGAACAGTGGTGTTCCTACAGTGGTGGGAACAGTGGTGTGGGATTTTGTGGTGTTATTGGGACCATGCTGTGTTTCTCTTTGCTCAGGGAAGCCCTATGGTGCAGATGACTTCCTTCCTGTGCTCATGTATGTGCTGGCCCGCAGCAACTTGACCGAAGTCCTTCTGAATGTGGAGTACATGATGGAGCTCATGGACCCTGCTCTGCAGCTAGGAGAAGGTAAGAGTACAGTGTTTGCTCATGAGATACTCACTTTGGAAATCATCATTTGTCTCACTTCAGTGTTTATGAAAGTAGGGCAGCAGGGCTCTGGCTAGATTTTGTGGATAACACTTTGGCCAATCTTCAAATCTGAATCTCTAAAATTATTGCCAAACACTTTAACTCCTTTTAGCAGTGCAGTGCCTTAAGACACAAGCTAGAAAGGCAGGCACTCATCATAAATAATAACTAAGGTGCTGGATTAGCAACCTAAACAGAGACATCTTGTGTTCCTTGGCCCAAAGGCTGAAAAGCTGGAAAGTTTTTTGCTAAAATTAAACAGCTGCTGCAAAAAATTGTGCAGATACTTTTATTTATTTCAGTGACAAAAGAGCACATTTTTAAACTGCACTGTATGCCTGAGAGCTATATTCTCGTGGTCACTCTACTCCTAAATTTGAGTGAACCTTCTGACAATGTTCTCTGACTGAGCATCATAGTGAGACAGAGAAAATAAAGTTAGGTTAGAGAGAAATATTGAGTTTGGAAGTAACTAAAGACCTCTGTTATCAGAAAGATAAATACCCCAGGGAACTGTGGGCCTCTAGTTTCTTAAATATAGCTTGGAAAGCACATGCTTCCCAAGTGAAAATTACACACTCTGAATTAGGAACATAGATCATTTATCACCAAATAGTCACTAAATAAATCACCAATTAAATGGGGTTTATTTTAGACTTTGCTTTGCTAAGTACTGAGGTTCTAGAAAGGAGTCCTGGATGAACAACAGCAGACTAATTTTATTTGTATTAAATGAGGATATAAGTCTGAAAGTAAGCATGTCATTCCAGCACAGTGCAGAGTGGGACAAAAGTAAGTACTAATAGGATGATTAGTAGCAATACAGTACATTAGTAAGGTATTTCTGCACAGGTTAGTTTTTCTGCTGGAAAGAATTCTTAGCAGAAAAAAAATGTTAGCTGAATCACAGCATTTTGTGGACATAACCAAGCTGCTTTGGGTGACTACTCTGCACACAGGTTCTACATTCCAAAGGGGCACACTGCCAGGCTGGCTACTGAAGTCATCTGGGTTGGGGAGCTCAGGATATCAAAAGCAAAGCTGGCTGGAAGTTCTCTTAGATCAAAGATGCAAAGACTTTGTGAAATGTGCACTCCAGAAAAGGGAAAATTTTGTGAGGGAGTTCCAAATCAAACTGACTGAATAATCACATCAGAAAGGACAGTGGAAGTAACTGCAAATATGAGGAATGGGGGGAAAAAGAGAATATCTCAGTGAAGACAGCTCTGAGACTGCAAAATGTAGAACTGGCAAACGTTAACTTGAGTTAGGCCTTTCAAAGTTGAATAGCAAAAGGTGTTCAGGTACAGAAATTAAAGGGAAAGAAGTAAAGCAGAAGTGAAAAAAATGTGAAATTGCATAAATCAATATACAAAATCACTTCCATTTTGCCTCCAAATGAAAAATACCCTTTGAATTCATTTAATAGCAACGGTGATGCTGAATGCTGGGGCAAAGTCAAGGACAGATTGTAGGGAACAACTGGATGGAAATAAAGAAATTGGAAGTGGGCAAAAACTTAATTATTAAAAAAAAAAAAGTGATTAATTCCTGTTGTGGGGGACTCAGAGCTCTTCCTGCCAGGGTTCTGAGGGAAGGGATACACCCTGTTCCCAGTCCCATCACAGCTACCTCTGACTCAGCAGAAGAGGAGAAATATTGAATGACAGAAAAAGGAGGGCAGTAACCGTATTTAAGAGAAGAAAAGTGGCAGTTTTAGGCTTCTTAGTCTATTCTCAACAACTCTTTGTGGGAGACAGTACAGAAAAATGAGTGTTTTGGGCAAAAACCTTCGAAACTGTAGGACACCCCTCATCAATCCACCAGAGTACAGAAGTCAAATGGCAGTGTCTTGGTCTGTCCTCTCCTACAGAAAGCTTTCATGGTACTCTAAAAATACTGCTCTTAAATCAAGTGCTGTCTTTGCCTCCCTGGAGCAGCCAGCTGCGCCGACCATGGGCTCAGCAGCGCCTGAGGAGCCAGCGGGCTGCGGAGGGATGGGCGATGTGCGAGTGCCATCTAGAGTCACTGCGATTGGGCTGAAACTCCTCCAAAACACTTGTTGGCTGTCCGCGTTTGCCAGGCACCGGGTGCCGGGGCCGGAGCAGGGCACTCTGCCTGCTGAGCTGCTCTGCAGCTCCGCGGGCTGACCCTGCCCTGCCCGGGCCCGGGCCTTCCGTTCCCAGCTGAGGGCGGAGCTGGGAACCGGCCCTGCTTCAGCCCGGCCTCGGGGCTGCCCTGCGGGCAGAGCAGCGTCTCTGTCCGTGTCAGGGCTCACCTGCGCCTCTGTGGCTGCAGCCGGGTTTTGTCAGGGCCCAGCTGCCGCCCTGTGGCTGCAGTTGGTTATTTATTTCCTGCTGCAAACAGCGCCACAGCAGCCACGGCGTTCTGAGGGAAAGGGGCTTTTGCCACTTTGCCCTGTTTCTCTGCGTTACCGAGATTTATCCCGCAGCCCTGAACAGTCCAGGAACTACAGATGAACGCCTGGAATGCCTGTGTAGTCAAGAGACAATGGAGGAACAGAGGATGACGTGTTCCTGCAGGTCTGATACATCCCTCAACAGTGTTGAGCCCACAGGAGCCCCAAAATCCAAACATGCGAGTAGTGTAGCTGGAGCTGGGGTTTGTGCCTCTCCTGCAGTAATCTACTATTATTTCTATTTCCCTGCATTGTGGGGTCTGCTCAATAGCCCATGTTACAGACCTATTGCATGGGCCCTATCAAACACAACAAAAAGATGGCCGTGGCCCAAAGAATAAACGTCTGTGGCTAGGGCTTGTTTGTGAAAGCAGTTTTTATAGCTCTTTCCTTTCAGCCTGTGTTCTCCCCCAGGACATCTACAGCCCCAGCAGTCTGGGCAGCAACACTGCTGTGGAGCAGGAGGGGCTGGAGGATGCTGGTCACAGGGTGTCCTCCGCTCGGTTAACACCAGTGACCCCGCACTCCCTGCAGCGTGGCACAGGCAGTGCAAGGGTCAGACAGCTGCCCTCTGTGGGCACCGGCAGGCAGGCTGGGAGCGGGACAAAATGGCCCATGAAGGTGTGATGTTCATACAAGACTTTCACCTTTTGCAGGCTCCTATTATTTAACCACCACCTACGGGGTTCTGGAGCATATCAAGAACTATGACAAAATCACCATGACACGGCAGCTGAGCGTGGAGGTCCAGGACTCCATCCACCGCTGGGAGCGACGGAGAACGCTGAACAAGGCCCGGGCTTCCCGCTCGTCAGTGCAGGTAGCCAGCATTATATCCTAGGGGGAAAGCTTGCATGCTTTCTCCATACTTAGAAATCTTTAGTATGGTAATTATTTTAAAATTAAATTAATTGAAATCACTATTAAAAAAGAAGAGTACATCTGGGGCAAGGTTTCCAGATCTTAAAAAACACACCACATTTGAAACACATATTACTTATGAAATAAATTTTGAAATCTTGAAGTACCCTTATAATATTGTAGTTTTAAATATGACTGCAAAGTGATTTTTTTGTTCATTCTCAAAGGAGATGTGCTAGGAGCCTTTGCATATGGGAGCTGTGGTGGGGACTCAGAAGCCCCTCTTAATCTTTGCCCTTAATGCCTGGGGAAGTCACGGGCTAAACTAGGATGTGAGCAGGCTACACAGGGCTGCTTCTAGATGGCATAAAGCTGTAGGAGGGTCTGAGACATCCCAAGAGCCAGTCAGTCAAGCATCTTCCAGAGCCCATCTGGCAGCAGGAAAGACCCATCAAGGCTGGGTTAGTTTTGAAGCCCATGCTGTGCATGGCCTGACAAATATCTCCCTGTGCACCAGTGGGAGAGGGTCCCAGGACAGAAGAGTGCTCTGGGCCTCCAGCCGTGGTGAGGCTGGTCCAGGCAGGCAGGATACCCTGCCAGCCCCATGTGCTGTGATCAAATTGTCACCCACAGGGAGGCAGCAAAGGCCACGTAGCACGTTCTGCAGCGCTTTCACAGTGCAGAATGGAAAACTGTGCACGCTGAGGGAAAAGCCAGGGGAAAGTCTCCTGTGGGGGAGAGTAGTCCATGTGAAAGCATGGAGTTGAAGAGGTTTCCCATATTGCAGTCAAGCCAGTCCCTGATGATCTCAGAAACTGTGAATGGTGTATGAGATACAGCAAATATCCATCCAGCCCTGAGTGCTGCTCTGGCAGTAGCTCATAGAAGTACCTAGCATGGAGCATAATAGCTGAGCAAGCAAATGACATGTTTCCCCAGAAGATTCCCACCACCTCCAGCAGCTGAAGGGCCATTTTCCACCCCTTTGAATGAGGGGTAGTATAAGAAATATGAAAGCCCGTTCTGGCAGAGCTAAACCACTTGCTGATATGTTCAGCAGGCCTCTGTCCATTCTTCTGCCTGCCTTAATCCACTGCAGTGATACTCCTTAAATGTAGTTTGGAAGCCTATAGTCCACGCATTTGGAAATTCCCTTTCTGCCAGGGAATCTCATTATTTTCTGAACAAAATGGTTGGGATTTATTTTGAAGTTCACAGATGCAAATTAAACACACAGGTTCCACTGTGACCAAAATCTCTGTAGAGTCTGTTCCTTATGTGTTTAGCAAGATGAAAGCTGTCACAACAGCTGTTACTGCCTGAAACAGGATACAAGTAAATCAGCCTTCTCAGCATAACTTCTGCTATTTCCTTAGTGATGGAAGGAAGTTCAGAGGACACACTCTCAAGATGCTGTTTGGGTGATTGTGAAGTTGCAAGGCCACCACACTGCTAGCCCTATCCCAGTTCTGTGAAACAGGGGGTTTTCAGGCCAGATCTCTGACATTTGTGGTTTGTTTTTCTTGTCTGTCACTTCTTTGCAAACTTCCTGCAGGAGCTGTAAAAAGATGGGAGAATGAACCATTGCAGATCATTCTCTAAGGATATTCAATAAAATCAGAAAAAAACCACTTACTTTAGTGTCTTTATGGTGCTAATTATTTGGTAAAATGCTTATTTAAGTATTTTCTGATTCAGAGCCTGACAGAGGAAAGAAAGGAGAGAATAACTAGGACATTGGAGAATGACTGGAGGATATTTGGGAGCTCTAGGCAGCTAGAGCTTTGTGACCGAATTCTTCCTCCTTCAGTCCTAGGTTACTGTGTTAACTGCAATGTCTCTGCTCATGTTTCTCTTCAGGATTTCATTTGTATCTCCTTTCTGGAAATCAGTGGTCAATCAAGGACACTTGCTTCCCGTCGCGACACCACAGCTGAGCAGCTGAGCCAGCAGTGTGCCGACAAGTTTGAAGTGTCCCATCCCAAGGACTATGGACTCTTTGTTTATGTTGATGACCAGTGGCTGCAGCTGGACAAAGATGCCCTTCCACATCATATCAAAGCCTCCCTTCTGAAGAGTGAAACCAAGAAAGATTTCCATTTTATTTATAAACCAATTGATCATAAAACCCCACCAGTTCCAATTGTCAAAGAGTCAGACTTTTCCTAAGGGCCATGCTGGTTTTTTTCTGTCTTTGCTGTCATCCTGGAAGAGCTGGATAATTTACCTTGTGAGACTCTCTGGTATCCGCAGACCTTGGAAGTTCTCTGGAGTGTGGCCTTCAACATAGAGTAGATGGGCTAATTTTAGATGGTATCTGAACACACGGCATTTCTCGGTAGAGGTCATTTGCAGAAGTAAAAGGAGCATTCAGGAGAACGTTCATCCTCTGGAAAACTTGAAGTATCAAGCCTCAGAACCTCTCAGCTGCAACCAGCCAACACTGCAGAATGTAAATGAACAGTAGAGAAAATCCAGAGATCTTGCAAAAAGGGGGACATTTACTTTATAATAAACAATGGCAGGTGTGAATCACATCTGTGCACAAGGCCTTTGAAAGGCCTACACACACCTCAATCTGTTTGGAGGTAAGACTGTGTGCTTTATGGTATCTGTTCACCCAGTTTGAATAAACTGGGTCTTGTCTGATGTATTCAGTGGCATAGGGGTGCCACCTGTAGAAGAACTCCATCTCTGTCTTGCTGTCAACAAGTCTTTGCCTTTGAAATCCACATAATACAAACAGTGCAAGATGACCTGTACTTTCACTAAGAATATGTTTTTGCCTTCCATCTGTCACTCAAATCAGGTAGCATAGGCATTTTCATCAATGTATTTTTCTTAAAAATTCAAAGTCTCCATCAGTTTTAAATGTACAGCAGTTTTATTCATGTTGGTTGTTTGATAGTGTCTGGTTAATTGTATATTTATTACAATGTGTGATATGGTGCAATTATTTTTAAATAAGTCTTTGTAAAGAACTTAATAATTTGCCCAGTGTATCAAACCAGATTAAAATTTGAAAGTCAAAAGGAGTTCAAATTAAATACCAATCCCTTTTTACATGGCTGTCATTTTCACAAGTGTTATCCTAGCTGTAATTCCCACAAGGTTATTACTTTAATAAATTCAGGCTGTTGCAGACAGAACTTTCTAATTCTCCTTTCTACATGTGCTTTTAGTCATTCAGTCATTGCAGATTTAAATTTCCCTGAACAAACAAATTCCCACAGAATATATTGAATTAATGCAAAAGTGCATTTCGTTGAATTTGAAAACAATTTTTCAGGATTAGATAATGGAAACAGGAGCCTTAATTGCTAGACAGGTCCATGTCTTCTGGGTGCCTTCACACAGGCAAGATTCTCACTGCAAACACAAAATACTGGGTTGTCTGCATGCAGGAAGTCAGTAACCTCCACTGCAACTCCACCAACTTGGAATCAGGCCTAGCAAAGCTCTGATTACAAAAAGGTGTTTTACTCAGACTTGCTATTGTTTCCTCCCAATAACATTGAAAAGAGATTTAAGGCACCTTGGACCAAGTTGCCCAAGGTGTCTGCCTTATTCCTGAAGCTCCAAGGATAAAAGGGTATTGCATAAAGCTGGTCCCTCTCTCAGTCTCTGGCGCTTGAAATAAATGTCCATGTCTACATGCCCCAGCTGTAGCCAAATCTGCATACAGATAGCAAACCAGTGCTGTGCATCTGCCAGCATGGGCTGTATGCACATCTTGTTGGGAATGGACAACAACCAAGAATGAGGAACAGTGAATAACAGCAATCTTGGTTTTGAGGATATCATGTGCAGAGCTTCCAGTGCGTGACAGCACAGCTGACATGGTTATTTCTGCTATGCGCAGCTGTTGGCACCTCTGCCTTGCCTCTGGGCAGCACGTCTGCAGGATGCCAGAGCTGAAGCCCTCCCTCATGCTGCCATCACCCTCCTGCAGGGCTGTGTGCTCCTGCTGGGAGCCTGGGCTGCTCTCAGGGTGGCACTAGGGATGCTGGGGCTAAAGATGAGACACAAGTTTCCAGATCTGGGAGGTGATGCTGCTCTCAGGGCCCTGAGGGCACTCACACAGGTGTGGCTGTCTCCAGTGCCTTCCCAGTGCCCCCCCACCCTGCCCATGGTCCAGGACCTCACTTCAGCCTGCCAGGGCTGTCAGCCCCTGCCCCAGTGATGCTGGAGTAGGAGAGGTCTCCAGCTCTCCTGCCCTCAGCTTGTCCCCCAACATGTCTCCATTGCCAGGGATATGCTGGATGCCCAGAGGAGGACTGGGACCTCCCCTGATGCTCCCCTGATCCTTGGCCTGATCAGGTTATTATTATATTATAACATTCACAGTCAATGAGCCTAAAAGTAATCTGATGGGTAAGAGGTTGAAGTAGAAACGTGGAAGGAAAGAAGTTAGGACTGATATTTCTGCAGAGCAACTGGACTTTGCACCAGCCAGGTTCAAGCAACTGATTGATGAAGTGAAGCACTCCAGCACCTCACAGTGTTCTGGGACATCTGAGTCACCAGCTGGACCTTGGGGCTAGGGAGAAGTATGGCATAGAGCTGGTCAGTGGAGCTTGTGGAAAGAGTGCTAAATCATTGCAATCTGAATGGGCTCAGACCTAAATTTGCTAATGTCTAGACCCAAAATCAGACCTGCAGATTCCAATTTTTGAAATGCAAGGAGTGCCTTAAACCTTTGAATTTATGTGGGCTTTTCTCAAATTGCACATGCAACATTTTCCTCTGGCATAACTACTGCAAAGCTCTGATTTGATTTGCAAGAGCTGCCATGGCTCTCCCAAACCCAGAGATTATTGGTAGTAATGCAAATTATTGTGCCTGGCTGTGAGCTGCCTGGAAGGAAATCCCTGTGCTAGGACTCAGTGCAGAGCGGAGCGTGCTCAGGGGCTGTGGGGCAACTGTCTTGTTCGGTCCCATCATATAAACCACCAGCAACATTTCATTAAACATACATCTCTGAAATACAAGGGTGACATGGCCACAGCTGTCCCTTGTCAGGGAACATAAGCTGGGAGATGACCCATATGATGGTATTTTGGATGACCCTCCAAGCTCACAGCTCAGTGGTGGCACTCAGGCTCTGCCTGCACCAGGGTCTCAAGAAACAGCCTGGAACAAACATGCTGTTGTTTTGGTGACCCTAGCAAAGCGCTGATTCTCCAGCATGGATATTGCTGGAGCAGTTCAGCATGTCCCTTCCTCTGGACCTTGGTGCCCAGGATCCTGCACTGCTTTGGACAGGTATCTGACATTTCAGATGGTGTGAGAAAAAGAAGTAAAATGTGGGAATGAAATGGGCATTTTTAAAGGCTCCATGGGATTTTGTTAATTGGATTCCAGGGTTTCCTCGTGCTGCAGCCCAGGCGAAGAGGAAGCAGCCCAGCCTGGTGATCTGTGGCCTCCCCTGGTTAGTCAAGATGGTCACGCTGTGACTCATGTGCCAGCCCTCATGTGAGCTCTCAGCAGACAGGAATGTTCCAGGAGGTATTGACCAAGTAGGGTTGTGCAATCCAGCCAAGGTCTCTTCAAACACTCATTTGCAGAGAAATGTTGTGCAATGATCACTCATTGACTCACAAGGAATGGATCCCAGTGTGAGAGAGAGGATCAGGGAGACCGGCTGAACCCAGCAACTTCTGCACGGAAACAACCAGCCAGTGTGGCCACTACATGCACAGAGCTGATTTAGCACCAGTTTGCACCCAGTGACACAATTTGTCAATAATTCACTGAAATAATGACACTGGCAGGTCAAGTTAATCCTAAAATAAAAGCCATTGAGATCAAAGGCAGTTTCTGTGCTGAATTCAGGAGCTTTTGGGCCTCTTCATGCTCCAATCACCAACTGAACCTGGCACGAGACTGGCTTTTTACTATGGGCTTGTAGAGTGATTGAGGCTGGCAGGGACCCCTGGAGGTCACCAGTCCTGTCCCTGTTCAAACAGGGCTGTCTCCCAAGATTGTTCAGAGCCTCATCCTTTCAGTGCTGCAGTCTCCAGGGTCATGCAGCCTTTCCTGGGGCCCTAGTCCAGCATTTTAACACCTTGTACTGTGAAAAATGTTTTCCTCCTATCCAGCTGTGGTGCAGGCCCTGCCTGCCCCACCAGCACCACTCCTTGGATGGGTGCTGCTAGTGTGGGATACTGGCCAGCTCTGCCTGTGGTGCAAGGCTTACAAAATTGTAGGAGTTTTGTTGTCTTCCACGTATTTTGGGGTACTGTGCCTCTAGGATGGAAACAGCTTCTGATTCAGAATTGCCTGAGCTCTTGGCACAAAATGCTGCTTTAAGTCAGCACTTCAGCTTAAGTTTCCTTTTGCTCTGCTGCCCCCCCACCCCTGTTCTCACAGGCAGAGGCTGAGCCCAAGAATGAGAGGCCTTCAGCCTTCTGCCCTGAGATGGCCACAGGTGCTCAGCGCTTAACTTCAACTTTGCTGATGAGACAAGATGCAAATTGGCTTGAAGAGAGCTATAACACAGCTTACTGTAATATCTAAAAAAGTGCATTATCTCCAACTCAGGTGAACTGCTTTCTGCTTTATCACTGGTAAGGAAGGGAGGGTGGTTACTGGTGCTCTGAACACAGCGGGTCCATCTAAGTTTGCATTATACAGGAGTAGCCAGCACACAGTGTACTGTGGAGGCTGATCATGGACCTGCCCTCCAGGTCCTCTCCAAGGAAAGGCAGTGAACTCCTGTGCAGCAGGATGCTGGGTAGAAACACACAGCAGATTTGGCACACAGGTCAGAAAAGGGCCTTGGACTCCATTCCTAGCAACAAGGAGGAGGAGGACAGGAAACCTTGGCTGCAGTGCACGACACGCTTCCCTGGGGCTACGGATATACACAACTCTTCTGCTGTTTTTGTAAATAACACAGCCTCAACTTTGCCCTGTTTTGACTGGTGGTGACAATTTGCTAGAAGCCTGACAGTTTTCCGTATTTTGCATTCCAGCATCCCAACATTCTAGGAATGATAGGATGAGCAACTGCATGCCTGCAAGAAGAGTGAGGGTGTCTGTACTTGCCCAACTCACCACAGGATACTCTGGCATAAGACTGACCTTGCACAATCCTAAAATTATTTTCTCATTAGATTCTGTTACCATCACAAAATAAACAGCCTGCCATGCAGGTACTAAGTCTGTGTGATGCTACTTGGAGGCCTTAAAACAAATGTATTGATCAGTGAAGCAGTGAAGGTTACTGTTTTTTTCTGCTGCAGGGCTGTTCCCCGAGTGACTGAAAACAAAATGGGTCTCTGGATACAAACTGAAAATTCAGAGCATGCATGAGAACCTGCTCCATCTCAGACATGACATCTTCACTGTCTGTCTTTCAGTTTGCCACATCCCTGAGGGAGGCAATATGCCATTTAGGATGGTGATGCAATGGAAATCACTTGCAAGAGGAAAAGAGAACAAAATCCCACTCACATTTCAGCTTTGCATCCTCAGAGATACAATGGTCTGCAGGAGGGCCAGGGCACATGATGATAACAAGTGCCACCACGGTGTCAGTGATGTGTGAAAATAAAAACGTGCTAGCAGCTGATTTCTCATTTGGTAATTACTTTTTGAGGTCTATGTACTATGGCTGGAGAGTCTTGGTCATAGAGTGACAGTATCTATGAGGAACATGGAAGCCTCTTTTAACTTCTGCATTCTAGATGTGAAAATCCAGAAGAACAAAAGCCTCTTCTGAATACTTCAGCAGAAAGATAGGCCTATAAAGGGTGCAAAAAAAGTTAAACCTATGAATTGATGATGCTAAGTGCTTGAGAAACAGCCTGGATTTGTAGAGCAGAGAACAACTCTAAAAACAAAGATGAGTAAAACAGCAGACTGAATGTATATGTTCAAACAGGACTTTGAAAGAGTAATTTCTCCTGTTCTTTCAAAGTGTTTGGGAGCTCTTGGTATGCTTTCTTTTGTGATAGCAGTCAGAATGACTAAGAGCTGTCTGTGGGGCCAGCCCTTCCTCCTGCCATCAGGGAGACAACTGCAACACATTCAGGCAGTCATGAATTTCATACTCTTATTTTTAGATTTCTGCTAAAAAATAAAAACCAGCTTTACAGCTGAGAAGAAACAAGCAGCAACTCAAAAGCAGCACATATCCAAACTTTCAACAACTCCCAAGGTGCAAACTTTTATCTATTAATTCAGTAAAGCCTAATTCCACAGGCTTCCACCTTTTCCATTCATCCTGACACTAGCTGTGCTCTGGGATCAATCTCTCTCTCAGCAGACAGTGTTCATGAAGCTGTTCATGCTCCTCCTGGCTTTACCTAGCTCTTCTTTATATAAAACTAGCAGTTACACCTCTACAACCCCTTTCCTTTGTGTGGAGCGACCCAGAACTCTCTATTCAGTTTTGCCAGACTTCATTCTTTTCACATGGAGATGAGGTGATTTTGCGTATTTTAGCACACTGAAAATAACTCTGAAATATTTCTGTATCCAGTCTCCACGTGTAAAAAGGTGTGGACAACCTGAAACTTTTGTGAATCATCTCACAACCTCTAATTTTGCCATGCCTGTCCTTTACTGAGTCACCTCTAAGGAAAGGAACCTTCAAGTGTGATCTGGAGCTTTACATGCTTTGTTGCTGCTTTTAGGCTGGAGTTTTGGGATTTGTTTCGGGTTTTGTTGGTTTGCTTGTGCGGCTGTTTTTGAGAGTACCTGCCTTATCAAAGTCTTACAGGGACAGGTTAACGTTGTAATGCATGTCATAGAATTAATTAGCTCTCTTCCATTTTCAAGACACAACATGTCCAACACTATTGCACTGTGGGTGGATGAAACTGTCAACTTTATTTTTATTGACAGGCAATTCTTGTACTCTATGACTTCCCACAGGTTTGTGAGTATACACAATTAATTACAGCATACTGGTGCTAAATTTACAGCATTAGATATTTCTGTTTTTCTTTGGGAAACAGTGCTTTCTACTCACAAAGATTTTTACTGTTCAACATTTAACTGTGCTGTCCATATCAAATAGCTCCCAAATGCAACTAATTTCTTTAAACTTTTAAGGAGTTAAAGAACAACCTTTAGTTTCTTCACTCTTCAACCAATCTGCAAATTAGTAACTGTAATGGAATTCATTAACTTTTTTAAAAAGTTAAGATTAAGCAAGAGTATTAAAAAAAAATCCAGAATTAATGACTCAATGTTTAGATTTAGTATGGATTTAGCAATCACACAGGTGGCTTGTGGTGTTCATCCAGAAATTCTAAGACCATTGTGCTTTGAAAAAAATTATCCATCTTGAAAGCTCCAGGTGGTCTGCCAAAATGCTTCTCTCAAAGCAGCAGGCTGTCAGCAGGTGGGGATGCAGGGGAGAGCACTGGCAAGTGCTGCACTGCTCATGGTCTGGTGCCTCAGCTTTCAGCACAGTTCCAGTACAGTGTCTGACTCTCTCCAGGTTGCATGCACATAAAGTCTGGATTATGACAGCTATGAAAAGTTATCACTTGTAGTAAGGGTTACATTCAGGACTGTTGTTTCCATCAGTACCCAAGGCACACCCGATTCATGGCCAGGAATATTCTGCAACAGAGAACAATAATGATGAGTAACTTTTCAGGTACTCTGCTCTCAAACTATTTCCCAAACTGACTGCAGTGGGCTACCACCAGGAGTGGGGGCAGCAGTTCTTCACCTCCTGAGTTGCATGTACACATTCTCTGAACTACCAGACCATCCTCACATTCCCTACCCTTCTGCTTTCTTCTCTTCCTTTTCTCTTGCATGACTCACAAGCTGGGATCCCAACCTCTACCACAAATTCCTAAGACAGAATTCCAACACCATGCTGCCCTTGGCTCTACTGCACCACCACAGGAGTCAGCCTGGACCATTACTTCCCTGCTTTCCTACCCCACACATGAAGGACATAGCACCATATTCCCTTTCATCACCAGAACCCAGCAGTGCTGTGGTGTTTTGAGCCAGCAGCTGAGGGGGTGGCACAGAAAACACAGCAGTTCCCTACCTGGCTTCAGTGTAAGCTCATGCAGCAGCTACAGGGCAACACCCTTGCACCAGTCATGCTGTTTTGTTTGATGTGGTGCAGTGGGATCCTCTGACTGGCTGTCATTTTCCCTGAGGCTCAGTATGGAAATTAAAGGATTGTGGGGACATGGATCATTATGAGTGGGAGGGAACAAATAATGATGTTTGTCAAAACAAACATTTCTAAATTTAGAGTAATTTACTGACAAAATGATAGCAAGAACAGAACAAGCAAGAAGCTTTTAGGATTAAGCTTTATCTGCCTATTAGCTTTTGTTCTACTAGCCACAGTTAAAACTACAGGGCATATCTGGGAACCTCATTACCTGTCAATGGGGTATCCTCCTTCACACAGGTTGACCAAGGCATACAGCTGTCTCAGTGCATACTCATACTGAAATAAACAAACATTGTTAATCATTTCTGTGATGAAAAGCAGGTATTGTTTATCCAGACTAAATGGTGGAAATAATTTAGAGATGCTATAATATCCAAGGTGTTCAACTGATGATCTAGTCCTGGGCTAAATGGATCTTTTTTTTCCCCACACTTTGCTCTTTGAACTTCAGGCAATTCAGTAATTCAACTTCTTTGAACTTAGGCAAATTCAGCTGTGCTGCACATTGACCTCGTACTCAAGACTAATCCATTACATAAAATCCCACAGAACAAAACCAAAAAATCCACTGAAGAGGCTATCTTGCCTGACATCAGGACTTTCTTATTCTAACCTGAAGTCTGACAACAGGACTTGAATCCTCAACTGGCATCCCAGGAAGAGAAAACAGTAATAAAGCCCCTAAACTAAAAAGTGGTTCTCAAGAATTCAGCAAGATGATGGAAATAGCAGTGAGGCTACTGCAAGGAATTATGCATAATACTACATCATAATACAGAAATCTGAATGCACCAAGATTATGAATTCATAGTGGTGGTGGTTGTGTTTCTGTTTTGTCAGCAGAGATGTTTCAAGCAGAAATACAACATGACTTTTTTAACATTGGGATTTCTGGAGAGGGAACTGATGGAAGCAACAGCACTAACTAGTAAAAATTACATATTATTTTTGGGGTTTTTTTAGTAAACTTCTTGCTTACTTAAGGTGTAGTAAAAATTGTTTCCAAAAGCATTACTTACCCTTCCTCCAAATCGAATCTGTATGACTGCCCCAAGGTAGCTTTTAAATAAAAGCTGATTTTTGCAGATGTGCCTATGACTGTGCTAGTTTTTGTGGCCTGTTTATCAGGTTATATCCAATGAGTGACTTACCACTGCTAAGTGCCAGTTGAAGCAATGAGCTTTGAAGTGGTTCACTGCTGACTGGTAACAGTCATAATTGCTGATGGTCAGTCTGTCTGACAGAATCTGCTTGGTCTGTTCTGCTGATCCTGTTACTATGGTGACTATCTTCTGCATGGATTCTTGGATGAATTCTTTCACCTGTATATAAACCAAAAGGAACTTAAAACATGCTTTTTCTAAATCTAATTTAAAGACTTTGAATGAAATTTCCCTTTCTTTAATCCTCCTTTAAATTTTAGGCTCTTTAGGGAACCAAATTTTGCCATTTATTTTTAGCATAGTCTCTTGCACTTGTCTCTTCACACTCAAATGAAAACTGACAGAAAATCAAGATTCCTGGAACCCAAAATTACTTACTGTCCTTCCACTGTTTACCAGGGAAAGAAGGCACCACCTACACCAATACTGACTTCCATTCTGCAGGAGCTATTTGATTTGGGATGTTTCAGTTCTACTGACACCTGAGTTTCTCTAACAGCAAAGATTAAGTCTTCCCCACAAGAATCCCCATGGATGCAGATGAGGAATTTCCTGTCAATAAAAGCTGAGAGATTGACTTTTGCATTTGCTTACCTTTTGGCTAGATAATCACTACTGAATTTTAAAGGAAGAATAAACCATCAGCTAGAGGTTACCAGTCCGAAGAGTAATTTTTTTGACTTTCAGGGATTTTCCTCCTGCTATTGCTTAGGATAGAAATTAATCTGGCCTGATGAGATTTTCTTACCTCCAGGTACGCTTTCATCTGTGCAGCAATCTTCTTAGCCTCAGAAATGTCATTGGTAGCCATCAGCTTTCGTTTCATGATTGCAAAGGGCACATCAGGACTAGGTGTCAGGTCATAGTTTTCCACAGGTGGCAGAAAAATGGGCATAGCTTTCTTCCCCATGCCCTGAAACTGCATCACCTTCATGGAGGAGATGCTCTGAAGGATAAAAAGTAAGCAGATGGGAACTGTCAATAACCCTCAATAGTAGTTCTGTCTTTGCCATGCAAACCTAACTCTCTAAACTTGTTTTATTAGAGAAAATAAATGAGATCACAGGGTTGTAGGTGTGTGTGTCTGTGTGTATGCATATGCTGAGTTTTTAATACAATGAGGTAAACGCTGCCAAATATCAGGTAACTTTTATTTCCAAAACTCACTGGGGGGAAAAAGGCTATCAGGTTACATAACTGCACATTTTTTTAACAAGTATTTAATCTGTTGCATAATGGTACTATTGTAAATGCTGTATCACCTCTTAGCTCTTCCCATTTGAGGGACCATTGTATTTTTTAACATTTCACTAATGTTCATAATATGCTGGGAAGTGGTAAATACCTTTCTTATACTTTACTGAGTGTCAAATCACTGGCAGAGCTTGGAGGACAACTTGTATCCTGATTTCTTGGATTAAAGCATATGCAAAACCAGTTTTCCTCTAGCATCAGGATCATCACCTCTTAAATGCTAAGAGGTTTTCTAAGAGAAATAGCTCATGTCTAAAAACGACTAAATCAACCCTTCCAGTTTACAGCTGTTTTTTACTTGGATTTGTTTCGTTTAAGGCATGAAAGTATAGGGTAAGAAAGGCTGGAAGATATATTTGAGCAGAAAGCCCTGTCAAATACATACTCTGTTTCCATACTGCATCACATGGCTGGTGTTGGTGCGTTTCTTCACCAGCTGAAACTGCTTGTGGAGTGTTTCTTTTCTTAGATCCTCCTGCATGAAGGAAGTTCATGAGGTCAAAGATAGTTAAACTCAGCTATTCTAAAAATGCAAGGGAAGCTGCAAAGGGTCTTAGCTGTCAGTGAGTAGAAGGATGTATAGGGTAAGAGCTATACAACCTTTGAAAGACATGGAAGTAAAAACTGAAAAGAAGATTTGACAGCATTTTCTCATATTGCTTTTAGTAATCTCATCTCCCAGCAAATGGGCAAGAAGGGAGTGGACTAGCATACAAATCCCGTATTTGTTTCATTAACACTATTTTCCATTATACTAACAAGTGGGTTAGCCACAGCTCCATATTTAAGCAGCCCTACAACTTACTGAACTGCCCAATTAGTTTAACATGTTTGGAGATGCGGTCTCAGATTAGCAAATAAAGATTATGTGAATTTGGAACTAGAAGTTAGATATTTTCTATCTTATAAATAACAAAAGACAATAACATTTCTGAAAGTTGGTATTGGAAATAAATTCAGTGGCCCAAACAAGATTATGCATATGGTTCTGAGTAGTATATATTTTTTACCAACTTAATTTGTTGATTTTATTTTCACATAAAGCCAAATATTTTCACAGACCTTGTAAAAGAGCTACGTTTAAATATCCTAGTGATCTTTTTCATACATGAAATGAAGAAAATTTGTTTAAGTAACTGACCATATCTGAATCTTCCATCCAATTCACACTGTACCAGTCCCCAAGATAAGTCTGTCTTTCATCATCATAGTAACATGCATAAGATGACTCCTTGGGATTAGCAGCTGTTGTTGCATAAACTGTAAAACAAACAGTAAGGGGATTTTTATCTTTTTTTTTTTTTTTTAATTTCCCCTCGCCCCTCCATGATTTAATACTTAGCTACACACAATATATTTGTCTAAGTATTTTGCCTTTCAATCATTTACTTCTAAATAGCAGGAAGTTCAGTCATTCTGTTCAGTCACCCTCTGTGCTTCTTCTTTATTGCCAAATGTGGTCTGGGGTGCCTGAAGGAAAAATACCTGAAGGAAAAATCTACTATTCAAGAACTGCCTGAGAGTATTGTGCACTAACAACTATCTATACATGCATTTTCTATATTACAATAATGAGAACTTTTCTCCAAACTTGAAGTGACTCCCATAAAAATCATCTTTATATCCACATAATGTCACCTTCTAAGTAATATATTTTGTTGGATAATGCTCTACACTGAGACAAAAGTAAAATAAACCTACATCTGTCCCAAGTACAGTGTTCCCAGTAAGTCACCTCTAAGACAACAGATACTGTAAACACAATTTGACAGGTATTAAGACAAAAGCAATTTTGGCTTTTTGCCAAAGTTAATACATAGCATAGTTGTGTAACTGAAGGAAAATCCATATTTTAAAGTGAAAGTGTTCTACATGATTTTATAGAGCTATCGTGTTGTTTCTAATCAGAATGTACCTAAAGCTCAAAAGTAAAAAAATCTTGAATCTTATCTGTGCAGTAAAATGCTCCTCTTAGCATCCTTCAAAATGCTTACTAAGTAACCAGTTAAACTTCTTAGCGTATCAGTGAAAGCTGCCAAAGACAACTTTGTACTCTAATACATTTCAAGTTCTGTGGCAGAGCTGTTTGTAAAACCAGAGTCCTCAGACTGGAAATTTCTGATAAAATAAACTACAAAAAATACTAAGCATTTGTCTGGGACAATCGTCAACATGAAACTTCCTGTAAAAAAGAAAAACTGTTTGTAAGAAATCTTGGTAGGTGTCAGGCAGCATACCCAGGGCCAAACACCCAGGATGGCATGGACAGGAACATGGCTGGTCTTCTCTGCAATCACATTTTCAAAACCACAGCAGCAAGCACTTCTCTCCCTGATATGGAACAGCTGTTTCAAAAGGTTGTGATTCCTTACCCCAATCAAGGCTGAGCTTCCAGCTCTGCAGCACAGACCCTGGAAACCCTGAAAAATCTGAGTTTTATGTCCTGGGCTGTTGTGCAAATGTGCAGCAAAAGCACGTGGCAGTGGTGTCACACAACTGCTTTGCTACACAATGAAACTGAGAGCAGGAACTTCACATCTATTAGCAGTGCTGAGGCTGAGAAATGTCTGTATAACCAGGGCAGCCACCTGGTTCCTGAAAAGAAATACTTTTTCAACTTCTCATTTCCAAGAAACTGAAAGCCTTTTCAGTCTTTTGTAAGACTCTGCTAAAAGGAACTTCCTGTAAATGGAAAGTATCACTTTCCTGTGCCCACTAAAATTCTACATAAACATGCCTTGAACCTGTTCTTGTCACAGTCAGTACTTGCTTAGGTCTGTGACAAGTTGTGATATTTAAGTCCAGTAAGTTAACTGATTGCTCACCATTAATATTATCAGCCAAATGATTCATCATAGATCCAGACTCACATGCTTCAATGTAGAACACCATCTATAAAATAAAAAAAAAAAAAAAAAAATCAGATACCTTAAGAAATTCCATGAGGAAATGGAGAAAACTTGTTTGGCACTTTTTAGCTGTAGCTAGTTGGCCTGTACTGCTATTCCTGGAACAAAAGCTATGCATAATGCTACAAAACAAAAGATATTTTTTTATTTTCAGGAATTAAACTCTGTAGAAAGAGGAAAGAATAATAATGAAAAGGTGTTATTCATTTCTACAGAATCCACAGGGATCTACTGGCTATTGTACAAGCACAGATCAAATACACAGTCACTCTATAGGCACAGCAACATGTTAGTACTGAATGTAGTACCTCTGGAACTGATGCCAGCTGTGTGTTCCTAAACACAGCCAGCCATAGCAGACATTGCCACAAAGAGCTGCTTTAAAAAAGCACCAGTAAAATGTTCAAAAACAGTAAGTTTTCTGCTGTTAGCATATGTGATGAAATAAATTCACAGAATTTTCTGACAAGAAGTACAGTCTTTTAAACTAAATAAGTAACTGTAATAAAAACATGAGGTATATACAAACTTCCTGTAATAACAGTGAAGTCTGAAGTGAAAAAAGCACAGGAAGAAAGAGTCAGGTATAAATTATGGGGGTGCAGCAGTTACAGATGTTGCTTTTCTAGCCAGAATATGCAGCTTTAGCAAACAGCAGTTACACTACATATGAACATTGACTGCAAAAACAAGTAAACCGTTTACAGAAAATTTGGAGCAGATCAATCCTTTTAACTACAAAATCCTAATGCAAATTTAACTGCGTGTAACAGATTCTTCCTACTTTGAGCCAACTCTCAAAATAAAAACATCTTTCTTCCATGCCAGCTGCTCTTTTAATTTCAGAATTTCTGGTATGCTTGTTTACCTTCCGGTATTTCTTGTGATGATACATGTACCAAATAGTCTTATTCAAGTCTTTCACATGAAGCTGTAAAATAAGAAGGCTTGTATTAAAACCACTTATGTTCAACAGACACACAATTCACTTAAGAATAAATATGTTGTGAATATGTACACTATTTTCCCAATAAATTTATCCATGCCTTTGCCCTTCTGAAGTATAACATTCTAGCACTTAGCACTCTGGAAAAGATGAATAATGGTTCCAGAGGATAAGTATAGTGCACCAGAAAGCCAAGTCACACCTGTGTGAAACAGACAGAACTTAAGTTTCAACTGAATGTTAAGAGATTCTAACTGGAAAAAATCCAAAATACATTCATGAGAAGAATAATGCTCTTTTTTGGCCTCTTCCCTCAATAGAGCAGTGCATTAAATAGTCTCATGTTTTACATTTATTAGTTATTATTTTAATATGTCACTAAAATGATGGGGTTTGTGTTATTCCCAAAATGCTTACATCATCATCAGGAAAAGCCAAAAGTCCTGGAGCTCCATGGTCAGTGAAATAAACAAACACATGATCCTTGGGACCACTGTAATGAAAAAATTGCAAACGAAGTCTTTTTAACTACTCCAACCTAATCTTCAATACAGCAACAATCATCTGCTTCTCAGTGTCAAGACATGTCAATATCTGAAAATAATAGAGCTGAAGCACCTCCTCCTCTTGGTAATATTTTTTTCTCCCAAGCATATTAGTTTGGATCCTTATTAGAGGAGATGAGTGTCCACAAAAGGAACAAAAACAAAGATATACACTAGTCCCTCAAACATGGAGAATATGGCAATCACACTTCATATTCCAAACTGTAAACTGATTGTGAGACAGGGCCTGTTGTGTAGGGTATGGTGGAAACACAATTGGTTTTTAATGGCTGTGTGAAGAATTGGTTATACTGTAGGCATTTGTAGAAGTCTGGTAAAAAAGGAATGCTTTAATAACTAAATTATACCAAGGCACCAGTAACACAGGGATAAATCATAAAAACCTCTTTTCTAAGACCCTTAGGTATGTGTAAGGACTACTATGGCCATAATCAGCCACACCGATCACCAAGCAGTGTCAGCCTACAGCTCCATGAAGAACTGAGGCATGTACACAGGCACCCATGAGGCCAGACAGGCATTTGCATCCATGGCTCTGCAGTCAGTTGAGCACTGAGCACTCACAGGCTTTGACACCCTCACATCTGTGTAGAACAGTTTGCTGTACAGTCTGATTCCCCTCTAAATCAAACAGATCATGTTTGGGTGACAGAAGGGTCTTGCCCTAACAGCCAGATCTGCAAGGAATTTTCCTCTAAAACTGTATTCAGGGACAATTAAATAGAAAGTGTGTAAAAAGATCAGAAGGAGTGTCCAGCCCCTCCTCTGTTCCTCTGTACCAGAGTCTAGAATCTTTACTTGCTTTTGTTCTTTCCTCACAGCAAACAGGGGCAACTGCAGCAGCTCTAGGGAACATTGTCCAGCCTTCTGTTTGGCCAGTAACCTACTGGTTAGGGGGATCACCTGAAAGCCCATCTGGAAGCCTCTCAGGGAAAGGATAATTGAGTTCTTGTCCCACCCAATACCAAAAGTCAAGCCACTTGAAAAATCAAACAGAGCCTAATAAAGAAGGGTTGGCGTTACTTTTTGGCTTCCTGCTCTTGATCCTAAATGCAAAAAATTTGAACAAGGTGGAATGCAAACAATTAAGACTTTTATTTGTAGTTTCAAGTTGTCTTCCTGAGTATATTAAGAGACTTTGGCCCTCTGCATAGCTACTCCCTTATTTGAATGGGAACATCAAGTTTTCACAGGTGGGTGTGTTCAGACATACATTTTTTTTAAACAAAAATTGCTTCATAGTCACCTCTAGACTCATTCCAGATACTAGAAGAGCACAATCTGGTAATGTGCAGTAATTTATTAATGTTTTCCCTATATGTGCTGTACATATCATTTTCAACCTCAGCTTTTAAGGATGAAGTTTAAACAATTCAGAGCAGTAACTTATTTGACTGTTGTCCTCCTCCTTCTTTTTTATTGTTCTCTTCAGTGCCAGGGTGGGATTCTTTGCTTCTGTTTCATTACTATGCCTCTAAAATCAACTGTCAGATGAAGACAGACTTCACAGTTTTTCTTTAACAAGGCTAGTCCTTCCAAATGATCTAATTTAAATTCTTAAAGGTTTTACAGTAATTCCTGTATGTAGAAAAACATAATATGATATAGCTCTTAATCAATAATCAGAAATATAGTACAACTTCGTAAGGAGGCATCATACTTTCATATTTCAAACTCTGTAGAAGCAAGATCAATAACTGACATCAGGTATCCTTCCAAGAAGACTTCTTATTTGGCCCTGAAATATATTAACTACATTCTTGAATCATCTAAATTATATAAGCCTTTATAACCTACCATTAATTTTAAATCTTACATTCCACTTAGGCAATCTATCATTATTATTCTTCATATATTAGAGTATTGCCAAACTTAGAATCATTTGTGTAGCTTAGTTTAGAAATAATTTAAGCATAATACATCACTTACAGGTTTAATTGCTCGTATTACTTTTTCAGTCACAAAGATTTTTATTCATTAATTATAAACCATAATTCCACTTCATTAGGAACAGAATTATGTATAACTGTACATGTGCTACAAAGACCAAGGCTGGGATTAGACATGCAATTCTTCCAGCTGATGAGCTGGTTAGGCTCTCTCTGTCCCTCTGCCACTCACTGCTAAATCTGGCCTGAGTCTGACATAAGTCTTCAGCTGATCAATAAAACTGTTCTTGTACATTAAAACAAGTTTTAGAAAACCCTTTCCTGAGGTTTCCAAAGTTTAGCCACACTCTCTTAGAATTGCCGTTCTTGCAAAAGAAGTAGTCTAAATAACAGTTAATACAGTTAATACTACCCTCTAGAACTTTTATACCTTAACCAGTCAAATATCAGCAGTTGCTTTCTTGTGATGCATAGTTTAAGAAACTAGAACCACTATATTTGTAATGTGAAGGACCTGGAATTGCCATCAATAATTTTGCTGGATTCTCAAGTTGCTCTAATTTACCCTACTCTTTTGTTCAAATCAGTGACAATTTACAACTACCCATGTAATTATTTTCTAAATTAAACTTCTCTTACCTTTTCAATACTTTTCCTGATCCCACCCCCTTCACTGCTTCCTCATCTCCTCTGAGAACCGCAAGAAAATTCTTAGGAGTAACATCCTAAGGATTTGAGAAGATTAAAGTTAGATCGGATCATAAAACCAACAAAACCTTCATTTAGAAAGATAGCTTTTTAAAGTTAGAATCCATGCATGGATGACAAATTTAGCTGGCCATCCTTTTCAATACATCTTTATCTAATGACTCACTTGGCTGCTGAATCATGAAATCACTGAGTGACTGGATTACTGTACTGATTTAATGAAACAATTAGTTTTGCATAGCTGTTTCTCAGATGGAGTTACAACATTTACAATCCAAGAGCCTTCTTTCTTTTATTTCATGTGTCAGCATGGAAACAATGTAAAGGCTCACTTTCATGACCAGTGCTTCACTTCAAAGAATCTATTGTCTATATTCATCTTATGAACACCAAACTTCATGCCAAACCATGCAGGTGAATAAACTTGATGCTTTATATGATGTGCATTATGGAGTGTAAGCTACAGGGTGAAAGAATTTATTCAGACATTGGATAATGCTGAACCTTCCCCAGGGAAAGGGGTTTTGTTCCTACCTCCTTTGTATAGTCCTTGGGCACTCCAGCATACACATCTGAGCCATTAGGTCTATTGATGACAATGCCTTTGGTTGGATTTCTGAAAGGTTAATGGAACATAAATAGGAATAATTAGCCACATGCCATGCAATGACCATTGAACAAGGAGCCAGCTCGCCTGAGAGTACAGGAACTTGCACCATATGTCATTAAGTGATTTCAGAATATAAAGGGCTTTGCACTTCAGTCAGTTACATATGTTTGTCTCAGGTGTCCTTACCCTCAGAGTACATCCAAGTATTCTACCTCAGCTCATGTCAATTAATCTGAGGATGTAGGTGGATGGTCTCTATCATCTCTCTCGTTGCAGTCTTGCCTTTATTCCCCTTAACACTTTGCTCCCAGTGCTGCTGTGCCTCTAATGTCTGCTGATTTTGGGGGAAGTTTTTGGAGGCTGTATAAATCAACTGTGCCATGCACAAAGAAATTATATGCTCTAGACAGTCACACAGAATGGGACCTGTACTCATATTCATTGAATGTACATGCTGGGAATCAATCTGATAATATCCTCCCAAAAAAGCCCTGGAATTCATACACAGACCTCCCCTCATGAGTTTAGGTTATTTATCTGCTGTACACTGTTATGCCTGGGAGTTAAGATCCCTTAATCTCATAACAGAGCTCTGCAGTCCTCAGTGTCACAGCTGATGCTGAGCTGTGGAATAAGGCTTAGAAAGCTCATGAGCACATTTCAAAGGAGAATTCTTGTGCTAATGGCTGATGTCTCTATGAATATCACAGGTGGTTTTAAGGGCTTTTCTTTCAAAACTACTACAAACTCAAAACACACTGGTGACCATGGCATGTTTGTAGTAACCATATAGTTTGTGACCAGTGTACATTCATCACTTACTCCTCATTATCAGCAATGTCATCATACATCATGACAATGATCTGCTCATCTGGAATTCCATTTCGGTGTACAATCTGGTACGCATGGCACACATCTGCCTGAAATTAAGCAAATTTTCATTACTAGTTTTAACAGAAATTTTACCTCTGATACCAGGAGCAAAATAGCTTTTGAGACCTAAGAGCAGGCTATTGACCAAAACAAACTTCATTCCAATATAAGAGACTGAGGGTTGCTAGAGAGCTGAAATGCACAGGTTAAACCAGAGCTCATTGCCCTTCTCTAATTAGAAGCAGTTGCATTAATAGTAGAGACTATGATTAATATCTCTCCCTCATTACCTGTTTTGATTTCTTATTTAAACAGAAACCAGAAGTTACTTCAGACTTGGTACAGGTAACAAATTTAACATGAAGCTCTCAGCAATATTCTTCATTGTGTGAGAAAATCAAAATAAAAACCTTCTGCAATGACAGATAAATCCAAAGTGTGCCAAGCGGACAAAAAGAGCTGGATTTCCACCAATTTCCCTTAGTTCTGTACCAAGCCTGCATGACTAAGCATTGAAGGCTGTTCTTCACTTAAGCAAGTATTGTTTACTAATCTCATCTATGCAAAGATTTTATTAAATCTTACTTTACTATGAGATGAGAATTTGGTTTATGGAATATTTTAATTATGTATTTCTTACTCTGCAGAGCAACTAATTCAGGGCACATCAGATTTCAGTGGAAAACAGAATTGCAGAATTTCTATTCAGGCTCTTTTGCTGATGTGTACAGGATATGAATAAGCACATTTTCTTTACAGAACCATCTTCCCATGATGCAGAAATAACAACACCCATTAAAGTGATATGTAAGTAAATGCAGACCTCTATCAGAATGCTAATTTCTTAGTAATCCCAGCCCAAATTATTATCTTCTTTAAAACTTACAGTCCCTGAGTACCCTAATGAGACATTAACAATCATTCCTAAACTTGAGAACTAGAACCCACCACATGTTAGGAAAAGTTGTGCAGGATTAATGGAAGAGATCTCATCTAAAAAATGCAGACTCCAAATGCAGGCAAGAAGCAAGCTTTAAAGCTTACTTGTGTTGAACTAATCTAATTTGCTAATTTGGAAACCAAATTGATGTGGTTTAAGTGGACCAACGTCTGTTCAGATTACTTAGGAGTACTAGTGATTTTCATTAGTTTAACCAAAAGGACACTGTAAAATACTGTAACTTTACAATCCTTGGTCTTCTAAGTGCAAATATAACTGAAAAGAGAAGATAGTTGTACAAGTTTCTGTGAAGAGTGAGGTACATTCAATGCTAATGAACTCTCCAACAATAAAATCTCTTTATGTGACTAACCCTAAATGCTAAACTGTTCTTACTAAAGCAGTTCTATTTCCTACTTCACAGGTCAGCAGCCTATGTTCTCTTCCACCTATCCCAGACAATCTCCCAGTTAGTTTTCCATTTCCTTGTATGTCATTGTACCAGCTGCTGCCTCAACAAGTCAAAACATTGAGGTTAGACAGAGTTAGGAAGGTATTGCATATAATATGAAACAGAAGAGCACAGGTTTGACCAAGAACATATTTGATTTTCACAAGCAACCCAAGCAGAAGAAAACACTAATCACAGCTTCTCTACACTGATTGATGAGTAGATCATAGATCCCTTCTCACTCTCAAAATATCACACAGCTCTATGATGCTGACAGGAACCTTTACAGGCTGGCAACATAGGGAAATGCTCAGGCATGCAGTGATACAGTACCACCATATTCAATCAGCAAGTGTCTTTGCTCCCACAGACATGTGGCTGGCCAGTAGGGACTTTGGAGGTCCTTCAACTGATGCCAAGTACCCAAAATAGGTTAAACTTTGTAAATGCATATTATCAGCTTTTTCTGGTTGCCTCTCCTTCCTTCTGGTTCATTCACTGTTTGCTCAGTATGTCCTGTCTTAGCAAACAGTAGTCATTAGTAAAATCCCTACTGTAAAGGAAGACATATCAATGTAGTCAATTCCCTTCAATCTCAACTTATGCCTGTTGTGGGGGTTGTCCCAGCCTTTTAAGGCTTTTGCTAAGGGAACTGTACCTGCTGGTAGCATACTGATATCACCAGCAAAGACTAGAGCAGCAAAAACATGTTTTCCTGCTAAAACTCTGTTGACTAAAGTAGGACACTTATGAGTAAACAGTTAGGGTTTATTGCATAGACTTAGCTGACCTTATTAGTCACCTTTGATATTGCTCATGATTGGTTCCTGTGTATACATAAAAACCCCATAAATCTCTACAAAACCAGAGTAAAATGTTTGCAGTTAGAGTAGGGAGGTGTATGTGAATCTAGAATATTTCCTGTTGATGTGTAACTGCCTCTCAAATACTGCTATTTGACCCTCTGAAATATTTTTGGCATATCTGCACCTGTAAACCACTCTAGAAGAGACAGCTGTTCACTTGTTTCAGATCTCTTATTTGTATTATTCTTGATGGTTTAACATGTGAAATGTGTGCTACAAACATTTACTGGATAAATTGTCACTAAATCATGTTTCTGTGACTGTGATTTGGGCAGCAGCTGCCCCACACAGCACAGGAAAAGGTGCAGCTGTACAGCTTCTGCTGCACAACTGGCCTTAAGGGTAGCTCCAAAAGGGACACTGTTAAGGGCATGGTTTAGACCTTTCACCCCCTGGTTAGTCTAAACCCTTCGCTACATCAGCAAATTCTGATGGAAGAACTGCTAAAATAATTAACTCCTAGATTTTGAAAGGGGGGGCAGAGAGTGAACTACCCTGTTTTCCTGGCACCCCTATTTTCCTCTGCCATACAGCTGTTTACACATTTGAACAACACAGCTTTTAAGCAACTGCCTGGGGGGATTTTTGGAAAAATCAAGTTGTTTATGACACAAGCTTGCATAAATAGCTCCTAAAGGGAAAGCCTGGACGTGTATGAAATTGGTTACTTCTTGTCTTATGACTGCTAGGTTCATGGCTGAAAGGAACTGTCAGCTTTACCTTAAAGCAGCACAATTCCCACTACAGCTGTGCTGAAATGTCACAGCCTAAGCAAGAATGAACTCTAATATATAAACAAAGTAGAAGAATATGTCAGAAATGTCAGCCATGTCTTACTCCTTTGCTTAGATATACATCAGTGAATCTGCCCAAAGATATAACTCTATCAAGAATTTAGGAAAGGTTTCCTGAGAGTTCAGTTTAAATGTTGTAAGCTCAGTGAGGAAACATTAATTGAAGCCATGTGGCCAAGGCAGCCTTAGTGTCTGTTACCTACAAGATAGGAGAATTTAAGATTGTCCTGGAATAAGATACTGCTCTGGCTGGTAGTGTCTAGAACCCTGAATAAATATAGTCTCTGACCCACAAAGCTCAGTAAGCGTAAGACTAAAAGCAACAACTGAAAAGAGACCCATGTATACAAATTCAGATTATTTTAATTTTGCCACACTTTTTCAGTCTGGCATTTCCCTTGAGGATGCACTCCATCTTTAGTAAGACTCTTGTTTCACATCAGGCTTTTCCACAGACTATGTGGGGTTTAGTATCCAGGAAGCATGAGTCTGTCTCTTTTTCTGATCTGATGTGAAGTCAGCTTTAGATTTGAGTTAGCTGGTATGTTCATCTCACAGAAGAGCCAGACTACTTCTTCTAATGAGAACTAGTTTGTTGAGTCATTCTCTAAATCTGTCAAAAGCATTTAGTACTGTATATTGCTCACATATGCCACTAAGCTTTCCAGAGGTATTTTATCCAGCTTTTTGTGCAGCAGAGAGCTGAGCCACTTTCCCTAGGAACAGGGGGAGTACTCTTGAACAGCAGCCTGTCTCATAATAGAAAAGCTGCTACAGAGAAGCCAGAGTAACTGCTGAGGAGCAGAGAGGAGCATATTGATAGCCCTTCCACAGCCCAAGCAACTCTAATCAAAACCACTAAAATAAGGATAAAAACACCAAAGAACTGAGAAGCCACAAGCATAAAGCAATATACAAGCTAGCCCTGCAATGACAGTAAGCCTATCAAACTGGGCTCTATACTACACAAAACACTTAGATTTTATTTTAGGAACTGGATGAGATAAATGTGTAAGACAAGTTTAGGTCATCCTGATTAGGAAGAAGTCCCAGTTCAGCCATCACAGTGGAAGCAACTGCCTGCAAGGTGTGACTCTTGCTCATATTAAGTGCAAATGGTGGTTTTATTCCTTATCTTTTCTATCCTTGATTTGTACTGATAGTGGATCCTGTCCACTGACATCTAAATAACCAGTCTTAGGCAGAGTTTCAGATTCCTTGACATTACAGGTGCAAACTCAGTGTTTCCTGGGTCTGCAAAGTCTTCATAAACTTATTATTCCTCGGGTCTGTACAGCATTTAATGAACGAAATGAGATATTTTTGAATATGTAATCTATTTCTTCTGCTTTTGTGGTTGCTCAGTTAGATGAACACATTACCACCAGATAATTACAGTGGCAGACAATACAGTATGTTTGGACCCTCTTGAAGCAGGCAGCATGCAAAACAACTGGAGCTCACAAAATAAAAATGTAATACAAACATGCAACATCATGTATTAACTGTACTCTGGACAGCTGAACTGAGCAACTGAAACCCAGAGATGTGTCTGCTGACTTCTCAAATTACAAAGGGACATTATGAGTGCTTAGTTGCATGTAGGGAATAGCAACGAGTCCCGTAATAAAAAAAGCCACATTGAATAACTACTTACTGGAACACATCTACAAATCCACTTGTACACAGGCTAGATTAGAGAAGTTCTGGGGAAGAAGGTTGATGGCAGGAGTGAACTGAATTACAGTACAATGTCTTTTCCTCTGCAGTTTCTCCCTTGGAAAGCAAAAAATTACACAAACGTGCAATTCTGGAGCGCTGCTTTGATTTCTTATAGTACAGGCATGATTCTACTGAACAATACCATGAGTTTCCATGCATGTTCACTATGTGTTCTGAAGCATAGAAGTCAAAGACCAAGTCCTATTCCTGGTTCCACTGTAAATGACTTGGGCAAATAATTTAATTACTTAAAATGTTTTTGCTTCCACCTCTGGAAGGTAGGGAACACTAAAACACAAAGACATGGTGATATAATATTTTCAAAAATCTGTTAGAGCTCCTCAGATTTCTGTAGCTTCTTTCCTTCTATGAATAACTCTCCTAAAATCTATCCTTCTGCTTGTTTTACTGGGAACAAATTTCTCCAATTTTTTAATACCCTAGGCACCCTTGTGTGGATGACACTTGATGGCACAAATGAGAGGATTTCCCATGACTAACTGCTGGGTCTGTCTTACCACGTGTCACTGCTACCATGCATGCTCACTCCCACCAGGCCCTTAAGATTGGCCATAAAAGACCACTAGGCAGAACAGCACAAGTTGCTACTGTGCTGCATCTTGCAGGAATTGAGCTTGTTCATAACAAGTTAAGATGCACAGCATCTTGCTCAGGACAGGGAAGTAAGAACCCAGCCTCATTCTGAAGGATCCTTCATACAGACCCATTTACAATGCTGCTTTTGTAACTTTAATAGGATACTTATTGGTGTTCTAATTTTCTTATTTCCAAATGTTAATACCTGAAGCAAGTTGCAGTTTAAAATACAGAGATTCCTAGTATTTAAATTCAGAACAATCCAACATGGCAGATACTGCGCATTGCTAGTTGACATTATCTTCAAAATTAAGGTGTTTGAAGAAATCCTGTTCTCATTTTTCTAACATGGAAAAGGAATTACTTAGTAACTATCTGCAAAGGATGACCACACTCAAAAGTTAATAGGCTTCTGTGAAACTGGCATGTTCCAAAGATTCACTCACTGTTGGACACAAATATGTAAGTGTGGATCTTGTGTTCTTCATAACCTTATTTTACCTGGCAGATACACTTGCTATTGCAGGCTCATTGACAGACAGATTAAAAACTGTGCCCAGGCACTTGAGAAAAGGAATTCTCATGAGCCACAGATTCAAAACTGTCGTTTTATTTAAAGAATTAATGTTGTGGTATTAACTCCTCCTAGAATGGAAGGGAGCCAGCTAGACTGGTTATACAGCAATAGCAACAAAAAGAGCACAACTCAGTAATTAAATTTAGACACTCCAAGACAGGCAGTAATCAAGTACAGCAGTAGTATTTTCATCACTGTTTCCCAATTTCAACTTTAAAACTCTTCTTTAATATTTAATTTAAAATAGAAATAGTTTATATTAAGGCCGTAATATTCCAACTATGATTATCAGGTGATATCTACAGTGTAAGGAAAGTCCCTAAAACCTGTTTGTCAAAGTATTGAGTTAGCACTTGCCAGTGAAAGGTTGTTCTTCAGATGCAACAAGATTGTCAGTCTGATTCATTTAGTTTTACGCTCATCGCTGTGATGGAAGTTACAAACTGATTGTGAGCTGAGAAGGAGAAGAAGCATACACAAAACCCAGGGTGCCCAACACACAGAAGGCTCATTTGTTCCTCAATCAACCAAGAGGATGAAGCATCTCTACATTTTACAGGCAGTAACATTAAAAATAATATATACTTTACAAGTTCCAGCATTCAGCAATTCAACCAGTACATTTCATACAACTCAGTTTTAAAAATGTTGATTTTGTACACTAGTATTTAAACAACAATAGTATTATAAACTATTTTTCTAGCATTTAGAAATATATAAATGTACACACAAATCAGAATTAAATTAATCCTGTTCTCCAGGAAAACTCAAGCTGCAAATTTAGAGCAAAGATAGTATTTGCATAGATTAATCTGTTTAAGGGATTGTCCAGCAATTCCCCAAGGGAAAAGTGCTGCATAAGTTTCCTGACTGCTGATTATAAATCTTGAATTTAATCAGAGTTAAGTCACTTGGATTTAATCCTGTCCATAGTGACACCCACACTCAGCCCACAATTTCACAACACACTGACTTTCCCAGCAGTGTTAGACTCAGGAGTTCCAGTTCCCTTTCCTCCTGTTTCTGCCACCCACTTTGCTCCCTGCACCCTGGTGCACCATATCTTTGTTGTGCCAACATAATTCTGCTATTGAACACAGTCAACAAACTGGTTCAGGTTAAAAAAAAAAAAAAACAACACCCTTCCACATGTCCTCCACTCCTCAAAACATAATAATGCATTTGCAGATTTCTGAGATTTTTTTAACTCAAAAAAAAGGAAGCTTCTCAGAGCATAATGAAAAGAGGAAAGAAATGGAAAGAAACACACGCGTGTCTTAAAATGAGGTTTACCTCTAGATATCAACTGCAAGTTGGGGTTAGATCCTCTAGCCTAGTTAGTAATAAAGTATTTACCCTAAAAGGCACAGGTCTCCCAGGATGCAGAAGTGTGATTAGAGGAAGAATACTTCTCCTCCTGTAACGACAGCTTTTTCAAGAGGTTAGAGGCTGGAAAAAGTTGTATGCAAAAAAAAAAAAAAAAATCACATAGTAAAAAGGAGCAGTGGAAGGGAATTCTTGGGGTGGTAACAAAAATAACTAAGAGCAGGTTCTGAGTGAATCTTGCTGCTGTTTGTTTGAAAACTTCACACACACCTGGGACTCTAGAAGCACTTGCTCAAATGAGAGAGGTCTAAACTAGTCTAGATGATAGATAGGCAGCTATCACCTTCCTGCAAGTCTGGGAGCTGGCATTTTCTAGAGCATGGACAGCATCAACACGTGGAACAGTGGTCCTTACCTGGTGGCGATAGTTGTACCAGCCATTCGAACCTGCAACAATCACCACCCAGTGCTTGCCTCCATCTTCAGGTTCTTCCATGGGGAATGTGCTGATGCCCAGAGCACAGCCTAGCAGCAAAACTGTTTTCAGTATCATCTCTCTTCTTTATTTCTCCACAAATGGGAGAAAATTCTCCTAATAAAGAATTTTGAGACAAGTAAATGAGAGGACATCAGCCAATAAAAAAATGCAGAACACACATCAGCAGTATCCCAACTAGAAGCTTTTCTTGCTTGTGGGGTTTTTCTGTTTGTTTTACAGATCATTTAACCCACAGTACAATTTCTGGTCATATCTTCCTTTAGCACCAAGCTGCTACTAGTTACAATAGCTTTTTGTCAGCTTTAAATCTGACTGAAAGCAATTCTGAATAGGACAACCAAGTTGTTCAGCTCCCTCTGGTTGTTTCGCTCTATAATAGCTGGCAATGAGTAAGTCTCAAATACAAAGCAAGCCTCACTATCAAGTACTTCACAGACAAAACTCTTTCAGAAAGATTAAAACAATTCTTTTGGTCTCTGCTTATGTCATTCCCTGGTTTCCACTCACTGGCAATTAGCCCATATTACTGAGTCAAATCCCAGGTGATGTAGGACACTAAAGACATGGAAAAGTGCTGGAGAGTTGGAAGGTCAGAGTGTCACAAAAGCTCTTTCTGCCCACAATACCAAAGAGGGTGGAAAGAGGCCGTGCCACTGTTCTACACAAGATGGGGGGCTGGGGCCGGGGGGAAGTGCAGGCTGTGAGAGCCTCATACTAGTTGTGCAACCTTTTACGCTAGTGGAGAGCAAATGTGAACCAGCACCACATGAAAGAGCAGCATTTTTGCCCCCTTTCCTCAATGGTTAAGTGTTTGCACAAGGTGCACAGTGAGAAAAAAATGCATCTGAGCCTGTGAATGACAAATTTAGAAAAGCAGAGCAGAGGGGAGGTTGTAGCCCATGCAGAAATGGCTCTTTCTACTTTCTTGAGAGGACTAGAAGTAGGGTCCTTGCTAGTGAATGTCCTGAACACCTTGAATGTCTGATAAAGCATTTACTTTACAAGCAAACTATCTGGCCATATCCAATCACAGGTTTAAGGTCTGCTTTTTGAATTGGGGTTGGGGGGGCAGGCAAGTTCCATTTATTGGTCATAGTTTCAGGTCTGCTGCATCTGATGTGAACTCTAAAAGCAAACTCCCCTGAAGAATTGCATGCTCCTGTCACATGCATAAAGATTACACATTTCCTCATGCACTGGCAGATGGGATTTTACATCTGCCTACTCACAAAAAATTAGATCCTGGAAGTTAATCATTGCTGCTAGGTATGGAAGAGGTGTTGTAGTAAGAGGCAGAGTAGACTACTTTATCATGGCTTTCTGTGGAATAAAAGCTGGAAACCCCCAAGCCATTCAACACAGTCACAAGGCAAAATGGCAAAACTACCACTAAACCAAGTAAACTATCTAAGTCAGCCTCAGTACCCCAGTCAAAACCACGCATCTGCAGCCACTCAAATGAGGCTGGAACAGAGAAGCAGCCAGATCCTCTCCAAAGCAGCTGTGCTCAGAGAAGACTACTAACCTAACCCATAGCATGGGTTCACTGGTCACTAAGATTTAGTCTTGCAGGCTGTAGTATGAAAAAAATATATATGCATATATTATACTTTATATACATATTGAAAAGTTGGGGATTTTTTATCCTTTTTAGTGGTGTTAGCACAAAATAAGGAAGTCTTGACAGTCTAAACAGAACCAAACATTAACTGTTACGAAACTGCTTCTTCCAAAAACTTATCTTTCAGGAAGAAGCCACTCCTGTCACTGCCTGTAACACTTGGACCAAGAATAATACACAGTAACTTAACAATTTAGGGTTTGTTGACTTATTAGCTTCTTCAGCACTCAAGCAGATATGAAGGAATAAGCAGATTTTTTATTAGATGGTTATACTCTCCCATGTTGAGCTGGAATTGTAAAGTTTTGTCATTATTGCCAAGGAATGTGGCTTTGTATGGCAACTCTGCCTGATCTATCTTGTCACTTCTTCAGATGATAAGACAAATAACATACTGTGCTGAAGATGCACTGTGTGTACAACATCCATAAAACCTGCCTATTACATTGCCTACAGCCTGGCTAAGATTCAAACCAACCTGTACAGAACTTTTGTAAGGTGCCACCATAGGCCACAGGCCAATGAGCCTGTTCATTTCTAATATTCAATCTCAGGTATATCTAACTCCTGAAATATTAGGCAAGAAAAGAAAATCAGGATTGTTTAGACAATCTGCTTATAAATCTTAACTGAGTTTGACTTACTAGAATATTGAGTTAAATTTTCTGCACACAGATCCCTCAGAGCTCAGTGTCTGTCTCATAACATTTCTCCAACTATAACATGTATTATATTTACATGAAAAAAAAAAGGAAAAAAAAGTAAGTTAATGGTCTAAACAATTGCTGGAGATCCTTTCACATGATGCTTAGCTCTTTGAGATAGCAATCATCAGAATCCAGGGCATATCAACAGAAATTGTATTGGTGCCACCTGTTCACCGGGCCATGTAACATGATGGCTAATTTGAAGGGAGGTCCTGGCACAAAGACATCCATCACATGGAAAGAGTCCCTGCCACTATCAGTTACTGATATACCAGGCAACCGGACACAGTTTGATGGGATTGTCTTTCCTGGTGAGTTCACACTCCTGACTACACTAACAAGGATCAACCACAGTTCTCAGGACCCCAGCCAGAACCTGTGAGCAGGCCTGTGCTGTGCCACACACACACACCACAGATGTAGCACAGATGTAGCACACACCAGCACTGCACTCTGCCTGCAAACAGCCCCAGCACAGAAAATCCCCACACCAGATCAGAAGACTTCAGCTACCAGCCCCTCAGGCAGTCCCTCCATGAGGGATTCCACATAGTACAAGGGTACCTAGGTCTTCACGTTTCTCTTCTCTGCTGAGACAGATGTCGTGACTGATGCAGAACACCCAGGAAAAAATATGAACACCAAGAAACATTGCACTGTACTAGCAAATCATACATATTTTGTCATGGACTATGTAGAATAGAAAAGAACCTCTTCTTTGACACAAATTAATGACATATAATCTCTCTTATCTGTCTTTTCCATACTATAATTAAATGAAATTAACACCAGAAAGAAGGGAGAAATAAAAAAAACCCAGACGTACCACAATGGACCAGTATACCATAACTAGTAAATGCTCAGCTCCCTGAAGTTCTCTAAGCAGCACTTAAAATAGGTTTAAACATGTGCAGTGGGAATGGGTCTTCACCGTCTGTTTCAAAGTACTGCTTAACAAAAACCCCAAACCAAACCAAACAAAGTACAAACAAATAATGATCAAACAAATACACTCACACGCACACATATATTTCTACTTGTTTTAAAGAAAGCCTCTGAGTGCAAGTGGGAAATTTAAAAGGCTGTGTTCAGGGTTGTGTTGTATGAGTTCTTGACCTACAGTTGAGAAGAGAAAGCTCCCCATCACATGCTTTGTCTTCAAGTCATATTAAGAGAAAGTAGCTCAGCTGACCAGCTTATCACAGGTACAGAAAAAGCCTTTCTCTGAAGATCTGTCACATGCAATCAATCCTACATCACATGCAGATGAACACTGTGTGGAAAAACTAAAAACTCGCTACAAGATCATCTTGGAGCTTTGGTTGATCCAAAAATCTCATAAGATTTGATCAGCTCTGCCTAGTCTTTCTGACAGAAGAGTTAATTAACTTTGCCTGGAGACCATGCCAGGATAAAGCCCATCAATGCAGTGGGTTCAGCATCAGACCACCACGTATACATGCAGGTAAGGCTGCTGCACAGTTTGCACAATCTGTGGAAGAAGCACATCCAGAATTGGGTGGCTCTTGCAGAACAAATCACTCTTAAAACCAGTCTGTCCTGACAGAGGTTCTTTGACCACTTCCCACTAGATAGCTAGCATCTATCTCTGACTTGATAAGAGAGGGATGCTTAAGAAAGACCACATATGGAAATGGCTGGCTGCTGCTGGAACAATTTTTCCAGCCAACTGCCTGTTCCCTGAGCTCACAACTTTCCTTTTGGAAACAGTCCTTTAAGATCAGTACTCTTAGAACAGGATAGCACTCTAAAGAAAGGGCTTTGAGTTGATCAAAGTATTTTCCACTAGATTTTAAAGTAATATTGACACTTCAGTAGCTTGCACTCCACATACCTTAAGCACAGTCTCCAAGAGCTATATAAACAGAAAGCATATCTCTATATACTTGCATGAGAAGTACACTAACAGTAACCTTGCTGAAAAATAACAGCCTTAAGCTGATCAGATGACCATTAAAGCTCTTCTATGAAGTCTTTCTTAACAGCTTACTTCTCATAACTACTAGCCTTTCAGATTCCCAAATCAAGCCACAGTTCCTTTCTCCACAGAGTGCTTGCATATTGCCTGCCACTTACATGCTGATTTCCAGAAAATATGTGACATTCTTCCTCACAGGAAACTGATGTCCACAGTTCTGCCAGCAATGTTCCACCCACATGCTGTGCTGGCTGCTACATGAACAGAAGCACCTAAACCTGTGATTAGGCCCCTGCACAAATAATCTGATTTTCTTCCTGCATTTGTGAAAGAAAAGAAAAAATCTTTATCACTATAAATTCTAATATGGTACATTTTGAAGGAGATTATTGCCCCTCTTGCAAAACATTTCCTTACAAAGTCTGTTAGCAACCATTCTACGAACTGGCTTAGTATGATTAAAACTTGTAGTAAAATATTTCTGTTTAGTTGCTGAAGATGTGTAAGCCACTTTTACTCTAAAAGCCCATGATTTTTTAGTTAACTCACAATGAGTCTTGATGTTAAATAAATGTATTTAAAAGTAATTAATTACAAATAAAGTTCATTCTCCTGTTTGTAGGTTTACTTTTCTCAGCAGCAGAGATGGTACAATTTACCTGAGGGTAAAAAAAAACCCAAAATCATTCCTAGAATGGTGATAAGCTAATACACCTGGTTTAGGAGATTTTTTTTTTCTCTACACATTTCAAAAAACCCAGATTCAAAACTGGCAAACCTTAAGGCTTCAATAAAACTGCTTCTGCTATTTACTTTCTTATCTGTCTGCAGATGTACAAAGCCTCTGCCATCACATTCTGAAAAGAAAACACAGATACTGCAATGCTGCATGAGTAATAATTTTGTTATAGGGGGTAGAAGGGTGAAAGAGTAAGTCAGGTAAGGGTAAGAATGTCTGCTCAGCAAACATGGAAATGGGAGCACAGAGAGAATGAAATTCTGGAGAAGTTATTACGCAGAAATTCCAGTGTGGTATTACCAGATTCCTGCACTCCACATATCTTCTATTATGATTTATCTTAGCATTTCGGATCTTGGCTACACTATTTATGTTAACTCCCAAATACAGACATCCAACACAGTGTTGTTCCATCCTACCTGGGAAGTAGTGGTGCTACTACCTCCAAGCAGAACCTCATGCTACGGCACGGCTGTCTAGCAGCTATAAATAACCAGCCACAGCGCAGCGCCTTTCAGGCATCCCCAGCTCTCGGCAGAAATCCCGTAAATAGTTACTCCATCCTTTTCTCCCGTTAAAAATGTATTACTGGTGATCAAATCTAAGCTGCTGCCGCTGCTTCCTCCCCCATCTCCCTCCTCTGCCAGCCCTGGGCAGTGCCCCTCGGAGGGAGCCGCTCTGATTCCTGTCTCCCTTCCAGCACGGAGGGATCAAACACAGTTCCCAGGCCAGGCGTGCCATTCCCAGGGCCAGACGGGGCGCCGGGCGAAGCGCCGGGGGCTCGGCAGCGCCCGGAGCCCGGGAAGGAAGCCGGCACCCTCTGCCGCTCCCCTGGGAGGCGGCGGGGCCGCTCCCCCGCCTCTGCCTCAGCGGCCGAGCAGCGGAGCGGAGCGGGCCGTCCCCTGCTCACGGCCCCCTTCGCTCAGGCGTACCCCGCGTCCTCCCCCCCGGCCGGAGCCCCCGGACAGCGCAGCCCCCGCCGCCCTCACCACGTCGTGGAGCGGAGTCGCCGCCGCGGCCGCTGCGATTGCGGCGAGCGCCGTGCGGAGCCAGGCGACCGCGGCGCGCGGGGGGCGGGCCCGGGCCCGGCCAATCGCGGCCGGGCGGAGGCGGGGCCGGACATCCCCCCGGCCACACTACGAGCCCCAGCAAGCCCGCCACCCCGCTGGCTCAGGCGGCCGCGGGCCCTGCGCGCAAAGCTTTTTGGGACTTGTAGTTCCGCGGCTGCGGGATGAGTCGCGCGGTCCCGCCTGTCCCAGGAGTCCCGGGAAGCTCCTCTCGCGTTGGCCGGGGCCGCGCGGCGGGAGCCGCCGGGAGCCGCCGGGGCCGTGGCGTTTGCGCGGGTTGTCCACGGGACACGAGCGGGGCCGCGCCGGCTGCGCCTTCCCGCTGGAACTGTCCCGTGCCTTCGGGGCAGGATGGAGGCAGGAGTCCCAGACCGGGAAGGCAGAGGAATGTGCCAGAGGGAATCCGTGAAACGACGGAAGAAGACGAACGGGCTCACATGGTCCAAGGATGGCCTCCATGGTCCAAGGATGGCCGGCTGCGCTGCCTGCCCGCTGCCCGCTGCCGGCTGCCGGGCGTGGGCAGGCGCGGTGCAGAGGGGCGGGGGCTGCGCACTGACCTCCCTCTCCGCTTTTAATGAGAGAAGGAGATGCGAAGATCCTTTGTGAAAAGTAGAGGCGCATGTTTCTTCGCCTAGTAAATCATGTACAAAGAAGCACACCAGCTTCCTCATTGCGTGCTATAAAAAACACTTGCATATCTGTAAAAAAAAAACCCAAGAACTAACTTTGCATTTTGTGACCGACTGTTTTTAAATGTCTGCAGAAAGTCATAGTTTTGCTCTGACTCTGCCATTTGCACTGTCTGCACCGACTCAGCTTTGCTTATGATCATAAATGTAAAAGGACATTACAGGTTAATCATCAATACTTCTCTGGAGCTGGCGTGCCCAGTGACCTGACATGGCTCCTGACACAGTCTAGCTTTAGAATTCGGGTCGTTCAGGAGTCACCTTTTTGAACTGACAAGGATCATCATGCTGATGATCCAGCAAGAAAAAAAACAAGCCAGGAATCTTAGTTTCACCTCATGTAATTCCAGCCTAGTGGCCAAGTGGGTTATGCTTATGTTTTATTTTCTTCCTGCTCTAAAAGATATCTAGTATCACTTAAAAGCATTGCTGACCCATCATCCAAGTCCAAAGGTGTTTCTCATAGCCAGGCTACATGAGGTAAGTACACCTTGTGTCAGCTGTCACTTCTGAGAAACCTAATACATTGCCAAATAACTTATCTATAACTTCTGCATTAATAAACACCAGCAGGATGTTCCTTTTTGTGAGATAGATGGGCAGACTGCTACAAGAATCCTAAATCTCAGTTGAAATGCACCAGGCAGGTACTAAAGACACTTGAGTAATACACAGATTTTTACTACTGAATTCAATTATTTCTATTGTGGTAGAAATTTAGGAAGCTGTCCTGGATTGAGAGGCAAGTTTGTCTAAGGGAAGAATATGAAAGGTGTAGCTGGGTATATGGGCTGATGTAAGCAGAGAGGTTGCTAAGGTAGAGTTGTGAGGCTCAAACAGAAGCAGCTACATCACCTGCAGCAGGAATCCAGCATGATCCTTGTAACTGCTGCTATCATGGAAGAGAGGAAATGGACTATGACTGTGCAAACAAATGTACATATCATCTTTTTCAAAAGAGAAGAGTGTGTAAGTAGGTAAGACCGTGATGGATTTATGAAATTGAAATGAAATGCTATTCAGCCTGCAGAAGAGAAGGTTCTTTGCAGAGCTTATAGCAGCCTTCCAGTACTTAAATTGGGCTGCAAGAGAGCGGGGAGACAGACTTTTTACAAGGATGTGTAGTGATAGGACAAGGGAAAATGGCTTTAAACTGAAAGAGGGAAGGTTTAGGTTAGGTATTAGAAAGAAATGCTTTGCTGTGAGGGTGGGGAAGCCCTGGAACAGACAGTCCAGAGAAGTTTTGGATCCCTGGAAATGTTCAAGGCTGGTTGGATGGGACTTTGAGTAACCTGGTCTAGCACAGCAGGGGGACTGGAACAAGATGATCTTTGGTCCCTTCCAGCCTGAACCATTCTATGATGCTATGAAACAATTTGCTCTGGCTCTGACAGTGCTGAAAAGCAAAAGTAACCACCACCCTTATGTCTCATAACAAAACTTTAACTCTGTGGAAGGCAGTTCCAGCAACCCTCCAAAGCCACACACTACAAATAGTACCTAAGATGCTAACCAAATTCTGAACATGTTTACTAAATGAGTATCAAAAAACCAAAAAAAGAAGACCCAATGTGAATGTGAAACTTCAAAACTGCAGATAATATAGTTTCTTTCTTAATAGCTTCCCTACAAACCAGAAGGCTGCCATGCAGTAAGGGTGGGTAGTTTAGCCCTGATTCTGTTTTGCTAAGAGCACTCTGAGAGGATTATAACTCCTACATCCAGCATTGCTAACACCAGGCTGGACTGGCAGTGCTGGCATTGCATTAATAGTTCTGGTAACACACAGGTTTCCCTAAAAGTGATTTTCCAGGTTTTTGGCACAGCTCTGGAGGTGTCTTAACACAGATATTTATGGTTCCATGCCACTAACTTAATAGCTGACAAAATTTGAACTGCAAAGTTGATTTTGCTTTTAATTTAGCAGAACAGATACTTCAGAAAATGTACAGGAAGCCATTCTGGACTGCACCTACACTTTCCTTTAAGAGCAGCTGAATAGATCAAGCTTTTTTTAAATGAGTCAAGGACATATTTTATCTGGGAGAGAATGGACTGGCATCATAAATTGATCATATTTAGGGCATGTACCTTTTTAAGCTTCCTTAGTCTATTTTAAACATTTTAAACAAATGCTTATTCTTTGTAGTTGCACTAACTTGATAATTAATAGCAAAACAAAATAAGAAATGCTAGGAAGAAAAAGCTAGTATTTAAGGTGAAGAGTGGAAGAGTTTATGATAAATGAAAAAGTGTGCTGAGCCTGGTCTTTCCACATCTTCACAAGCAATGAGATTAGATTTGTCAGTTTAGCACTGATGCATGACTAACTACCTTGTAAAGGCAAACATCAGACATGGTTATTCTGTGTGTTTGAAACTAGGGAAGATTCTCATTACAGCAAAATTAATAGACTAACAATGGAGTGATCTTAGCTATCAAATTATTAAAGGAAAATGCAATGTTCATCTTTATTTTGGGGCGAAAATCAGAAGAGACTTACTTAGAGTGACAGAAAAAGAAAGAAAGGAAGAAAAGAAAGAAAGAAAAAAAAGAAAGAAAAGAAGAAAAGGAAGAAAAGGAAGAAAGAAAAGAAAGAAAAGAAAGAAGAAAGAAAGAAGAAAGAAAAGAAAGAAAGAAAGAAGAAAGAAAGAAAGAAAGAAAAGAAAGAAAGAAAAGGAAAGAAAGAAAGGAAAGAAAGAAAGAAAGAAAGAAAGAAAGAAAGAAAGAAAGAAAGAAGGAAGAAAGGAAGAAAGAAAAGAAAGAAAAGGAAGAAAGAAAGAAAGAAAGAAGAAAAAAGGAAAGAAAGAAAGGAAGAAAGAAAGAAAAGAAAGAAAGAAAGAAAGAAGAAAGAAAGAAAGAAAGAAAAGAAAGAAAGAAAGAAAGAAAGAAAGAAAGAAAGAAAGAAAGAAAGAAAAAGAAAGAAAGAAAGAAAGAAAGAAAGAAGAAAGAAGGAAGAAGGAAGGAAGGAAGGAAGGAAGGAAGGAGAAAGAAAGAAAGAAAGAAGAAGGAAGAAAGAAAGAAGAAAGAAAGAAAGGAAGGAAGGAAGAAAGAAAGGAAGGAAGAAAGACAGGAAGGAAGAAAGAAAGGAAGAAAGAAAGAAGAAAGGAAAGGAAGAAGAAAGGAAGAAAGAAAGAAAGAAAGGAAGAAGAAGAAAGAAGGAAGAAGAAAGGAAGGAAGAAAGAAAGGAAGGAGGAAGGAAGGGAAGGAAGGAAGGAAGGAAGAAGGAAGAAGAAAGGAAGAGAAGGAAGGAGGAAGGAAGGAAGGAAGGAAGAAGGGAAGGAAGAAGGAAGAAAGGAAGAAGGAAGGAAAAGGGAT